>NC_141760.1:73570703-74170703 GCF_982258835.1 Parasteatoda tepidariorum
ATTTTCCTGGCTTTATAAATGCCAGGACATTGAAGTGTTACCAGACATTTTTTTAAACAGTATACTGTAAAGAGGGAAGGCAAATATTAACCTAATACCAAGTTTAGGTATGATTGTAATATGCTTGAATGTAATCAAAGTTATTTATTTATTTAATGATTGATTATTGTACGCAATTTTATTCTGTACATATCAGCAGCAAAAACATTTTTGGTTCTTTCTACAGTGGATAAAAAGAATTAATTTAAGCAATTTATGGTCCATCTAACATAAAGGCTTGAGTTGAGTTACTTACTATTAGCTTAAAATAACTGTTTTTTAAACTTTTAAGCTAATAAGTCATTTTCCTGGCAGTCAAGATTTGGTGAATTTCTATTTTTTTTTCTTGAGCAAATGACAATAAACTACACTGCTGTCTGTAAGATATTAATAAATGTAACTAAATAAGTATACAAAAATAATTTAGATCATTTTGAAGACTTTAAATTTGAAGAAATTTCTTACTAATTCCTACTAATTCGACCAATCATGCAAATTATTTTCTGATTATATTATTTTAAATCACTTTGAATATTATACTTGGAACATTTGTACTTAAGGTAAATAAGCGAACATAGAGAGTATGTAGTGATTAAAGAGTCTTTGGATAAAACGTCGTTACGAATTATTGAACGTATGTACACATGTTTACGTGTAATTAATATTCAATTACGCAAATATTTTCAATTAATAACTGTTTTTACTTCCGCTATTCATGTTTAGTATTTTGGTAAGTATTTTGCACTGTTGACAAATGTCTAATTTATTTCCATTTATCTGATTATGACTGAGTACGATACAACGATATTGAAATTGAATCATGGATTTTAGATGTTTTGTAATTTAACGTAAATTGCTTTGATTTGCTGTTGCTAAAGTTTTGTATGATTTTATGTAGTATATTTAATAAATTTTATTCTGTATGATCCTAAAAGAGAAGTAACGAGAGACATAAAATTTTATGTATTTCAGTATTTATTCTATCGAATTTTACAAAAATCGGCAAAATCAAATTTTAGGAATCTTGTGACATTTAAATTAAAACAAACAATTTTTTAAAATTGTATTTTGATTAAATAAGCATTATTGTTTGCAACAAAAGCCGGTCTTCTGGAATTTTCACTCTGTATGGAATTTGCATTTATGGGACCTAAAGATGAAAACTACTAAAACATCTCACAGTTAAGACTTATTTATCTTATCAGAACATAATGAAAATGTATACAAAATGTTCTGCTGTAACTTTAATTGAAAATCCAGTTTCTAAAACGAGTGATCATGCCTTTTGTAAGATTCTTATTTACATATTCCAAGCAATGTGACTTTTCAGGTACACAGTCTAAACATGGAATGATTTACGTTTTATAATGTCTTCAGTTCAAGCTTATGTCATTTTCTCTGTCACATTCTTACGATAAAAGAAATTTAAAAAAAAAAAACATTTATAAGAGAAGTGCTGGTTAAAACTGTTTAAGTAATAAGTTTCATTAACTCACGATGAATTTATTCAAATATGCACACAGAGATTAGGGAATTTTCTTGAATAAAAATTTATACACGATATTTTTCTTTATTTGAATGTTATATTTTTTCATGTATTCTTTACATGTTGGCAAGGAGTTGTAAGTGCGAAAGAAAATTTAAACTGCGAAATCTATGATCAATACAAAGAGAAAAAAAATCCTGGCAAAATTACCACACTGTTTGGTAATGACACTCTTTCTGAAAAAAAAAACTATAATTGTGGTTAATAAAACAGAACTGTGCTGTCGATTTTATCAAAAGCATTACCAAAGCACTTAGGTAAAAATTACCAAGATTTTGATGTTCCCATTAGAGCCAGAAAAGTAGCAAATTTTACTATATTCTTGTAGTTTTCACCATAATTTTTGCACATTTTTGAGGAATTTTTGTGCTATTGCGCATTTTTGAGAAAACCCCCACCACGCCATGTGCACTGCTTAGCGCTCGTATTGTAGTACAACAATGTGAATCACACGACTAATAGATTAAAATAAATAAAAATTAAGTAAATATTAAATAATTTTCAGCAATTACTTAAAATAAGTAATTTTTGTAGTTCATATTATATTTCACACTGTCAGTCTACGATAACTGACGCTGTCGGAACGGAGAGTTCAGTGTTAGTCTTCAGTGATTAACGAGGCAACCTACGTGTTAAATAATAAATTTTATTAACAGTAAATATGCGCCTTCATTACCTCACGAAGAGTGAGCTTACCTCTCCGGTGGTAAAAGTTTCTTTTCCTTTCTTTCTTTCTTTCCAATGTTATATATTTTTTCACTTGTGCTCTTTCTGTTAGTAATGAGAAATGAGTACAAAAAAATTAACATGTAAGCTTAACTAGCAAAACTGACTACTATTGTAATTACTTTTAATTGATTCTGCTTAATAAAATCAATAAATACCTATGAGCTAAAATTTAAAGCTCTGCATTGGATTTGCAATGTCAAAGGTGTTCCGTTATGGAAAAAGTTTGAGAAACTCTAGCTTGAGATAGAGTGTCACACAACACTAGGCAATTTTAGTAGTTTCGTACCGTGTGCAAAATAAAAATGGATCGTACCGTGTGCAAAATAAAAATGGATCACCTTGAATAACTTGATATACCAATCTGATTTTCTCTTTTTTAGGACTCATTCTCATTTAATTAAAGAGGTTACCTCTAATATGATAATTAATTAGTGCATCCGATATTTTAAGTCACAAAATCAGAGGCAAAAACCTCTCTGGAAAAAAAACATAACTTTTTTTCGATGGATTTAGATTTTTGAACCCCAAAACTTGAGGAACAATTGCAATCTGGGAAATATGGCCCTAATATCTTGGTCAGAGAAGCGATCGAAAGTTCAGACCTTTTAATGTTATACTTTGTCCGTTTTTCAATATGTCTCGAAATTTTTTTAAACAAAGCAAAAAACATTTGCACATTATTATAAAAATTCGTTTTTCCCAAGAAAATTCCACTCAAAAAAATAAATTTAAATGATTATGTAAAAATTTTGAATTGTAAAGTAAACACATTTTTGCATCGTTTTAAAGAGCGTAAATTTAATTAACAAAATGTAAAATTCTGGCAAAGTTGGTCAAATAATTCTCAAGAAATCAAACTTTTAAGAATACGACTTTTTCTAATTCGATAACTCAGAAACCCTTCTTCCGATTTTTTCTCTTAAATTTTGACAAAATACAGAATTTAAGAGAAATTTCGTATTTTGTCACTTAAAATTACATTCTTCAAAACTGTGTAAAAATTTATAGGTCGTAATTTTTTTTGACAATTATTAAAGAAAGCAACAAAGAATAACAAATAATATCTAAAAATTATTTGAATGTGATTTTCTTTAGATAAATCAATTTATAATTTTTTCCAAAAATAATTCATTTTTAAAAAGTTTTCTTCGTTAAAAGTAACATTAACATTAAGGCTATTGAGACCAAGCTATTGAGACCACATTTCCTAAATTGCGGCTGTCCTCCGTATTTTGCGAGTCAGGAAACCATATCTGTCAAAAAAAAGTTTATTTCGAGGAAACAGGCTTTTTTGGTTAATTTCGTAACTTATAATATCGTCTATCATCCAAGTAGATGAAGTTCCGACCACTAGATCAAAATTTTATCAGAGCATTCTTTTTTTTTATTTATTCATTTTTATTTATTTTTATTATTATTTTTTACGCATTGTACATTGAAAATACAATTAAATAAAATCAATAGTACAATTCAAGGCCGGCCGGGATAGTCTGGTCGGTAGGGCACCATGTCCCCGAGGACGTGGGTTCGATCCCCGCCGGCCGAAGACTCTCCGCGTAATAAATAATGACTTTTGCACGTTAAATCTGTCGAGTCTCAAATTCCTCCATGTTGTCTTAACGAATCATACCTCTGGGGGTACTGATCCAGAAGTTTCCTTGTCTTCTGGATTGGTTCAAAATTACAAGGCTACGGATTTGAACATTAGTAGTTGTAAACCCAAAATTGGGTCGGCTGTTCAACGATGGTTATAAAATAAAATAGTACAATTCAAAAAAATTATTATGTAATTTACAAAACACATCAATATCTACTCGCTTGCAGATGCTGGACCAGCAGCTGAAGATTCAGCACACTTTTTTTTGCCTAAAAAATCCATTGTAAAGCTATTCTTCAAATGATTTTAACAACAGCAAAATTAAAAAAATAAATAAAGGGATTTATTAATTATAAATTGGTTGACAACATGATTGAGGCATTTTAGTTCTACCAGTGAAAAAGTCAATATTCAAAAAATGTAAAGTCAAAAAAGTTAATATAATCTCGCATGAAAAAAATGTATACAGGGTAAACTTGTTAAAAAAAAAATTTAAAATTAAAATTATAATTAAGTACTATAAATTTTCATTTGAACTAGATCTATTGCCTAACAAAGTTATAGAAAAAACTATTTAGCCCAGTACGACCATATCAGGAAAGAAAAAGCCTATTGAAGAAAAGTGTTTCAAAATTACATTTACATTAGTATGACTGCAATGGTGTAATGCAGTGTTTCCCAAAGTGTGGTACGCGTACCCCCAGGGGTACGGGAACAGTTTAGCGGGGGTACGAGTTCTTAGGCGAAATATCTTGCATCAAACTAAAACTTCAAAAAACTTTATTTAAAAACAAATCTACCAATGAAAATTTACGATAACGTATTTCTCTATTGGCTATTTTTTGCAGAGTGAATAATTGGTGGGGCCAACAGCCAGTTGCAATTTTTCAATTTTGTGCAATTTTTTTTATTGTAAAAATTACATTCATTTTATTATTAGTGGTACACAGCGTTACGAAAAATTTGGAAAGGGTACACAAAAGTCATAAGTTTGGGAAACACTTATGTAATGTCATAGTAAGGATGTTTTCGTATTAAGTTCGTATAGTAATGAAGAAGTCGTGCTAACAATTTAATTGAAAAATAATATCTCCTTTTATTTTTGTTCAAATTAATAAAAATATATCAAAAAGCCTTCCGCTTCCTTTTTATATTATTATTTTGAACGGAAGCAAAAACAATGAAATGTATATGAAAATGTAACATAACAGAGAATTATAAATTCGATGTTTGAAGAAAATTATTTGGAGGTTACCTGAAATGAAACCCAGAGAATTATGCCCTAATGCTGCCAAATGGCGATGCGTTGGCTCTCCACTCTTCGAATTGGCGATTAATTTTGAATTTTAAATAGAATAATATAAGCCCGAAATGGAAAGCTTAAAATATAACTGGGGAGGTTATTTAGGTACCGTTATTTAGGTACTGGTTTTAAAAAAATATATAAAAGGAAACGGACAAAGTCATACTTAAATTGAATGTAGAGCAGCGTTAAAAAAAGAAATCCTTTTAGGCGAAATGGAAAATAATGAATCAATATGTCGTAATATTATATCAATACGATTCTACGTTAGTACGATGTTACAAAATGTTAATTAGTATGAGAAGAAAATTGCGGATGTAGTTACATTAAAAATTCGTATCATGTTAATTTTTTCTTTTGATTGCTGCTGTAAAAGCGTCACACGCCTATAAAAAATTTTTCCTAACTCCACAAAACTAGAAAAAAAATAGTGATATTTTTAATGATCAATTTAAAGTTTTTCCATTCAAAAAGCAAAAGAAAACGATATTTTTATTTGCATAAAAAAAAACCCAACTATTTAGCAGAATTTTTGAGGTCAACTCAGATGATATAATTTTTTAGATTAATTTAGCTGAACACAACATAATTCAATTTTTTAAAAAGTAAAGATTGTATGTTGCACCCATAAAAGAAAAATTGAAAATAGAATGATACTTGAAGACTACTTTTATATTACCCATCAAATAAAAAACACCATATATATGAAGAAAAAAAATTACGTGCTACGGTTACATTATACTTTCATACCTTAATGTTATTTCTTTTCTATTATATTGATAGCAGCTATTGAAAGCGTTACATGCCTATAAAGAATTTCTCCAGGCTCAATCGAACCAGAATAAGGATAAAAACAGTGAACTCTTAAAGAAACAGTTTTAAGTTCCTCCTAGGGAAAAACGGGGAAAAAATAATTCCTCCATATAGAAAGAAAAATCAAGAAAATATCCGGATAAATTTTGTTGAGATAATAGGAAAAACGCAAAACTCCTATGAAAGTTTGAAGAGGGGCAAAGGAAATAAGTGGTTTTTCTTTCGAATATTCCCCTGTTCTGGGCACCACATGCCTCTGAGAAAAACATCTGCTTCACTCTTTTGAGAACGTGGTTCTATAGTATAAACCCGAACGCTAAACAGGTTCATGTACGCCATTTTCTACCACGATATACTTTCCTTAGTTTTCACTTTAAGATATATTTTTAAGATGTTCAAAAGTTTTATAATACGTAAAAGGCATAGTTTTTAATTTTATACTTAGAGAATAATTTGTATGTTTGGCTTATTCTCGAGGTCCAGTCCATGTCCAGGAGGTCGAGAATCCTCAAGGAATTTAAGTTATAATGTCCTCGTGCAAAAGCAGTGGAGGCGATGTGAATAATTTGGAATGCATCACAAAAAATATTAATTAGAAAATTAAAAACAATACTCGTATTTCATGGTAGTTTGATCATAGCTTATTAAAAGATCGAAAAAGATCGGAAGGGGAAATGATCTTGTGAAACTGAAGTAGTGGATTTTGCTTCATTGTAATTTTATATTAGACTTACAATTCCTTATAAATAATAGTAGTATTTATTTATTTATTCATTGGCAATTGTACGGCTTTTTAAATAGAACAATATCCCTAGTGCGATTAAATTTTATACCTAACAAAATAAACTAAAAATTTTAAAATCTACGTTTTTTAAATGAACTGAAAAGAAGAAGAAAATAATTTTATCATGCTCAAAACAATAAACGCAGTTTATATCACTACCATAATAAACTTATGTTAAATCAGAATATACCTCACGTCTTTCAAAAGTAATATGCTCGATAATTTAGATCGTATAAAAATAAAATCGTATCTCCTTTTTTAGTCTACTTAAAAAACGTAGTTTTTTAAATTTAAATTTTATTATTTCAGATTTTTTTTTATTATTTTAGATTTATTTTTATTTTTATAATAAAATGATCGAAATTTCGATTTGTGAAAAAAATTTCGGTAAATGTTACCTGAACCATTCAAAAATCAACTGCAATTTGCATTGCAAACGCTTTGTTTGAAATTTAAACATCTTAGCTAGTTGGAAACGGGTCAAATTTTGATTGACGATAAATATTTCGCTCATGGGCTGCAATAGAGGCACAACTAAAAAAACACGCGTTTTGGACTAAGAATAGGTGTAAATATGAAAATACACATTCTTTCAGGAGCAATACTAACACAACTCATAATTCAACTTGGAGGTAATCTTCGTTTAAGCAAACTGAAGCATTTCTTATGCATTTTGCTTAGCAATGAAAACTTTAAACCCAGTTACCTCAAAACTTGATTTTTTTGAGTTGCGCCGCTATTGCAGTCCATGAGCGACTTATTGGTGGTAATGTGCAATAAATTCTATTTCTAGTGGTCTGGCTTAAAAACTGGTCACCAAAAATAGCAAGTACAGTAATATAAGCCAGATACATACATTTCAAATGTAAATAATTTTCAATCATAAATAAGCCATTCATGTAATATGATCAAAATATTAGAATTTAACAACCTTAAAGAAATAATGTTTGAATCTTACCAATTTTGAGTTGTAAATCCTACTTACAGATGATTGCAAAGTAACATTTTATTTATATTTATGCCTACTTCAACCCTCACTTTTGCATGTTCATGCTTGCAGTTAATACTAAAATGTCTATGCATAGTCACACAAAAATTATCTATGATAAATCGAGTTTATACACAATGATAATGAAAATTCTAAACCAAAGTAAAAGAACAAAACTCAGTATGGTTGCAAGACGGGTTTGAACTATGAGTAAGATCACTGAGTGCGTGAACCAAAATCACTAAACCATTCATAATTAAACCAGTCCTTGGTAAAAGTAATAACAGACTTCTTGGTATGCGTTTATAAACTTCCGAACAGCGCAAGTCCTGTCTTGCTACGTAAGTATTGAGCTGTAATAAAGAATGTCGTGTTGAAGAATACGATTATCGTACTAAAGTGTATGTTTTGATCGCCTTTATAATTTAAAATCCAGCAACAAGCTTAACGTGTGTTGAAAAAATGAGACCAAAATACGGGCTTTCGCTATCTAAAAAAAATCTCTGAATAACATTTAACTTACAAAGCACATAGATAAAATAACAAAAGCGAAGTCTTAAAATGGCGTGAGGAAATACCAGACCTAATAATCTTTGTCGGAAGTTTACAAGTGCATCCATTCTTTTTTTTTTTAATCTTAATTTGAGGAAATATATTTATATGAAAATTTACAATTCGGTATAGTCTATTGCTAAAATTTCTACAATTCTACTAACAACAACTAATACAAAAATTCCGATTTGAATATTTTAAAAATTTAAAAAGTTCCAAGCAATTTTCTAAGTAGTTTTTTTACTTTTTAAAAGAAACTCCAAATGTTAAGGGGTTTTCCACAAATTTCATTTTGTACTTTCAATTAAGATTTATTCAAAATGACACAGGTATTGTTGGGGATTATCTCCATAAAAGTGTCTTATATTTCGCTTGCTTCCTTTCCTTTCGGTGTATGAATGTTTATTGTAAGGCATTATCATTTATTATTTTAGTCTCATAATACAAAATAATATTTGTAGAAAACTTCTTATCATTTTGAGTTCTTTTTTAATTTTTAAAAGTAAAAAAACTACTTTGAAAATTGCTTGAAACTTTTTAAATGTTTAAGATATTCAAATAGGACTTTTCTATTAGATGCCAAAAACGATTATCTATAAAATTAAGAAAAAAAATCTTTCAAATTTTTTCAGCGCATGCGCAGCATAAAAGAACTACTTTAATTGCTCATATCTTGCGCAATTATAAACGAATTTTTCTGAAAAATTAAAGCAATGATTTTACAACTTAATTTTAAATAGCTCTAAAAATTTGCTTAATTTTATTGAATATTTTTAAAGTTATAGCAAAACGTAAGATTAATTTAATTTTTTTTTATGAAAATGCCTATCTATATATATAAAAATCTCTTGTCACAGTTTTAGTGGTTAAACTCCTCCTAAACGGCTGGATCGATTTTGATGAAATTTTATATGTATATTCAGTAGGTATGAGAATAGGTTTATAACTAATTTTTTTTTCATTTTTTGGACAGATTCAACGTATATTTTAAGTATATCTTTATTTAAACGATTCCAAACCAGACATAGAGACATAATTAATCAAAAGTAATATTCACGCATATTGCAACAAGTCATATTAAACTTTAATACTTATGCTCGCCCTCAAAAGAAGAGCATCAAATATATTTGCAAGTATGTGAATAAAGGCAGTATACAATACGGCAGTATTTCGAGTTGAAAATACCAATGTGACTGCTCTTCCAGAGAATAACAACGACGAAATAACGCTCTACCAAATTGGCCGGTACATCAGCTCCAATTAGGCTGTTTAGCGTAACTTTGGATTCCCAATTCATGATCCAACCATTATTCATTTACCCGTCCATCTTGAAAACGGTCAGAGCGTATACTTCACGAACGAGACAGCGATTGACCGAGCTATAAATCCACCGAAAACTACACTTACCGAATTTTTTTCGAATTATGCAATCGTGCGGATGCTTTTGGTGCCTTTGCACGGACATTACTCTACTCAGAAGTACCACACTATTTCACATGGGCTCAAACAAAAAAAAATGGACACCCCGCAAGCAAGGCACACCAGTTGAAGTATGTTCCGGTTTATTCAAATCAAACGCCTTGGGGAGAGTATTTACAGTCAATCCAAGGCAGACTGAGTGCTTTTATCATCGACTGTTGTTGGTTAATGTCACCGGCTCATTGTCATTTCAAGATATACGTAAAGTCGATGGACATCAGCATCCAACGTATAAAGATGTATGCCTTACACTCGGCTTGATGGAAGACGACAACCAGTGGGAATGTATGCTTGCTGAAGCAGCATTGAACTGTACTGCAAAGCAAATTCGTCTACTATTCGCTATAGTACTAACTACATGTTTCCCTGGCCGAATCGAAACTTTATGGGATAATCACAAAGATTTGATGACTGATGATATACTGTATCACCATCGCACACGTTGCAACGATCTAACGATAGCATTCATCGATGCTATGTACAATGAAACACTGATTGCTATTGAGGATCTTTGCATTATTATTGCCAACTTGCCTCTCAGTCATTTCGGTATTCTTTCGCCAAATCTAAGTGCATCTGATTTATTAAACAATGACATGAATCGTGAACTTCAATACGATACGGTAGAAATGGCAGCTATTGTCACTCGCAATGTTCCACTGATGAATGAGGAACAAAGGAACATTTATGATGACCGCATTATGCTCTCAGTTTTGGCAGGACAAGGTGGATTTTTTTTGGATGCACCAGGTGGAAGTGGCAAAATAATTCTCGCCAATTCTCGCTGAAATACAATCAAATAAAGGCATCGCGTTGACCGTTGCATCATCTGGCATTGCGGCAACTTTATTGGATGGAGGCAGAACAGCTCATTCAGTATTTAAGCTGCCACTAAATATTCAAAACAGCCCAGACGCAGCGTGCAACATAAGAAAGCAATCACAGTGTTGAAGCACTGTAAAATTATCATCTGAGATGAATGCAGTATGGCACACATTGAGCAGGACATTGAAAGATATAAAAAATAATGACAAATTATTTGTCGGCACTCTGTTACTCCTTTCAGGTGATTTCAGACTAACACTTCCCGTCATTCCGCGTTAAACGTACGCTGATGAGATCAATGCTTGCTTGAAATCATCTCCTCTGTGGCGTAATGTTGAAAAAATTCAACTAAAAGGAAATATGCGAGTCCAAATGCTTCAGTATCCATCTGCTGAAACATTCTCAAAACAATTGTTAGATATCTGTGATGGAAAAGTTACTAAGGATGAAACTGGATGCACAAAATTACCGGACGATTTCTGCACAATCATTGTTTCACAAGATGCTCTCATTAACCTAATATTTCCAGATTTACACACGCAATACATTAATCATGAGTGGCTTGCAGTAAGGACGATTTTAGCAGCAAAAAATGTGGACGTCAACGAATTGAATCTGAAGATACAACAATTATTGCCAGGTAACTTGGTGAAATATAAATCTGTTGATGCAGTTTGCGATCCTATTGAAGCTGCATATTTTCCAACAGAGTTTTTAAACTCATTGGATTTACCAGGCATACCACCGAATAATTTAGTACTTAAAGTTGGATCTCCGGTTATTTTGCTTCGTAATTTGAACCCACCACAGCTGTGCAACGGCACGCGATTAGTCGTTAAAAAATTAATGAACAACGTTATCGAAGTCATTATTTTAAATGGCAAATTCCGGGGTGAGAGTGTATTACTTCCACGAATCCCTATTATGCCCACAGATGTGCCAATTCAATTTAAACGCATTCAGTTCCCCATTAGATTGGCCTTTACAATGACTATTAATAAATCTCAAGGCCAAACAATGTCTGTTTGTGGCTTAGATTTGAGCACACCATGTTTTTCACACAGACAATTATACGTGGCATGCTCTCGAGTGGGCAAACCATCCAGTTTATTTGTTTTAGCTGAAGATGGAATGACAAAAAATATTGTACACTCCATTGCACTCCGAGATTAATATTGTTTACTAATATTTTCAGAATTCGTTGCATATATAATTTATAAAAAAAAGTTACAGTAAATTAAAAAAAATATTATTTGGTGTGTTGTTATTTTCACCTTTCGTCATCGTTCACAGCGCTCCATGCCTCTGCCACTCACATACCACCTACGCACACACTTACAATTAATAAGATATATTTTCCTACTCTAGAAATAATTCATTTGGCAAAACAACGTTTGCCGGGTCAGCTAGTAACTCTATAAATATTTAGGCTAGACTTACGAAATTTTGTGCAATTATTGCATACAATAACCAAAATAATTGCTACATGTTACAAATTTATTGCTTCATTTTTTGGCAGAGGATGTTCAAGAATACTATTTTCCGTTTGTAATTTACTGTCGGCCCCTCAAACATCTAAAATCTTTAAACTTCATTAATAAGTACGAGAAATCGCATGATCTAAACACTTCTGAAGTTAAGAAAAGGATTATTTAAGTATTTCTTGAGAAATATGAAAAAAAAATTATTAGTATGGAAGTGTTTATGTAAGAAGAATGTATTAGTATAGAAGTGTTATAAATTTTGGGTTTACGACTACTAATGTTTAATTCCGTAACTTGTAATTTTGAACCCCATCCAGAAGACAAGGGAACTTCTGGATCAAGTATCGGGAGAATTTTGCTTACGTAGGAGGACTTTTTAATGGAACTAACTCGTATTTGCGTTACTTGGAGAGAAAAACCGAGAGAACCTCCCACCTCTCTAGCGTGACGGCAAGGGAACTCTAACCAATGATATGTCTACCACTGAGGATATTTTATGTCAGCACTGTGGTTGGAGCATGCCAGATGTGGAATTCGTATCGACCTGCTATCGCTGGGATTCGAACCTGGTTCACCCCATTGGAAGGCAAACGCTCTATCCCCTGAGCCATCACGGCTCCACAGTAAGTATTGAAATGGATATATGCTGAACTGTTCTTTGTATTGAGCACACAAGCTGCATATTTGTTAGTGAATCATTTGATTGTTTAACGTTACATTAGAACTTCACTGAAGAACTATTGTGTGAATGGATAAATAAAAAAAACAAAAATGAGATGAACCGGAGTGACCAAGAAATTGTTGTCCCGTACTCTAACAGAGTTTGTGGTAGACTTCAAGATCCTCAAAATTTAGCTATTAGAATACTAGCTATTTATTCAAGTAGAACCAGCTTAATAGACGGTAGACCACCAATGTAAGGGACTAAAAGTATTTTCTTTCTTTGAATTACTCAGAGTATAGTAAGATTAATTTCCCTCCAACCAAGATTCTTTGCTTCATTACCCATCTTATTGCGTCTACTATTATTTGATTTGAGATTGCAATTGTGGTGGGTTTGCAAATGGATCAAGAATCACGATTGCAACTAATTATATAAACTCTACATTGAATTGGATATAATAATCATACTTCTCGATCCGATACTTAAGTTTCTAGATCATTCTAGTATATGCATACTAACAGGGTAAGTAATGAAATCAAGGTATGCTACGCCGTTTATGAGTGAATGGATAAATAAATAAAATGAAAAGGAGATATTTCAGTAAGGTTGCAGACCACCAGATTGGACAGCAGACCACCAGAGTAAGAGCCAGGGTGTTTCTTCTTTCTTCCAATTACTCTAGAGATTGATTCCTCCCCAAACACGAATGATTGCTCCATTATCCTTCTTCTAAGATCTACTGTCGATTGTTTTGTTGTTGAATCCGAACTTTACAAGCGGATACAGAATCCAGCATATAAGTGTTAAGATTTATGTTATTCAATCAAATATGTAAACACTATATAAATTTGCGAGTTACTATTATGCTTTATTCATTCATACATAATTCTGCAGGTTTGAGTGCAAAAATTTATTTTTATCTCTGCAAAAAATGGTCGGTCACCATGATGTCTACATGACGGAGACTTAGCTCTCGTATATCAGTATGGTATCTCCATACATGTGTCTGCAAGCTATCCAGATTGTTGAAATTTATATAGTATCAGGACCGTATAATGATATCAACATCAGTTAAGATATCCGTAGGCGAAATCTTTGCATTGTTGGCATCACTATAAGCTTCCAAATGTTTGATGACAGAAAATACCCCTCGGACATGAAAGCTTGCTAAAGATTTATACTCATAGATATGCAGGCTTGTGTGATTGATCAATGCAAAGAACGGTTTATAAACTCTTCTCAAATTAAATTAAAGAAAATGCAGCACACATTAAAGAATAGTATAAAGGTACATCTTAGAGTTACGGCTGAATTTGCACCCGATATCTGAAACCTTTCGAGTGTTTTGTAGCAGAACAATACTCCTCGGCCATGGAAACTCGCTAATTATAATCTGAAACTTACGATATAATTGATGAACAGTTCCAGACGAGGTTTAATATCCTGTTCGAAAAACCATGTGAGGCAGTGATGTAAGATGAATCTAATGCATTAGTACCATACTGACTTAGCTTTTGGTTTCCTGTCTTGGTCAGAAAACAGCCATTTAACGATCCTTTTTATCGTGATACATGGATGCCTGTGAATGCATTTTATTCATTTATCCCCGCAGATGTATAGTTTTATGTGCATATTACAGAAGAAAAAACATTATTAACCCTTAATGAATTAAAAACAAAACAGATAAAAAAAGTGTGACACAATGGTACATTATGAACTACGAAGGGATTTGAGCCTGTTACCTCCCCGCTTCTGAACTTGATATGAAAAAACAATGCCTAGGTTTTCAAATAATGGTGTATAAAACTGAACATTGTTTTCAAATTCGCTATTTTCTTCGAGCTTTTCACTTAGAGGTACTTGAAACCCACAGTCAGGAAAGTCTGAAATTCATTTTGAAGTAAAAGGATCCCTTATTGGTATTAGTCTGAAAAATAAAGCTTCCAGTCCAATAAAATCCTAAATTGAAATAATCTTGCATCACTTGTAGGGGGGGTTTTTGAAAAAGGAATTTGAAAACTCGTCTACCGATATCTCGAAAGAAAGGCTTAGTGCGAAAAAGGTTCAAAGTGACATTTTTGTGAAAACGCCTTTAAGTTTATATGTTGCTCTTCTTTGTGGACTAATCTTAAGACAGGGCTCTCAGTAGATTACCGAAGTGACTGTGGGCAGTGACTTGGTGGGTGACCACTTTGGTCATCCTGTAAAGGAACAAAGGGTGTGAGGTATTGGCATTCGTTAAACTGTTGGACCGTAAAGTGCTCGACTTTGAGTCTGGGTGGGGATGGCTAGCAAAGTAGAGTGATTCCCACTACTGATTATCAAATTTTAGATGGCATATTCTGGGACCATTCTCAGGGATGTTTCTCAGATCGTCCCCATTAGCCTATTGTGCAACTCTAGAGCGATGTTAATAAAGTACTACTGCTACTACTATCACCAAAGTCCTTCTCTATCAATCTCTACAGTTTTTAGTAAGTTCGTAAAAATGTTTGGTACATCACAAAATTTTAGAGCTGCGTGTATTTGAATCTAATTCTTTTAACGAGAGAGGATATTTCCACATTTTTTCAGATATCATCTTATTTCATTAACGTGTAATTACGCTTATTAATTTTTAGAAGAAAGAGGGAATAAAGTGCGATTCTAATGTCCAAAATTTAAGAAAAACTAATTCAAGCTGTTTCAATAAGTTTTGCAATGATTACAGTATTTTATGTTCAATGTGGGAAAAACAAAGCAAAAAAACAGACCACCCTGAATAACTTTTCATCTTATAGTCAGATCTTTATGCTCTAGGACTCAATCTTAATGGCTCCAGGGGTGACCCTCAAATATGTTAATTATTAGTGCTGACAATATTTTAAGTTGTGAAATCAGACATAAAAACATACTTTCACTGAATAAACATATTTTTTCGAAAGATTTTGATTTCTAATCCCCAAAATATATGGGGTAGCCGCAATCTGGAAAATATGGTTACCATAGATTAATCAGGTGAGCGATCCAAAGTTCGGACCTCTTAATGATAATTTTTCTTTTTGCATATTTCTCCATATCGCAAGAACTTTTGAAGTGAATTGAAAAATGCTTACACTCAATTATAAAATTCGTTTATCGAAAGATAATTTATGCGAAAAAAATGTAGCAAATATATATATATATATATATATTTTAAATTTTATTTCGTGATCGTCGAAAAACTTTTGAATTGTATGGTATAAATATGCACTTTTTTAAAATTCGATTTCTCAGGAACTATTCGACCGATTTCGCTCAAATTCTGTTTTTTGTCATGTAAAATTATGTACTTTAAATTTATGTAAAAAAAACTTTTACCTTACAACTCAAATATTTTTCTACCTTTATTAAATAAAATAATAAAAAATAATAAATATTTGCTAAAATTTATTTTTTGCACGGAATTATCTTTGGATAAACAAATTTTATAATTGTGTGCAAAAATTTTTAGTGAAAACTTCGAAATTTGCTTAAAAACTCCTCGAGATATGCGAAAAAATATTAAAATTAAGAGGCCTAAACTTTGGATCGTTTTCTTGACCCAAACTACGGGGATCATATTTCCTAGATTGCGGCTAAACCCCTATATCGGCTAACCCAGAAATCTGAATCTGTCGAATAAACGGTATGCTTATGTTGAGAGAAAGTGCGTTTTTGTGTCTAATTTCGTAACTTCAATTATCATCTGTACTAATTAATTAGGATACATGAGGTCACCCCTTCGAACCATTAAGAATCAGTACAAGAACGAGGAGGTCTGATCATTAGATCAAAAGTAATTCAGAATGATCTTTTTTCTTTTTGGAGTGCAACACAATGTTTCGCATCACACGAAAGAAGGCGACGTTTTCTTGAAACACATTAATTTAGTTAATCAAAAATACGTTACATTAATTTAGTTAATCATTGATTTTAAATGAACAAGTGTTGTTGTTCAACTATCTTGGATTTTTCATTTTGTGTGTAAACGAGAAACGTTATTAAAAAAATACCAATTTTTATTTTTAAAAAAAATTAAAGTGTATGGAAATATAGATTATTCTTAGCGGCTATCACTTGCTCGCTCTCTACCAATTGGAAAAGTATTTAATTCTAAACATTCATTTAAATTTCTAACGCCTTTTCGTTCGCACATGTTGCGTTTTAATATTGCCGTCTAAGATTAGGCTATCTCAGGTTATAGATGACTGGTTTTTGCCTCGTACATTTTAAACTTTCTTCCATTAAGGATACACCAAGGGACCAAGATTCTCATTTAGTACTTTCATCCTTTTAATTCTGAAAAATATTAAAACTTGGTAAAGTAAAACGATATAGGGAAGTTAATACAGACAAAAATAATATCTTTTCTTGAAAAATGAATTTTTTTTTCAAAAGTCTCACTTAAAATTTCCTTCCATTAGATTTTTTCGAATGTCCTGAAATTACCGACAACTTTATCAAAAAGGGACCATATTTATACTTAATACTCAAATCTGAGTAATAGATTGATTTTATTTATATCTTCTTTAAAGTTCAGTGGCGTTATGAAAACGAAACGCTCCCTTGTAACATTCATTTGTTATCATCAAAGGCCTCCTGACTCTGCTATATGCATACGAAACTTTGAATCACGCGTAAATTGTTTTAGAAAAAAAAATAGCACAGATCAAAACAAATTATCAGATAAAATAATAAAAGTTAGGAAGGAAATCACATGCCATTCTAAATATACTTATTCGTATTTATAGTAATGGCTAGATTCACTAAACTTAATCAACCTTAACTGGTCAAACAATATCCACGTTTAATTATCTATTAACTATTATGCGCACTAAGAGGAATTCGACAGATGGTTTATTAAAGCTTAAACACACTATGTAATCTATAACAGCTATGGGCTATAGTTGATGAATACGATTCGTGAAGTTCCCCTTATAGGGCTGTAGTGGCTTAATTTAATGGATTACTAACTTGGGTATCCATACTGTAAGTGATATGTAAAGGTATGGCACCAATAATCTATAAGCTCTATTGTTCACTACAATGCGATATTATGACTTAATTGTTCAACAAAACTATTTAGCTGAGTCTTTTCTGCCTGAGATTTGGCTGCCTTATCTTAGTTATTCCACAGTAAAAACATTATAGCAACAATAACTCATTATAACAGATTAAGTTTAGAGTCTTCGTGTATTTGTTTGCAGTCTATTGCAATTTTTTCCGTATGTATCAGCTTTAAGTTTAGACGTGCATTCTTGTATATTCCCTCTCTTTGCCTTGCAATACTCCTTCACAATGAAATGCAACCCTATTATAAAAGTTGTTTTAAATACAAAAATTTATAGGGCGTTTCTTATTCCCCGTCTTTAATTTACGATTTTAAAATTCTCGCCAAAAATGGAGTCATGAAAGCCTCTACATTAGAATTCGTCTATTAATATTTAGTTGGTTTGCAAGGGTGTTATTAAAATATAATAAACTAAGAGGCTTCGCCTCCTACTCGCTCGCCAACCCCCGAAGCTGCATTTCGGATTGCTTCGCAATCCGATGCTCGCTCATTGGATGCGTTCTTAACGTCTAGCTTTTGTATACTTTTTTGAACACTGAAGTTCCGAATACTTTTCACTGTAGAAAACTCTAAACCTGTACATTTCAATATTAATTTGAAATTGCAAACAGTTCACATATTTTTCTTAATCACACTATTCTAAATTCTAATAATGTAACAAAACGTGGAATAGTAAAGCGCTCAACTCAAAATAAAATAGCAATAGCATAACACTTCTCATTTCTGCCAATGAAAAGGAACTATTTTAGAACTCAAAATCAGCCAACCGTTTTTTTTCTCGGCGACAATCGGAGATGTGGCACACCCATATTCGGTTAGAATTCGGTGAGAATCGAAGACAAATGCTATTGTGTTTATGTAATGAGTTCACAACTTCTTAATTATGCAGATAAACACGAAAAAAAGTTTAGAGATATGTGCAAAACGCCTGCAATTAAAAATGAAAACTGTTGCCAACTGGAGAAAAGAAATATCATCGGTTTTATTGATACATACGTATTAGCGTTTTATATTAATCGGAGCAAAGGTAGAATTAAAACAATAAGAAAACAGTTTATTTCTTTCGAACGAAAAGCTCTTAGCTTCATGCAATATTTTGATAGTATTACTTCGAAAAGTTTAGGAAACCATTGCGTAAGAGCCGCGTGGTCAAACATGGCTGATTCTGTTACTTCTTATTTGATGTTAACACGCAAAGAAGGTTAAATCTATTTCTTTTCGAAAGTGGGTTTTCAAATATTGAAAACACTCATTCCCTTTCTATAAGCTCAAAATATGCTTTCTCTCGCACATTATATTCTTTATTTCCTCCATAAGCCGCCCTCACGTACCAAGACTATAGAAGTTCATCCGCTATAGTGGGTCCGGCGAACTTTTATCGTTCTTAAAGAACCGATATGGCTTCCATATTTTGATACTCACGATAATTCGACATGAAACAGGAAGGTTCTTATCGGAAAAGAACATAAATCCTTAAATTTTTAACGACGCGGATAAATCCGGGCAAAACGAAAATCAACCCATAGTGGGCGCATTGTCATCACTTTCTTTCTCAATTCAGACAATGGACGAAGGATGATTTATGATTGGTCCTCAATATTTATCGGCGATACTTTTTCTCTCCCCCTTCTCTACGTTTTGCATCGGTTATCCATTTATTCACCATTGCATTCATTGTTCTTAACGATTCAAAGAGAACCTGCTTAGTTACAATTCATGAAAAATGGTGATGTCCCTCCATGGAATGTTTTAGTCCTGGTTTTGGGTGCTCCAACATCATTATTTAGGTTGTTTTTCAGGTTTTTTGAATGGTCTGCCCACTCCTTAGTATTGATTTCATTCTTTGTTATGAATCCGAGCATATCTGAGATATGGATCCAGGATATTTTTCTCAAAACTTAGATTTATTGATGCTAAAGTGGCATTCCAGACCTTTATGGTTGTGATATGCTAATATTTAGCAGTAAATGTATGAGCTGAATTAAAATAAGAATGAATAGAAAATTATGGTTTTTTATGGTTCTTCAAGGACGAAATTTTCTAATTTTTCTAGAGTTACATGAAAAGATTGCTAATCTAGATCGAGTCACTATTCAAATTTAATTTTTTAATGATATATCCACCAATTTAAATATTTTTCTTTAATAAACTCCACGTGTTTCTGTGGGCATTTTGTATTTATGCATCACCTGAAAAAATTCTGGGGAGAGGATTTTCTTTCATTAAAAGCAAACTATTTAAAAAAAATATTAAAAATTCTCATTTATTTTAAACTGATAAAATGTCTAAAATATTATTGACTGTGTGATGTCTGGCATTGAACCTCAACTGAAAGATGTTTAACTTAATTCACTTCAAATTAGCCTTATCTTACAAGAGACTGCATGACCCGAAAGCTGAGGCCTATTTGCAATTCGACAGTCGAAACTTATCTACAAATTGGGTATATTTTATATGATTAGGAATAGATTGTAATTATTAGATTGTGTAATTAGATAGATTGTGATTAGATAGATTGTGATTATTAGATTGAGTTATTAGATTGTGATTATTAGATTGTGTTATTAGATTGTGCAATTAGATAGATTGTGATTAGATATATTGTGATTATTAGATTGTGTTATTAGATTGTGTGATTAGATTGTGTGATTAGAAAGATTGTGTGATTAGATAGATTGTGATTAGAGAGATTGTGATTATCATTGTGATTAGAGTTGGCAGAGAGTCACACGCGAACCCACTTAGAATGAATTAAAATGTTATGTTTTTGTTCGAAATACATTTTTCATAAACAAAACAGTTCACTGAATGGTAATCTTTTGCAACGCTTTGGTTATCTCGTAGTCAACTATTATAAAATGTTTAATTGAGGAAGATATCATTGATACGAAGAAGGCATCATTTAATTGAAGACATAATTGTCTGAACTTCAGTTTGATTAGATGGCTTGTCAGGGAGGGGAAAATCATAATTGAACTGGTAAAAACTTTGGAATGTTTTTTAAAACCTTATTTTTGGCATCACCTTGACAAACTAATAAATGAAAAATTTGGAAGACAACTGCTTTCCAATTTAGGAGATAATTGCAGAAATTATTGTTTAATTCAATAACTTCATTGTTTTATTCAGGATAAGAAAAATCAAAATTTAATAACTTTACCAGATTTTTTAAAGCATTATTTCTGACATCTATTTATCAAGTTAATGAATGAAAAGGTTTGAAGACAACTGTCTTCCAATTTAAGAGATATCAGCCGATACTATTGTTTCGTTCAATAACATTTCAGAGTAAGAAAAATCTTAATTTAATAACTTTACCAAATGTTTAAAGCATTATTTGTGGCATCCCCTTAACTAGTTAATGAATGAAAAATTTTGAAGACAACTGCCTTCCAATTTAAGATATTACTGCCGAAACCATTGAGTAATTCAATATTAATAAAATATATCGTCATGACTCATTGATTAATTCGATAACCTATCAGTGTAGGAAAAATCATAATTTAATAACTTAGACAGAATTTTAAAGAATTACTTTTGGCATCTTCCTGATAAGTTAACGAAAGGAAAATATGGATTATGATTGTGTTCTAATTTAGAAGATAATTTTCACTACAATTGCTTGACTCAATGACTTATCAGGTTAAGAAAAATCTTAGTGTTATGACTTTCTTCCTCATCTTCTCCTTGGCACGACAGCCCAGGATGGGCCTTGGCTTTCTCAACAAGCCTATACCAAGACATTCTTCCCTTAGCCAAGGTTCTCCAGTTTATTATCTTTTTAACTTGTAGGTCCTTTTCGCGGCAGTTTAAAAATCTTAAGTTTGGTCGTCCTCTTTTTCTCGTACTTGTTGGCCTGGCACTGAAAACGTTTTTGGCTGTCCTGTTATCCTGCATTCTTATAATGTGGCCTGCCCATTTAATCCTTTAATAACAATAATAAATTTGCCAAGTTTTAAAACATTATTTCTGGAATAACTTTGGCAAGTTCTGAAAAAAAGAATAAAACAGTTTCTCTTTAGTTTAGAGGGGAGGTGACAAATGCCTCAGCCATTGTTTCATTTAATAACTTTGCACAGTGTGTAAAATCATAATTTATAATCTGACCAAAGTTGTCTACGTTTTGAATAGTTAAGCTATCTCTGAATTGGAAAAATATTTTTTGAGAAGCATTTGAGTTATGCCCTGTGAATCATATTTTCTTTTATTTATTCCAATATTAATATAAATTCATATAAAACTACTAAAATTACCAAAAAAAAACGTTCTTTCATTTCTAATTTAATTTAATTTTATTGCAGATCTTCCTTAATGCTAATATGTCTTCTTCCAAACAATTCACAGCTTTTAGGATACATTACGATTTTCACTTTACATTTCAAAAAATGCAAGTTGCATTCTTTTCATAACAAATCAATTTTAAATCTCTTCACCAGAATCTAAGAAGGAATATCTATCAGAAATGAAGAAAAGAATATCTATCAGGAAAATAAATTGAGCTTTCTACCATAAACGTAAAATCCACACAGTCTTCTATCATAATCATACTTTCAAAATGTAGGCGAAAATTTTCTTGAACTCGATTGGATTGTACTTCCAATAGAATCGATTGGCAGGAGATCGAGAAACTTACACTGAGAAATGATGAACATTTTGAACAAATAGGTATTCCAGGTATCCATGGTAACATACCGAATGTTACATATTTCTAAAGAACACCGATTCATTATCAATTTTCGTCACAGAAATCATTGTTCTCATTTAGTTTTATATTCTTTGATGAACGTACTTTCTTGTGTTCTTTTTTTTCTTTTCTTTTTTGTCTTCATTCTTTTCATCAGGTTGAGTAAGGTGAACTTTTGTTATCTGTGAGACAATTGTTTCTCTTTCATTTTCAGAGAAACCCCAGCTTTCCTGAAGACAACACATATTTCTCATATCAAAAGCCATTTTTGGAGAGTAAAATAGTTGGAGATCTTTTGAAAACTTCGCAGTTTATTGCTTATTTTTCCTAACTGAGAAAAAGAATTCCTTGTTTTCCCAGCTATATCACATTTCACTTTCCATGTGCATTTCATAAAAGATGCTTTGTTATTATTACTGATAGTCAATAGTTTCAGTATAAGTATAGTACTGTGGAAAAAAAAGGTTTTTATCAAAAAAATTTTTTTTTCCAATGTTATGAAAATAGCTGTTGCAATTGTTTTATTCAATAATTAAGAAAACTTTTAATAAAAGAACAATCAACGAATTTTTGTATTGTGTTAGAAACTTTTTTAACATTAAAAATGTTACCCAGGAGTTAAACCAAACCACAATTACCAATGGCACTTCTACCAGTTCTGTTATTAACATTCTCAAACCCCTTGGAAGGGAAGTTTTTAGGATAGAAAAAAAAATCGTTGATATTTTTTAGGCCAAAAAATAGCATGTTTATATTTTATTAATTGCTTAAATTTTCATTCTCTTTTCCTTAATGTCATTTTATTTTTACTTAATCCACAAACAGACATTTTCCCCCACGTTTTTTTCTTCCATCTTAAATAATAATCGAATTAATAAATCATAAAATCGAAACAGAAAGAAAGATTTGCTGTTTACGTCATTAACCAGCCACTGAGCAGCTACTTTTTAAAAAATATATATATTTCTTTTTAGCAAGTGAGTGTTTCTTATTAAAATAACATTCAGTTCACTTTTTATTCCATCTTTTTTAAAGAAGTTACATTTTTATATCTTCAATAATATTTTCGCTCACTTGATATTTAATTTCAACTTCACAATATCTGTTTTTAATCTCTCCAACCACTTAATCACCATCTATTGCAATCCATTTATTTCATTTTCAGCTAATAATTTGATTTCATATTTTAAAAAAAAATTTAATCATCACTTGCGTCACTCTACTTCAGTGATTATAGCAACAACAAAAAAATATATGTTTCTTCAAGAATGCTAACACTCAAGATATTTAAAAAAAAGACTTTATAATGTTTTTGTACCTGAAAGTTCCTCAAATCTCTTCTGTACGATTCCCGCCTTTTTTTTGTTGTTGTTGAAGGAAATGGGTGTGATTTGAGGAGAAGAATTTTTTTTTTTCTTAACCAGCAAGTAAGGTTTTGTTTCTGTTGTAATTTCTCACGCTAAATTGAATAAAATCAATCCTGAGATCGGTGGACTAACAGTTTAAATGCCACAACGTATAAAAAATATAAATTTTGGTTTTTACTTATTTCCGCATCTGATGTATCTAAATAAAAAAGACGTTGTTTCCAATGTATCTTTTCGCGCAAGTCAAAGAAGATTATATACGACTGTACATTAAAAATTCGATTATACGAATCAGAAGAACGATTAGTTCGAAAGTTTCAAGCTCGTTCGCTTTAATGCATAAAAAGTACTATTTCTGATTTTTATGCATTTTCATTTCAGTATGAGGTTCTTATACATTTCTGTACCTTATAAGCATAAACAGTATGACACCAAAATATGAAACATCAGAATGATCAATGGTTTATATGTGTTTAAAGGCCTAATTTAAATTGTGGGAAAGCTCCACTTTTGTTCATTATAAATTGCAGAAGTCTAATAAGTGAATTTTTTCTTACCTTGCCAAATTTTCGGTACTATATGTTTAACAGCAGAAACTTTAAATTGGAGAAGTTCCAACTTTTAAATAACAGGAGTAAAATAACTTGTGTTACAGATAAAAGTAAGTCTCGCTTCATTATTTTTATTAATGGAGTTGTTCAACTATTCAAGTAAGGCCTTCATTAAGTATTGCGTCGACTGTTGTTCGTTTATTTTTTAAACACTCTTCTACTTAGTTTATTTTTTTAATTAACAAAGGATTTAGTTTCGCCCATATTCTGGTTCTTCCCTTCAAATAAACGTCTCACGGGTTTTTATTTCCTTTTTACTTTATTAATATAAAATCATAACTGTTTTTTCTTGAATAAAAATGATGTTTAGAACAGTTGTTGATAATATTGGGAATTCAATTGCCGTATTTTAAGCAACTCTGTATTACAAATTTGGTAAATCTTTTTCACACATTAGTGACGTACCAAATTTTAGAATGGCTATTGGCTCACCATCCTTTGTACTAAGGGGGGAAATAAATACAGTAGACACTGACACCAAAAGATGCGGGTTCATTTATTATTGTAAGACAATAGTAGGTCAACTTCAAACAAAGCTGGCAAACACAAAAGTGAGTGACAATGACAGGGAAGTATTTACACATACACTTATAGCAGAACTCAGATTAAAAAAACAAACGTGAGGAAGAATATGCCTAAACGTGACTGACAACAATCAAAATTAACAAAACATCAGCACTATGACAAAAGATATGAGATTAACAAAATATCAGCACGATTACAAAAGACATGAGATTAACAAAACATCAGTTCTATGACAACAAAAAAAACATGAGATTAACAAATCAACCAGAGTGACAGGGGTAATTTATACTCACAAACGCATTTACTTAGAAGCATCTTAACCAAAATTAATGCATTATTGCATCAATAAACTTCAGAATATTTATCAATAAAATATATATGTAAATGAGTTGAAATCTGAAGCTGCTGCAAATCCTTACGGCATCTAGGGACACGTCACAATGTGACCTAAAAAGGTAACCGAAAATAATCTTATGTGTAAACAAAATGTGATTTGGTGACTAAAATCAGTGGAAAAGAAGATTTTAATGATGATTATTCATGAAACGTTACAAATTTTATTCTTATCATGCACTTTCAGAAAATTAAAATAAATACAAAAAAATTATTGTTGGAAAAACTTAGAGCTGTGAACGCCTTAGCAGTCTGGGGTAGAGTGTTCATCAAGGAATGCCACATGTTATAATATTATACTAAATGCTACTGTTCATTTGTACACACGACTGCTACTGTTCATTTGTATTTTGTGCAATTAAATCCTAAAATACAAAATTTTATCTCTGATCATTCTGGGAAGTTTCCTAAAAGCATTACGGAAATCTTTTCTCAAAATACCGTAGATGAAGGGATTAACAGCAGAAGACACATAAACTAGTATTGTTGACATATAGTTTAGCCAAGGTGGCATATCTTTACCTGTTAATACCTTAGTTTCATTCGCAATACAATAAGGAGTGTAACAAAAGTAATACACACACACAACAACTATCATACTCTTCACAGTTTTGTTAGTGTGTGAGGCCTGACTTATAGCTATATTTTCTTCATTTCGTTTGCAGAAAATTCGTGGATTTACTTTAGCTGATTTTTTTGCCGCTATTATGATTTTAATGTAACAAATGGCAACTAAAATAGCTGGAAGCACATAACACATAGAAAACCCATAAGTATATAGATAGGCCACTCTAAAATCATTGATGTAATCTATTGCACAAGTACCTTCAGTGTACTTGTATAAAGACCAGCCGGGTACTCCACAAACTAAACCACTGATTCCAGTAACCAAGAAAAGGCAAATAAGGACATTTATCAAGACACTGACAGAAATCCAAGTGTCGTACTTTAGTGGAAATAAGACAGCTATTACTCTGTCTAAGCTGACAAGGGAAATGTTAAATGAAGATGAACATAAGAACATGCAGTTGAAGCACGTTGTCATTCTGCAGAAAACAGAGCCCAATGGCCAGTAATCAGCGGCTACCGCAATAGAGGAGGGGAATATTATGAACAAAGCAGTGAAGATATCAGTGACTGCCAAGTAAACGATTAGAATGTTTCCAGTTTGACTGCGTAGGTTTTGATCCCAAAAAGAAACAAGAGTAACTGCTCCATTGCCTATAACCGCAACCAATGCGATTATTGCTGATAAGATGCTTCCAAAGATGTTAAAATATAAACTTCGACGATAAGAGTTATCTTCACAGTGTAAGCACTCCTGGTAGATTTCCGTCGAATTTTGAAACATTTTTAAATCTGTCAAACAAAAGGAAATATTTTATTATACATAAGTACAAACTTGAATTAAAGAAACAGTTACTTCTGTTTACGAGCGAAGATGAAAAAAAAAATTCAGTTGTTTATGAATTAAGATTAAAAAATTTTTTAAAGATCACAATTAATGCAAGGCGATTATTTCAGTACTGAAAGTAATCTCAGAAAGAAGGACAATCAGAGGGACAAAAGAAATTACAAATGAGTTACAGCGAGGAAAAAAGGAGAGAGCTTTAGGACAATTGCTGTAATTCGCTTATAATTTCTTATGATTCTCTGCTTGTCTTTCTTCCATTGTGTATTTTGAGGATTTGTATTTTGACATTAAGTTGTTTTCGTGACATTATTTATGGTCTTTTCTCGTTGTTTCTCTTTATTCGTATTTACTGCGTGATTTCACTGTGAGACCACTAAGTTCCGCATCACTGTCTGCGGTCAATAAGCGAGAGGGTGACCACTTTGATCAGTCAGCAAAGAGACCGAGTTTGCGGGGAATCGATCTTCATTAAACTATTCTACGGTAAGTGTACGACTTTGCGTGCAGGTTGTTGGGCAAGTGGATAGAGCATTCGCCTTCCAATGAGTTGAACTGGGTTCAAATCCCAGCGATGGCTGGTCGATACGAATCCGCATCCGGCTTGCATCAATTAAGTGCCAATGTGAAATATCCTCAGTGGTAGACAGATCATGGGTTAGAGTCCCTTTGCAGTCAGACTAACCGTGGGAGGCTCTCGGGGTCTTCCTCGCCATGTAACGCAAATGCGGGTTTGTTCCATTAAAAATTGTCCTCCTCGAGGCAAATTTCTCCCAATACTTGATCCAGGAGCTTCCTTGTCTTCTGGATTGGGTTCAATGCTCCGGAGTTGACCATCAGTAGTCGTATACTCAAAAATTGGATCGGATCTTCAACGACGGTTATAAAAATCTCATCAGAGGATCAAAATTGTGATGGCACGTCTTCGGTTCATACTCAGAAATTTTTTCCATACAATCTCCAATAGACTGTTGTGCAACTCTAGTGCGACATAAATAAAGTACTACTACTACAGGAGAAGAAAAAATGCTTACACATCGATGGAGCGCACTATTTGAGATGAGTCAGTCGACTAAAATCTTGTTCATGCCTAAAAATCATCGTAAAATCCTTATAGTCATGTCTGGATGTATCGGAGCTGTATATATTTGAATGTGTGGGTATTTCACCGATAACAAATATGCAAAAATTCATTCAAAATGTATTTACGTTTAAAAATCTGCATTCATTTTCTAAAAATCTACAGTTTAAGAAGAGATTGCTTGCTTATTATCACATTTTTTCATGTTAAGCAGGTGTTATCTTTCATGTTAACATTAAGTAGGCGCTGTTTTGCCCCATGGAAGATTTAGACCACGCGAGATTCAAGCGAGATTTCGTTCACACGAAATTTCGGTTACAAGAATTTGTCCGAGTAATCTAGTACAGATCTCAATTTTTGAATATGTTTTCTGTATACTGCATTTACATTAGGTAAAAAACAGATACCTGGCACTTCTTTCAGGCGGTGTGGCACAGCGTGTCCCATTTTTTAGAAAAAGAATGTCATGATTTTTGCTTGAAGGAATAGGAATTAGTTTCTCATAACAATTCAGGATTTTAACAGGTTTGTATAACCATTTAAATGAGAATATACTCCTAAACAAAATTTGAAAATCTTTATTTGAGAATTTCTTTTTAATAAAGGCTGCAAGTCGTCACTCACAGAATCTTAAAAATTATTTCTAAAATCATGCACATGAAAAAAAAAAGCTTTGCCCCCAATCTTAGGATGAAGATTTTAAACATTTATTTACCCTCCATACAGAAACAATTGCCTTCCTTAAGGTTTGTTGATTTTGAATAATTAAATATCGAGTTCTCTGTTCTGGCACTTGAACTGTATATCTTACGGTTAAATCTAACATCATGATCTCGCATGGTAATGATAAGGCATCTCAGAACGTGATTTATTTATTATCAGTCATCAGTTAAAAATAAATTTGTTATTTTTTTTTTGCGATTTTACTGACAGTTCATATTGATCTGTTTAGTTATATGTACTAGTGTATCATTTATAAGTATATTGTCTCCATATTTATGACTATTCAATCGCCTGACATCTCAGTTTTCAATTCTTTGTTGCCATCTCGAAAAAGAATTTTCATCAGTTTGGTTAAAATGCCACGGCGAAGGACCGAAATCGGTGGTTGTTGATTTTCACCAGTGAATGTCGACAAACACCAAATACGTAGGTGAAAGATCGAATATTTCATTACATTCTTGTACATTCGGACCCTCACCGGTGTATGTCGGCAATCACAGATATGCTTTGGTGAATGTCCGAAATATTTATTACATTCGATTTGATATGAATTTATTCGTGGATATAATTACATTTATTCGATATTTTAAACCTAACTGATGTTTTTTTAAGGTTAAGTGCCACTGCCCGGTATACATTTGCCCGGTATAACCTACACTGATGTTTTTTTAAGGTTAAGTGCTACTGCCCGGTATATATTTGCCCGGTATACCCTACACTGATGTTTCTTCTAATCTATCGTCAGTAAGCATTAAAATATAGAATAAATATAAATATATCAAATAAATATAATAATATTAACGAATAAATTAATATAAAATTGGATACAACAAATAGCAGCTGGTAACATGGTAAACAATAGTTTTGAAAATATGTTGAATACAGTAGTCATGAAATTAAGAAAAATTGGTTGAATGTTTCGATTGAACTTCATTTTAATACTAAAAAACTAATTTTTTCTATACATACAGCATTAAAGTATGTAGTCTTAAGTTTAATTTGCCCAAAGAAAGAAGTTTATATGTGAAAAATTATTCGAGTCATTACAAATTTACAAAAAAATTGGATTTCGGGTAGCCCCGCTCACATAAATGTCGGGTATCACCACGCAATTTTATTTCGTCGGTAAATGTACGGTTGCAAAGATTATTATTTTATTGCTTCAAATTTGAATGTTATATGCATTTTTAACAACAAACATTGTTGTTACTAAATGATTGTTATTAAATGATAGAATTCACTGAAAGTATATAAATATATAATAAATAAAATAATTTTGTGATAAAAATGACAAATGAGGTTTATCTATTGTCAATACATGGGTCATTTTTATTTACACCTGGAAAAACAATCAAAAAACATAATTTTTGTAACTGGGCGGGGCTACCCGACGCATTTTGAAAAGAGCTGAAAAACATGTTTTTTTAAATTTCTATTTTTTTAAGTTAAACTACTCGTTTTGGTTTATTCTTTCTGCATTATTTAAATAGATGATAAAACTATAGAAACATACAAAAATATTGATTATTACTCCTGGAAAGATGTTATACAGAAATATAAGCAATACTCCTTAAGTGGGCGGGGCTACCCGACTCTCCCCTAAGAACTAAAACTTTCTGAACAATTCCAAATTTTTTATTTTGGAGTTTTATCTCCATTATGCGTAAAAAGTGTTTTTTAATTTTTTCTTTTTTATTTCTGTCTATTTTTATTCTGTAATTTACATTATTCTGTAATATTATAAATTATACAATAAACAGAGAACAAATCTTCAACTTTTATAATTAATATATGGTATTAATAGTGCTTTTCTGTATTTATTCTTTGATTGTTTACAATTCATTGGTACGCACGACATCCTTAAAAAAACTAACATTTAAACATTTCACAGAACTAAAATAAAATATATAATTAAACGACTATAGGGAACTTCATAAATTTTTTCTTGATTTTTTCCAAACGATAATTGACTGCTAATTAGCGATAAAATTGTGAAATTAAGTTTCATTCAATTTTAAAGTGTAATGTCTGCTTAAAAATATAAATTTATCGCAATAAAATCGGAAAATGTCATTAAAAGTATTCCTTATTTAATGATAAATGACTATGAACTAATGGTCCAACTTTTTATTTATTTACTTATAAAATATAAGACATACTAATGCCTATAAATGCTACATTATAGTAAAACCTTAAACTTATTTTAAAGTTTCTTTGAATGATAAATGGTATACGTGTGTTTTCCTCTTTAAAAAATTGTTTTACCTTCACTCATTCGTTTTTCAAATCGGTAATTTGTTTACTTTGAAAAGTAAAGCATTTTAAATTATTGTAAATGCAACCTTAAACTTATTTCAAAAGTCTTCTTTTCTCTTAGAGTGAGATAGTTACGACTGTTTTATCTTCAGTCAATCAAACGAACCAGTGATTTACTCAGATTAAAATGTAAAGCATATTCATCAATGTTAATTAAGTAGTGAAAAATAATTAAACTTTTTTTTGTCCAATGTAAAATCTTTGCTGAGTTTTAAACCAACTCTAAGCTGGTTTTAAATAAAATAATTTCCGCAATCAATGAAATGGAATGAGCTATTTATTTATTTATAGTTCAATTTTAAGTTCAAATTAGGAAACTGGGTTTAGCAATTATGATGTAGACAATAAGCTGTGCATTTATTATTTTTTTTAAAAGAAAAAATAAGGTTACCATCATTTTTTCTTTCAATTATGTCTTCAATGTCTTTTATGTATATTTTTCCTTAAAAATCAATACACGAACCAGAAAAAGTTATTAAAATATAAAAACCTATTTTTTTCAAACTTAAATATATGTAAATCCTTTTCTTTTCAGTGAGGCGTAACATTGTATATTTTTTTTCCAACTTATCATTATTTTACAAAAGTCCCATCAAATTCTGTGAGAAAGAAAAATAAATGCTCTTGAAAGACGTTAAAAACTAAACCAATTCAAAACACAAAAATAAACTATAACTTGAAATTCTTAGTTTAAGTCATAAATGTTCCTATTTCCGGTGATTGATTTTAAATTGTCGAAAAGTATCATTAAAAAATTGATAGGAGAAAAAACTGTACTTTGCTTTTTTCTACCGATGAAGCAGGTGCATTTTTATTCTTTAATTAATTCGTGGTTGAAACTAATCACTTTTGAAAACACGCACATTCTTCATTTTTAACTTCTGTATCCAATTGAATCGTTAGTTCAAAATACTTTTATCATTAATTCTTAATGTATTACAGTATGTTGAATTTGAGTTTCGATTTTCTAATCTGTTTATTTTCTAGTATTTAGTGACAAAATTTGTGTCTAATTTACTTTTTACTAATAAACTATTCTTGATTTTTACAAAAGAGAGAGTTACTGTAATTAATCGCAAGTAGTGTTATTTAATATATCTAATTATGTGAAAAATGTATCTAAATGTATCTTCAACAAATAAATAGTTCATGTTTTACCCAAAAGTGACGAACAAGTTTCTCTAATTTATCTCAAGTAATTAGAAAATTAGTAAAATAAGTCTCGAATCGGAGTATTTGGAATTCGGAGGTTAAAATTTAAAAATAAGTCTATTTCATACACCTTCAGCTTAAATAAATCGCTCAAATCAAGTTATAAGCAGAATTTTAGTTCGTGGTAAGAACAAACCACAAGGGAATACCTGCAAGTGATGTAATGTGGGTGTCTCTATCCTGATTGGTTATTGAAACGTGACATTTGTTTTCGTTAGCAACTGTTCTTTCTCTTTTATTTCGAGTATACCAAGCCCGTCAAGTATAAATTATCTTAAGTGACATATTCTGTGCTCTTTCACGACGATTTCAATTCTTCCACAATTTTTTTTATTTTTACTTAACACAGAGACAGACAAGAATTCATGCAGAACATTAACAAACTAATTATGCATCAAAGTTGTCAGGTACACGAAACAAAAATATTTCACTGTTACAATAAAATACGCATGCAAGTAATAAATCTAAATTAAGTAAAAAACGCAGGAAAGAAAGAATTATATATCGACAAATTTGATGTGCGATACTGTGCTTTATTTAATTAACTTCACGTTAATTAATTCTAAACTTATGTGGGGGAACTTAGCTTGACTTTAACACGCCATTTTGCTATAAACTATCAGCTGGAGATGACGTCATGGATCACTCACATCTGTGGGTGTGGGTAATCATTATCTTCTTCTGCATGAAGTGCGAGTACCCAATTATGATGAAAGAAATCGTGAAAGACGTAAATTCAAAAATCAACTTCTAACCAAAATTGTTCAACTAATGATATAAAAAGTTAAAAGGGCCATAGTTATTCAAAAGATCTCATTCATTGAGAAACAGGTGAAATTGAATGCAGCAAAAGGCTTAAGATGGTCCAAATTCTTTGTCTTCAAATACACGAGACTAAATTGTACCAGTAAGTACATGTCATATGGCTATGAATGGATTAATGCGCTGATCGAGAAAGATATGTATTAAGCGAACAACGTAGTAGACCTTCGCTCATGGTTCGCAGTTTCATTTTTTAGTGACCATAAAATTCAGATGATTATAAAATTTAAAAAAAAAAAAACTTGGTATTTACAGGTGGTTATCAAAATAATGGAAACACCCTAGATTTTGAAGGCTTGGGAATTGCTGTTCTGCCGTAAATGTTCTCTTCATGAAGGAATCTCTTAACTGTAATTGTTGACACTGGAGAATCCAGATGCTGATTGAGCTCTGCGGTCACTTTGGCTGCAGTTGCTTTCTTTTTAGACATTACAATCCGCTTTAATACCCGTCGGTCTCTTTCACTCAGCTTCTCCTTCCGTCCACTATTTTGCTTTGCTGAGCTTGTCTTTCAGCGCTGTGTGTATGCTGTCATGACTTTTGACAGCGTACCTCTAGAAACGCCTAAAAGCTGGGATGTTTCGGTCACTGTTGCTCCAACTAGTCGGGCTCCTACAATTTGGTCTCTCTGAAAATCTGTGAGGTCTGACATTTTACGCTTCTGACAAAAAATCAAAACGTAGCCAACTCTGCTAAAGCTCTCTCATACCACCTAATATATGTACTTTTTTATATTAAAAAAAAACTGGTAGCTAAGATTATATTTCAATGCTTATGAAGCGAATTCTTAAATGTCCCTTTTATTCACAACTGTTTCCATTATTTTGATAATCACCTGTATTTATTTTCCTTCAGAGAAATATTGTATGGGCCAAAGTCGGTTTTCCAACAAGACAAGCACACATAAATCTACAACTATAAAGTAGCTTAGAGCTAAAAAAAAATTTTATTTTTAAATTGCTCCTACGCCCCTTTTTGTCCTGAACTAAATCCGTACCCTGTAAAAAACCCTGGATCAAATTACTGTAAAAAGAAATGGCACTCAGGGTGTCAATACTTTTTACCGTAGGATCCACTTTTGCTAGAACATATTACGCAGAGTTACCAACTACTACACTATTTGCCTATATTCGAAAATATTTGATAATTCTGAAAATATTTTGAAAGCCTCACCACGACAAAGATGTAACTAAAAGGCATTTCATATAAATTTTTGAATCATTTACAAGTAGTGGCGTGGAAAATAAATCTAAATCAAATTTACAAAACAAAAAATCATGCCTTAAAGCATAAACTTTAGCTACCACTAGAGAAATATTCCTAAATATTGTAGAAAATTGGCAGCGCAGATGCTACGGAACAAAAAATTTGATTTACCGTATTATTGAGTAATATTTACCAAAAATCACTTTAAATATTACTGTGAAAAATACGTTATGTTTTACGGTGAAAATGGATTTTGCGGATGATCCGATAAGGCTGATACTTTATACTGTAGTTTGATCCAGAAGTTTTTACAGTGTTAAAAAATTTTAGGCATCGTATTATGAGCCGCATATCAAAACTGAAAACTGTAGTCATTATAATTGCGACTGAAAGAAGCCAGTAAAACAGTATGCATTAATATCGATTTAGAAAACATGAAAAATTTTCTCCTTTCCTTGGAAAACTGTCTATTCTAGTTGATTAAAAAGATGGTTTATCAAATCAGTTATTAAAATTTTGAAATTTATTTTTTCATTGTCATTTGTACCTAAACTTTTGTGGTTGTTGAAATTGATCAAAATGTACTTTTTTTTTATTCTCTAATGTTTAGATATTGTTTTCGTTTTCTGTAGTATTCTCATGTATTAATTGCACATCGAGTAAAATCTTTGGAAGTATGCAATATTTTAGGATTTATCAGAAATTTTTATATGTATCTAAACTTGGCTTCCTGTATTCTAGGAAAGCACAACCCATAACTGTGGGCCATGAGTGAACCACTGAGTTTTATAACTCGCCTCCTGAACTATTTTGCATATAAATGGAAAAAGTGTAAGAAAAAATATTTAAAGACTTCAATTATTAAAAAAAATTATTAAACTAGTTCATAATCTTTCTAAGAATAACCATTTTGATAGTTTTATTTGTAGCAATTGGATGATTTTTACAGTGCTATTTATTTCCTACAAATTTTTTATATAAATAATCTAAGGAAAATTTCCGCAGAAAAATAGATGAAATAAAATAATTACTATTTCAAAATTCTCCATCAAATTAATTTAATTCTGCCGCATTAACTCTAATTTAATATTTCATAACCGTCGTTGAACAGCCGACCCAATTTTGAATTTACGACTACTAATGTTCAACTCCGCAGCCATGTAGTTTTAAGCCCAATCCAGAAGGTAAAGAAGGATTCCTAGATTAATCGTATCCTAGATCGTGCCTTCATGGAGTACTTTTTGACGGAACTAACACGTAATTGTGTCACGTGTAGAGAAAAAACCTCGGAAAACTCACACGGTTAGCCAGGCGGCTAGGGGACTCTAACCCATGATCCGTCTACCACTGAGGTTATTTTACGTCAACACTATGGTCGGTGCGAGCCGGATGTGGAATTCGCATCCACTGGCCATCGCTGGGATTCGTCCCGGTTCACCTCTTTGGAAGAGGAATGCTCTATTTCCTGAGCCACCACGTCTCTGTAATTCAATACTGTTTTAAACTGAAATTTAATAAATAATTTAACACTGTTAAAATGAATTTTGTTTTTTAAGAAAAATACGGGATTAACCTAAGGATTCGGTCAGTTACAAAGGCTTCACCAGAGTGCAAAAACGGGTCACACTTAGAAAGATGCCTTCAGTCACCAATTTTCTGGTACTTACTGCACAGACTCATTGTATAGAGCTCCCTAGTCCTAAATACTAATGTGTGTATTTATAAATGTAGGTTGTTTAAAAACGATGAAATTTCCTCTTTGCGTTGGGAACAAAGACCTGAAAACTGAGTATACACTTACATAAGCATACATAAGCATACACTACATAACACATACACACACATACATAAGCATACACTTAATGGCAAAAAAAAGGTTCGACAAAACATTAAAGAAGTAGCCGTTATTTAAACAATAGTGTTACCAAAATACTTTTTACTTCATTCCAGCATTGATTCTGTCATCAAAAAAAAATTAATATTGTTTAAAAAGTTGAAAATTTAGATTAGTAATTTCATATTATCTAACTTATTATCCGACAAAATTTTTAAGCTTTTCCTGAATCCCGTTAGCGAGACATTTACATGCATTCTTTCGCCAATTACGTGAAGAATTACGTCTTTCTTTCGCCAATTTGATTCCTTTGATTTTGCGGATGTCCGTCATTTCGATTATTTGGAACTGCACCGGATTTTGCTGATATTGTGATTCTTATTCACACGATTTTGATACCAAATATCGATTTTCGTATTTACCTGATTTAAAAGCTAAGAGTTGTGATTCGTATTCACGCGATTTAAAAATAGGACATCGCAATTCCTATTCACGTGACTTTAAAATCCAATATCACGATTTGTATTTACGCGTTTTTAAAACCAAATATCGCGATTCGTATCCACGCATTTTTAAAATCCAATATTGCGATTCGTATTCACGCGTTTGTTTTATTAAACATCAATTTTCGCATTTATACGTGATTTAAAAACTATGCATTACGATTCGTATTCACGCGATCTAATAATTATTCACAGTGAGTCGTATTCGCGTGATTTAAAAATTCAATATTGCAATTTGTATTTTCGCTATTTTAAAATCCAATATCGCGATTTTCGTAAGAAATAAGTTTTTTTCTTGAATTAGTTACTCTAAAGGTGTGATATTCTGTTTCAGTAGGTAATTTCATTATAAATGTTAGTATAATATAAATTGATATCGATTTTTAGCACATAAAATTTTCAGGGTTTTTCACTCTGTGTTACAGCTATTCCTGATATTGAAAAGCAGCAAACCATTTCAATGCATGCACTTAGTGGAAAATAATGATGTGTGGAATTATAATGAACATAGACACATCGGTTGTAAAAGATTTAGCAATAGTAAAAAGCAGTTAAAAAACATAGTTTTCCATCAAAGACTGCCTTACTTAAAAGTTTGATAGAAGAATCGATATTTCGTACTTAGAATAGACAAAAAATACTCTAGAACATAAGATTTTAAACAATTATAATTTTAGAATGTTATTTGGTATGTTCTCTAATTAAGTTTTTTAATTATTAAGTATGGATTTGAAAGTAATATTATGTACAATTGCTTTTCATTAGTAATATAGCTTTATACGATTTTATAGTACAAAGAAATTATAGTACTTACAATTGATGAAAACGATTTAAAACCTAAATTTTTGAATTATGAGGCATGGCTTCGAAAATTATATTAATTTTATGAGCAATTCCTTTTTCTTCTTAGTAATATAGTTTTATAATATTTTACAGTAAAAAAAATTTTTTTTCGTGTAAAAAAAAGTATATATATATATATATATATATATATATATATATATATATATATATATATATATATATATATATATATATATATATATATATATATATATATATATATATATATATATATATATATATATATATATATATATATATATATATATATATATATATATATATATATATATGACAATTTACAGACTCTTGTTCCAAGATCTAATACTATACCACTAAAAGAATTTTTTTTAAAAATTTTAATAAATAGCATTGCTGTTAGCATTTTAAAATGACCTTGTACTAGCATCGACTGTTTTGTACATTTATAAAATTAATTGAAAGTAGTACTTGTCGGGTAACCCCACCCAGCGGGTACCCCCGCCCACTGTCAATTTCATATGTATAGAATATTTTTTCAAGTCAATGGGCCATCGGACATTAATTGTTATATTAAAAAAAGATTATTTTCAAAGTTTCAAGTATTTATGCAGCTGGTAACATGGTAAACAATAGTTTTGAAAATATGTTGAATACAGTAGTCATGAAATTAAGAAAAATTGGTTGAATGTTTCGATTAAACTTCATTTTAATACTAAAAAAATAATTTTTTCTATACATACAGCATTAAAGTATGTAGTCTTAAGTTTAATTTGCACAAAGAAAGAAGTTTGTATGTAAAAAATTGTTCGAGTCATTACAAATTTACAAAAAAATTGGATTTCGGGTAGCCCCGCTCATATGAATGTCGGGAATCACCTCCCAATTTTATTTCGTCGATAAATGTACGGTTGCAAAGATTATTATTTTATTGCTTCAAATTTGAATGTTATATGCATTTTTAACAACAAATATATGTTTTAATATTATATGAAACATAAATTTATATATCTAAAAATGAAAAATTAAATATTTTTGAAATTTAATTGATATATCCAAATCAAATTTAATATCAAGAAATCATAAATTTTATGACAAGCTATTTGCTTACTTATTTATTTTCACTTATTTGTGAACGAATCAATCTACAGAAGCATTTGAATGCAATCAAAATACAAAGTGAAATTGTAATTTTATAAGAAGTATTTTATATTAAGTTTATAAGAAGAGATCAACCAAATAAGTTTATATTGAAAAACAACTATTGTTATTAATTATTGTTACTTAAATTAAATTATTTTCGTTAAATATTTAATATAAATATATATTAATATTATAATATATTAATATACATTAATAATGATAAAAAGTATGACATTTGTTGTTATTAAATGATAGAATTCACTATAAGTATATAAATACGTAATAAATAAAATAATTTTGTGATGAAAATGATAAATGAGGTTTATCTATTGTCAATACATTGGTCATTCTCATTTACACCTGAAAAAATAGCCAAAAAACATAATTTTTGTAACTGGGCGGGGCTACCCGACACATTTTGAAAAGAGCTGAAAAACATGTTTTTTTAAATTTCTATTTTTTTAAGTTAAACTACTCGTTTTGGTTTATTCTTTCTGCATTATTTAATTAGATGATAAAACAATAGAAACATACAAAAATGTTGATTGTTACTCAGTATTATACCGAAATATACGCAATACTCCTTAAGTGAGCGGGGCTACCCGACTCTCCCCTATATATATATATATATATATATATATATATATATATATATATATATATATATATATATATATATATATATATATATATATATATATATATATATATATATATATATATATATATATATATATATATATATATATATATATATATATATATATATATATATATATATAGAAGATAAAGAAAGAAAACTTTTAACTTACTTCAACTTCGTAGCCCCAACTTAAATATGAAAGAAAAGTTTTGCGCTTAAGTTTTATTTCAGATCAGAAAAAAATTATAAATATCGGGTAACTTTTGCTAAAAGTCATTAAAGTTCTTATTTGTTATGATTGTTTTAAAAAATCGAATATCATTACTACTGCTGCATTACTATTGATTACTTTACTTCCTAAACTTACTTAATTTTAAGCACTTAATTTCAAATACTCAAGTGCCAGATGTTTCTTTTGTATCATAATCGTTGCAGTAAGCGATTAAAGCTACAGCTAATTATTGCTAGAAGACAATAAGCTTACCCAAACCACAGAAAGATAGTTTCCGACTGAAAATGATCCTACTCGCAGAGATCCCGGATGTCAGGTACATCAGATGTCCAGTACAACCCATAATTATGTAAGTATATTATTACTTTTAACTAGTAAATTTAAATTTATATGAATAAATGTATTAAATACATCCCGCTCTAGAATAACAATGTAATGATAAATGATAAATATTATGTCGTAGACGTCATTTTGTTAACTTTTGCAACAAGTTCTACAGTAGTTGAAAAACACATATTTAAATATTCCTTACTTAATTTTGGTGATCTTAAGTTCATTTCTTTTCAAAGAAATTTGCGTGCTTTCATGCTGGTGAGAAAAAATTTTTGTCATTATAAAACAGTGATTAATCTATTTATTAATTTATCTAATGTGAATATTTTTCACGTTTCAGTACTAACTTATTGTATTTATTGTATTATTGTATTTTCCATTGGACTATATTTTATAGTATTTTATAGTATTCTATATTTTATACATATTGGACTTATTGTATTTTTTCTGTTTTTGTCAATGCTGCTTATGGAAGTTATGATAACGTAGAACAGAAACTATTAAATGATATAAAACTTTAAATTTAATACTTTAAGCGCAATCAAAATTTTAATGAAAAGCGTTCCAATGGTTACTTATCATTTTGGCGCAGTTAGAACACCGCTGGCTCTTTTATGTGTTTTTTTAGAGCTCTAATTGCAAGCAAAAATATATTTTGGTATTTTTTAACTTTAAGAAATAGTCTAATAGTAAAGAAAAAATTCCGTTAGATTATCAGAATTATATTTGTACTAAAATATAAAATTTAAAAAAAAGTAGTTTTGAATTTTTTTTTAAATTCATATTCTAAAATTTATCAATAATTGATTTTAAAAATTAAAGAAGTTTCAGTGATAAATTACTGTTTCTCTTAAATCTAAAGAACTGTAAAAAAGTGCAATTTTGAAACCATTATTGTTTGGAAGTGAGCCGTATTTGGAATATATTTTACCTTTAATGTAGAAAGAAACACCGGTGACTCATGCTGAATTTCATAACCATAAATTATTAAAATACTAAATATTTCAGTTATTTTAGCCAAAATCAATACAAAATAAGGGTGCAAAATATGAAAAAAATGTTTAGTAATAATTTTGAGTCAAAAGTTTGATTAAATGCAGCGAAACTAATTACAGTAAAAGTTAGCTAAGAGCTGGGTAACAAAAATATATACGTACATTATGAATTTTAACTCCAGATGCAAATACTTAATACATTAAAAGATTAGCTCAAAATATTTTTTTGTGAAAGCACTTGCTGCTAACAGTGAAAAGCTAACAATGGAAGAATTGATACCTAATACGAAATGTTGAAGGATAATAGCATTAGGTTGAGAAGTAAATAAACTTAATCCTTGTTTAATTCTTGTTTTAAATGCAAGTTAAATATTTTTTTTAAATAAAAAAGCACTTTCTTAAATCATTAGAAAGCTGAGAAAATACCCGAAATACCTTAATGACGCTGCAGTAAATTCTTATTTTATTATATTTATGGTATTTAAGGTGTATCTTTTTGCTGAGAGTGTTAAGTTCAGAGGAAGGTAAAGAATGAGGCTTGCCAGAAGGACAAATTAATCATGTAATTGTCCCCCCCCCTCCCTTGTAATTAAAATTTAAATTTAATCTTTGACATATCAAGCACTTTTTTGCCCTTTCCCCCCTATGTATTATATAATTTAGTCGAATTTAAAATGTATATAATAAGCTCGATGCACGGTATAATTTTCTTGAAAGTTTAGGTAAACTAAAAAATAAAGCCAAGCATTCAAGTGAAACTAAATGATTTATAATATTAATCTAATTTTTTTTCCATCTCATTCATGTTAATTTTATAATATCTCCAAAAATTGTTCCCAGAAAATAAATATACACGCACTCTCATCACTTTACTTCCAGATTCAATATGTTTGATAATTTAACTGATAAACTGGGGAAGATTTTGCTAATTTCACTTTGCCAACATTACATACACCCAGGGGCTCCCACCAGGGGGGAAAGTGGGCTCACGATGCGCCCACTTGAAGCTTGGAGGGAAATTTTTACACTAAATAAAACGAATAGTTTTGGGGGGAATGTAGAATTTGCCCAAGAATGCGCCCAAGAGCTTGGGGGGGTGGGGGCCACTGAATACACCGCACCACAGAGAACTTCATTTCAATCTTTTTGGAAGCCTGGTAAGCACCACTATTGCTGTGTTGGCAATTTTGGGCAACACCGCTGTTACGCTTGTATCCTTTTGGGATCAAACACTCCTCAGACAAACCGAAAGCATCTTGATCATATACTTAGTTTTCGTCGATATCTTCATTGTTAGTCATCCTGCCATCAGCTGTTACTCTTGTTTCAGATAGCATGCAGGCTTTCTGCAGACTACATGCAGGTTTCAATAACAATCTAGCATGTTCTTCATCTTACACTATTATTTTTATTATAGATCGCGCAAGTGCAGTTACGTACCCTTTAAAATATGGAAGAATTATGAATCATAAAAGTTTAGGCTGTATTTGTTCTTGGATATTTTCATTTATGATCTTTGGCATATTAATGGATATCATTCCTGATTGTACACCCTTTGATTATTTAGAAGGAACTTGGTCATTGGATTACTATAATGTTGCTGTAGCCTATTTATTCACAACTGGAGCTTGGTGCAACATCTCCACAGCACTCCTTAAAAAACTCAAAATATGCCAGAATAAAATCCTCAGGAAAATAACAAAAGCAAGATGGTTAATCCGAAATAAAAACATACATCGCGACCTCAGCATAGATTTTTTAGATCATCATATTGCGAAGCTAAATTTCAGATTTTTTGAAAAGACCATAAATTGTGACACCGCAAGATTCAATTAAATTTTTACTTTTGAAAACTTAAAAGAAGACATAAACCTCAGGCCGATGGCAGCTTATTTTTGTAATGACGTAATTTTATCTAAAATACAAAATATTTAATTTCCTTTTACTCCAATTGCATTCCAATTACCAGAAAGAACCACTTTAAAGATCACAATTCAAGACGAATGGGAAAAAGGTCGCTAACGGCCCCAGGCACCCAGATAAATTTTGTTGTTGTTGTTAATTTACGTCACACTAGAGCTGCACAATGGGCTATTGGCGACGGTCTGGGAAGCATCCCGAAGGATGATCCGAAGACATGCCATCACAATTTTGATCCTCTGCGGAGGGGATGGCACCCCCGCTTCGGTAGCCCGACGATCTGCGCGCGAAGTCGAGCACTTTACGGTAGCACAGTTTAACGAGGACCAATCGCACACCCTCGGTCCTTACGCAAACTGATCCAAGTGGTCACCCACCCACACACTGACCGCAGCCAGTGATGCTTGACTTCGGTGATCTGCTGGGAACCGTGTCTTAACGATCAGTCCACTGCGGGACATCCAGATGAGTTTGATGATGATGATTCACAACTGGATTTTCTTTTTGCTACCTTTTACCTGCCTTTATATTTTGTGTTTACAATGATATGATAATTATAAAATGCAAAAAAAAAAAAATTCAAAGTTAAACATTCTTTTATCCGTAGGGATTTGGAAGACAGAAAAACTTTCCAAGCAACAAAAACGATGAAAAGCAGGCTTTTTGTGGTATGTGACTATTACATTTGCTTCACTCCGTATTCAATTAAGAAGCAAATTAAAGTCTTGACTAGGAAAGACATGCCTCTTTGGTTTAATTATACGACAACAATATTTGTTCATTTTTCATCTGCAATCAATCCCGTAATATGCGAAATTTTCCGGTGAGATTTTAGAAATGCTTTTAAGAAATTACCTAAAATGTTAAGAGAAAAGCTGTCATATTTCTTTTAAAACTGTATAATATGTAAAGTGGAACGTTCATTGTAATTGCAAAATGATCTTAAGTGTCTTTCTATTCAAACTGTTTTATGCTCGACAGAAAATATATTTCGAGATTAGGCTGTTGAAAAACCATTAAAAGTATGCGTGTGGGGTTGTGTGATGTAGCAATTAAATTTGTCCACTTTTCATCAGCAGTCAATCCATTTATAAATGAGCATGTTTGTTTATTATCTTTGCGTTAAATTTAAGTGGTAAAGAAACTTTTTTTTAATTAATAACAGGAAAACATCAGGGATAATAGAACTCAGAAACAATTAAAAAAGATGTTAGTTTACGCATAATTAACACGATTGAATAATTTGTAACTATACCTAAATCTACTCGCATTCTAATTTTGAATTTTTTTTTTTTAATAAAACACGAAGGGGATTTAGAGTTTTTTCTTAATTTTACGTTACGGAACAATTGGTTTAAACTTGGAATCGCTGTCTATGCATTTAGCGCAGACAGCTATTTAGCTTACTATGATAAAAATCTTTATCATAGCCGAGGGTTCACAAATAATTTTCAATTAAATGGTCGCTGCATTTTTGTCGTTGTTGTCGTATGCCACTTGTCAACACTAACAAGCCAATTTTACGAAAGAGGGTTGTTCTTCTTCTTGTTTTCCAGTGGAGTCATCTATGGCCAAGAATTCGACTTCTGCTATACACATACGTCACAGCTCGTTTTACAGAATGGGAACATTCACACACAATCCATCCATCCACAGACCATAATTTTGTCTTGAACCAGAGCACGTTCAATCCCCAGTTCCCCTAGAGGTATTGATTTTTTATGGGAGATTTAGCATGCTCCAATCACCATTTTGTACACGGGGAGTCTTCGGCCGACAGGCATCGAACCCACAACTTCTTGGAAATGTGCCCAACGCCCTATCAACTGGCTATCACGGTCACATTAAAACTTTCTCTTGTCTAACTAAAAAGTTGCTCTTTATTGGATCGGTTGTTCAACGACGGTTATGAAATTAAATTAAATTGAAAATATGAATTGATAATTCTAATTATGTTTCTGTTTTTCCTTTCTTTTCTAAAGTGAAAACGAAATGCCCATTTAATCTAATGTTTGAAGGAATCGTTCAAACGAAAGTTCTTGAAAAATGAAAATTTAACAATGCTTACTTTTCAAAATTTTATTGCTCAGAAATTATTTGACTAATCTTGTTTAAATTTAGGATTTTGTCAGAATCGACAATAAAGGCTTCGGTCAATGCAGTGAAAAGACCCTCTCTCAAATTGTGGAAGAGAATGGTTTGGATCAAAAAAAATTATCAACTTCAGAAAAAGTGGGACTTATCACTACATTTCTCCTAGCTCTTTAAATGTAATTTTAACTTGAACTTCAGACGAATACTTTTGTAACGATATATATTTATATACTAGAGGGCTCCGCCTCCTGCTCGCTCCCGCTTTCCAACCCCCCCCCCTAATTGCTACGCAATTACATTTTTGTTTGCTTCGCGAACAAAATTAAAGTCAGTTTCCTGGAGATTAGCTGGCAATTTTTCTGCACCAACATCACATAGAGAGAATATGATAGGATTGTAAAATGTCAGAGGCGCTTATTATCAGCATTATAAACTTATATAAAGCAATTTTAATACAAACAATATTATAAACTTATATAAAGCGAGGAAGCAATATTGTTTAACACATTACTACAGGGCATTAGCCGGAGATTAGTATCCGTATCCGAAGCACATGAGGCAGAGCCTAACTCAAATCATTAATGATCTTATAGGATGCCGGAAGCTCCCTATATGGTGCTTCATCTCACCCCAGTAATTTAAATTTTAAACTAAAAAAATTAAAACCTAATGAAAAAAAAAACTTTAAAATATGGCACACAAATTAAAACATGTAATATTAATAAGTTGATGCTGAGTAATATTTCAAAAGCAAATACCATTACAAGTAATTGCCCAATTAACTTCAATATTGTCAACTGACAAAATATTTAAGTTTCAATCGGACAAAAAGCAAATTATATAATAAAAACATATGTAACTGAAATTCGACAAATTAAATTAAGCAATTTAATTTTTTTGTCATGCTGAATACTAATAAAAAAACGAATATGAAATTAAATAATTATGTTATCAATGATCAATAAACATTTTTGTCTAATTAATTTTGTGCTGCTAAATTGTATTCAGCTCTACGTCGCTGTTGATATCGTTTCTTATAAAAGATATAAGTATTTTAAAGTAAACTCTGCTCAATATATTTTGATAATTTGGAATGTAAATAGTTTTTTGAGAGAGTGTTGATTCGTGCTTCCAATAACTCTACCCGATTCATCAAAGCTATTGAAATATATTGGAATTCTAAAATAAATAAATGCGTTCTATCAAAACAAACATTTTATTATAAAACTTTAGAACAACTATTTTTTTACATTGCCACTCAAAATTATTAATAAACACTGGATGATATTGCGTTAATGACACTTTTATCTAATGACGTCATAAACAATCGTTTGCATAAAGTTTAGTTCATAATAATCATATAGAATCGTTTGCATAAATAATCTTTCGGTCTTTTTATAGCTTTACGTAACAAATGTAAGACTTTTTTTTTTTTTTTGGAATGGCAATGTTATAATTTTGTTGTTAAGTTAATAAATCTTCCATTTTATAAACGCAATAGTAGAGTTTTCTTAATTATTTGATTCGAAGTCCTCTGAGTTTTATTTGAGGTCAGTTTGCATTTTGTATTTTTTGACAGCATTATTAAATTATTACCTTTTCACACACATGAGTTCTCAATTTTGATTGGCTGTTTTGTGCGTTACTAATCAGAAGTCTTCTGTGATTGGTTATGTGTTATCATTCCACTCTCTTCTTATATATAAAGATATATACTTGTGAATTAAATATCACAAATGAGGAAAAGTCCCATTAGTTCCATTGCGTTATGATTTATTATTTGGTTTTCGACAAGATAGAATTTTCTAAAAGCTCGAGAAAAAAACATGATTACGACTCATTCTTTCAATAACTTTCATTTGTTCTAACATTTAACAAAACTTCAATTAAAACTATTTCATGCGCATATTTGTAGTTTATCAGTAAAGTTTAAATTTAGAGACTCATGTATTATTTCAGAAAATTTTATAAAAATTCATGGGGATTTTGAAGAACAGTAAAAAGAAGAAAAATATGATAAAGTTTTCTTATGGGTTGATTATTTACTGCTTCAAATAAGAGAACTAATTAATCATCCAAAACTTTTGTACCGAAATCGATCCATGTCTGTCGCAATTCTCAAAATTAATTACTTTTCTTTAAGTAAATATTCTTTGCTAGTCCAAGATAAGAAGCTTTTGTGTTTGTAATTAATTAAGAAGCATGCTTAGATATTAGTCACCAATTCATTGATTCTACGGAAATTAAAAGATAATAACCTGGTTGAAACCATACTATTAATTTCCAACTGCTTCAAGTTTTCTTAACAAAATCTTAAAACCTGTTTAATATTAAAATGCATAGATTAAGAAACATGACTTTTAAATATTTTTATTTGAATTACTTATTAAGGTTCTAACTATTCTAAGGTTTTATTCTTACTAACTATTCACTTTTTGGCTTATTTATTTAACGATAGTTATGTTGAGAATGTCCCAAACTTCACATCAGATTTGAATATTCTATTTTACATTTTATAACCGTCGTTGAACAGCCAACCCACTTTTTGGATTTACGACTACTAATGTTGAACTCCGTAGCCTTGTAATTTTGAACCTAATCCAGAAGACAAGGTAACTCATGGATCAGTACCCCCAGAAGTATTATTTGTCATGGGAGCATGAAATACTTTGGGACCCGACAGATTTAATGTGCTTCAGTCACCATTTACTACACGGGGAGTCTCCGGCATCGAACCTATGATCCTTTGGACATGGGCCCAGCACCCTACCAACCAGGCTTTTCCGACGTAATATTAGGTATTCGAAAAAAAATCATCAGTTATAAATCAGAATTTATTGCATATTTAGTTATACTTGGAGTAATGCAGAGTATCCTTAAATTATTTATTGTGGAAGTCTCATTTCTTTGTATTCTTTTTTATTAAAGAACATGGCGCTATATTCTAATAATTGTATTCTTTACATACAAATTGTTTTTCTTTTAATTTTATTTATAACACACAATTAACAGTTTGATTTCATGTTGTGATTTAAAATATTTTTTTTCCAGCTGCAAAGAACAGGTTAGGAAAGCTTGAATTTGTTACATTTCTTTAGAAAATTCCAAAAAGGTTTAGAAGCGTTTTTATTTACGTGTAATATTCCACTTTTCAGCTTTTATTACTAATCTTTTCGATTTATATCTCCGAATTATCATAGAAATATTGATAAAAAAAAAACTTTACGATTGTTTTAAATACTATATCTTCGAAAGCAAATGCCAAATAGAAACTATAAAGAAACTATGACTAATTATTCTTCATAATTTAACTTCAAAACGTTCGTCGTATATTTAAAAATGTAACAGAAATTTTCCATCAAATTCCGTTCTATCACAATTTCAACATTTAGCAAAGTTTCAGCATAGTTCTAAGTAATTCGGGGGCAGTATTTTCACGAGGATACCAAATAAGAGATTGAGTTGGGTGGCTCAATTTTGACTTAGACACCAAATGAGCGATGAAATTTAGTGACACTATTCTAAACTGCACGAAAAATAAGAAGCACATTTAGGTGGCTCTGTTTTAAACAGTGCAATAAACAAGAGATAAAATTTAGTGTATGGTGTCTGTTAATATTCGTTCCAGTACAGTGCGCAAAATAAATGGTCCAACCTAAATAACTTTTGATCTAGTGGTCGGTTTTTCACGTTCTGGGACTCAATCTTAATGGCTCGAGAGGGTCATCTCCAATAGTTTAATTAATTAGAGTAAACGATGTTTTGAGTTACGAAATAAGACAAAAAAACGTATTTTCTATGAATAAACATGCCTTTATTTCCACGGATTTGGATTTCTAAACACCAAAATATAGGGGGGAGTCGCAATCTGGAAAAAATGAAGAGAGATCCAAAGCTTTGACCCCATAATGTTAATTTTATTTTTGCGTAGTTCTGAGAACTTTTTAAACGAATTGAAAAGATTTTACGTACAGTTATATAATTCGTTTATCCAAAGATAATTCCATGCAAAAATATTTACTTTTAGTAAGTATTATTACTTTTTATTATTTTATATGAAATGGTCGAACAAATTTTGAATTGTAAAGTATTCAATTTTTTGTATTATTTTAAAGAATGTAATTTTATGTATCAAAACACAAAATTTGAACTTACTCGGTTGAATAGTTTCTGAGAAATCGAAAATTAGGTATCTGACTTGTATGAAACTCAATTTCTCAGGAACTATTCGACCAATTTCGCTCAAATTCTGTATTTTGCTATACAAAATTACGTTCCTTAAAATGAGGCAAAAATTTTTTGCCTTACTATTCAAAATTTTTTGATCTTTAATAAATGAAATAGTAAAAAATAATTAATTACTGAAATTTATTTTTTACGGCATATAACTTCGCGGAATTATACTTGGAAAAACGAATTTTATAACTGTGTTCAAATATTTTTCAATTCATTTAAAAATTTCTCGCGATATAGCGAATCCTAATAGATACAGAAATCCGATATATAGAAGAAATCGAGATATAGAAATCCGAATCAGTCGGGAAAAAAAGTTTGTTTATTCAGAGAAAGTACGTTTTTTGTGTCTGATTTCGTAACTTAAAATATCGGCTGCATTTATTAATTATCATAATTGAGGTCACCCTCTCAAATCATTAAGATTGGGTTCTACAATATGAAAATCTGGAATGTGTGAGCATTAGCTCTAGGGATAAATATGTGAACATTGTTCTAGAGTGTGTACATTAGATGAAAAGTTCAGGGTGTTCCTTTTTTTTTCTTTTTTTGACGCATCAAAAGAGAGGTGAAAATTGATGTTTCTGTTTCAACCAATGCACCAAATGAGAGAATTTGGGGACACTTTTCTCATCAGAACACCAAATGAGAAATTGAATCCGGGGGCTCAATTCCAACCAATGCACCAAGTGAGAGGTAAAATTCGTTAGAGGTGAGCATTTTATTACTGGACGCAACTCAAAATGCCCGTTTAAGAAAATAAACACAGCTCAAAAAGTATGTTTAAGAAAATGAAAATGGACACAGCTCAAAATGTGAGTTTAAAGTCAATAAATACTGTGTGACTTAAACACACTATGCACAATAAGGCCTTTACAGTGTTTAATCCAAATTTAACAACTAAATGAAGATTGTATCATATTCTTTTCCTTACTTTCTTTTGAATACCAAGCATAATTATCATGGGAAAGTCCCGGATTGCAGGGCAGGACTGGACTGTTATATATGACTTTTTTCATATTGTTGTTGACGTATGCCTGTTTAGGCAGAGGGTGTGCGATTAGTCTTGTTTTCCAGTGGCGCCATCTACGGCCAAAAATTCGACTTCTGCCACACCATACATCGCACACGTTTATAGGGCGGACTTATTCATACATCCATTCATTCATCCACAGATCGCAGTTTTGACCTGAATCAGAGAACGATCGATCTCCAATCCAGTACCCCCAGAGGTATTTATTTTCTATGGGAACATGGAGGACCTTTGCAACTCGACAGATTTAACGTGCATCAGTCACTTTACTACACGGGGAGTCTTCGGCCGGCGGGGTTCAAACCCGCGAACTCACGGACATGAACCCAACGCCCTACCGACCAGGCTATCCCGGCCCTATTTTTCATGTTATTTCTGTATATTTATAACATTTCGAGATGAAATAGCTTTTAAATATCTAAATTAGCACAACCGTTATCTGTAAAATCTTTTCGAAATAGACTATTTAAAAAATGTACTAAGTTGCTCAGACAATTGATCTTATTAGGAATTCATCTTATTATGAAACGTTATCTTATTAGGAATTCATTTGGATTCATTAGTTTATTCTTCTTAAAAATTTGATTTGTTCATTTACGTCGCACTAGAGCTGCACAATGGGCTATTGGCGACGGTCTAGGAAACATCCCTGAGGATGATCCGAAGACATGCCATCACAATTTTGATCCTCCGCAGAGGGGATGGCACCCCCGCTTCGGTAGCCCGACGACCTGTACGCGAAGTCGAGCACTTTACGGTAGAAAGAAAAAAAAAGCAAGAACAGTTTTTATAAGTCAAGTTAGGAAAACGGAATAAAATGGTTTAAAAATTTTCTTAAATAGCTATGGTTATATTCTTAAATACACATTCTGAACCATATAAATTTTATTAAGCACTTTGAACTGTGTCTATTTTCTTAAACATACATTTCAAGCTATATCCATTTTCTTTAAACACTCAATTTGAGCTGTGTATTTTCTTAGACACACATTTCAGGCTATGTCTATTTTCTTAAACACGCATTTTGAGCTACGTACATTTTCACATTTGTCTATTTTCAACACGCTTTTTGAGCTGTGTCTATTTTCTTAACTAATTTAAAATTTATAGTGTTTTAAAAGTGAGTACAGGCAGGCCCAGAGTAGGCTAGTAGGCCAATTGGTTTCAATTGCTGTTTAAAAAAAAAACTCAAAATATCAAAATGCTCACAAATTATTGGAAGAAATCTTTCCATTACACGATGCTAAGTTATCATCTTATAATTTGTTTTTATTTTGTTATCTTGATTTCAGCATTTGAAACTTCATTGCCCGAACACACTATTTCTATACTTATTTTAAAATATACTTATTTTAAAATATACTTAATTTATGTATACTTACTTACTATATATTCTTATTTCATATTAAATTTTAAAATACTTTTGGAGGAGAAAAAGAATTTGCGATGAAAAGTTTATCTCGTGGTAAAGCGTCCTCTTAAGTGATTTAAGATGTATTATAACAAATTCTGACTCTCGTAAAAATGAACTCTATATTTAGTACCGAAAATAAAGATTTAATAAAATATTTGCTTTTATGACACCTACTCGTAGTTCGTAAGAAAAATACACATTTATAACCAAAACAAAATTTATTAAGGAAAAAATTCCATAAATATTTGATACATTACCGAAATGTTGTCCATCCAGAAAAAAAAACAGTATAAAAACAGTTTTGCAGTCAGATAGAAGTTTGAAGAAAAATAAAAACAGTTTATAAACGCAGATTGAAACGTAGAAAAATTACCGTGGAATTCTTTTTTAGTATTATAAAAAAGAATTTCAGTCATTAAGTGACATCAGATCATATTTTCGGTCAGATTTGCAAAATAATTGCCCTTCTTTTCCTTATAAAATGAATATAAATTTGCTGTTTACTAACTGTAAATGTTTATTTTCTTACATTCTAAAAAAATCGAAATGTATAACCAAAATTCAATAAGAAAAAAAAACAATTTCTGTTTATAGCAATCATAATGCCTCAAGAAAAATCTCAGTTGCATTGTTTTAAAATCATAAAGTGGAAAAATTTCGAGAACATTTCAATAGCTATACACAGAACGCTTTACTTTACTTTCCACTGGTAAACATTCCTTTAAGGCATTTTCTGGAAAAGTAGTCGCAATCACTTTAATGTATATAAAAAGGGCTTAAAATACTTCTTCAGTGTATGTTGCCCCTTATTTTCCTTTCTCAAATTGCTGAAAATTTCGCTAAGTTTATTTTAAAAAGAAAAGATTCCTCGCACGTCCTGAAAAGTTCTTTAAAAAAGGGAAAAATCAGTCTTCTTTCATCACCTTTATATAATGCGACTGTTGTGTTTTAGCCTAACCAGTAAACAAAACGCAAAAAGAAAGAAAAATGTTTTTCTGATCAAATTTCCTTTTCGGCTTTTCCTTTATTGTATTTGAGAATGACTGTCTTTGTAAGCTGAAGCAATAACACTTCTTGAAAAATGCACCCAAGGAAGCGGGAGGGGAAATTTTAGTTGTTTTAAACAACGCTATAAACTGAAGCGTGTTGGATTTTCGTCTACAATAGTTAGGTTAAAAGAAACATTTCAACCCTTTTTGTACAAAACAGATTTAACTATGCTTTTATTTAAGAGGATGTTTTTTTGAAATGGATTTTATTAATTGTTGTTATTGTCGTATGACATTAAGGCAAAGGAGGCACGCTTCTTCTTGTTTAGCAGTGGCGCCATTTATGGCGAAGAATTCGACCACTGCAACACACATACGTCTCAATCCGTTCATGGAGTGGACCCATTCACACATCCATTCATTCATCCACAGTTCGTAATTTTGATCTGAACTAGAGAACGATCAATCTCTAACTCAGAACCCCCAGAGGTACTACTTGTTATGGGAACATAGAGAACTTCGTGACCCGACAGGTTTAACATTTACCAGACTCCACTTACTGCACGGGGAGAATTTGCTCGGAGGGGATCGAACTCACGACCTCTTGGACATGGGCTCAGCGTCCTACCAACCTGGTTATCCCTTCCCCAGTTTATGAGAAATGTAAAAAAAAAAAAAAAACAGACTATTAAGACGCCAATGATGTTGAATTTATTTTTGTAATAAGTACTAATTAAAAGGAAAAGATGTACCTTGTACTATAATAGAAAATTAATAGAGGACCATTTTGGGAAAACATAAAAAAAGGCCATATATAATAGTTACTAATTGAAATAAAGAGTAAGCTATGTTAAAAGCAATTGTTAGTGAAGAAATGGCACTAGAAGAGTAAAAAATTGCTAAACTATTTTTGACACCAATGATGCTTTAATAAATTGGTAATAAGTAATGACTGAAATAAAATAAAGTGATCTACATACTCTAAGTACTATAGTAAGTCGTTGAGGTGAAATATAAAAATCGTTTTATTATTATTCAGGCCAATGATGCCTAATTAATTATGGTAGCAGGTACATGGGCATTATAGTGTAGTTTTAATAGGTACCAGTTGCAAAAATGTTGGTACAATAACGCTTTATATCAGTATATTTATGAAGATAGAATTCTTCCAAAGGGTCAATTTATGTTGAGATATGGAAATCTCAGGTTGTTGGGAGTAGTTGTAGATATTTGAGCAATTGTAGATGGTGATGAAAACAGAAGAAGAGGAAAACAATAGTTGAGCCGGATTAGAATTAATAAAAAGCTTTTATTTTATGTATAGTAGTATATTTGCAGAGCTCGAGTTACAAAATATAAAAATCATATTATCCATAAGAATTTCAGTTGAATCAATTTTTGCATAATAATATTAAATAGGACTGGCCATGGGAGACGAATCCCCCACAACCTGCCTAGTCAAAAGCCAAATTAAAAAGTCCATGTAATTTGTTCCGATCGGACACAGGAGAAGCATGGGTAGGAGATACAAAATTGGCGATCTATTAAAATATTACATAGCCAAAACAAAGCCAACCAGCCTATCAATATTGGGTTTAAAATAATACCTTGGCGATCACGAGTCGCCAACAAATTTATGAGAATTATTACAACCACACAACTGAAACATTTTAGCCGTTGGAAAATTAGAATAAAAAGTTATAAATAGATTTTTGTTTTCGATTAAAGGCGACAGTGAATATATAAGTCTGCATTAGTAATGAAATAAAAAAGTATCCGTTACATTAATCTAGAAGAGAAGAAATAAATATTTTATGTTCGTTTAAAAAGATTAAGTTTTTGATTTATTTTAAATGTAATTCTATTAATAAAAAATCAGCTTAAGTAATGAAAGATATTTTAAAAGATAGAAAATAAATATGTGTATGCCAATTGTGGCATCACATATATCCCCGCTGAACACAGAAAAAAAATATGTATATATATAGATATTTTTTTTTTAAATTAATGGATCTCCCCCATGTTACAAAAAATTTTTATGCATTAAAACATAATATATCCATGGAACATATAATATACACTAATGTATAGTTAAATATTAAAGCAAAATTATTATTAAAAAAAAACTTTAGACATTCAGTTAGACTTCAAAAATATATTTTCAATATTCATGTTATTAAATCTTATGTTGATGTAAAATTAGCTAAGCATTGTCATCACCTGGACAGGATATTCTAATTTCTCTCAAATTTGAGAAAACTTTATCAGCAACTAACAACATAATTTGCATAATCATTTCATTTACCAAATATTTTCCTTATTATCTATGCTTTTTTTTTACATTGATATACATATACAATCCAAAATATTTAACATATAAGTGCAATTTATCATATCATATTCTATATTTCGTGATTATAAGTTAATAAAATGTTTATTACTATGAAATATTCAAATATTTATAAGTGTCAATACAATTCTTTAGTTTATTGTTTATTATTAAAAAAAAAACATACTGAGCAGAGCATATCATTCAAAAAAATATGAGCTTTTATTTTAGCTCTAAGTAAACAGTTGATCAGACTGCTACATTATTTACCTAGGTTTAGTCATCCCTTTTTCATAAGGGGCAAAATTATCATCTCTTATATTTCAAGAGGTAAAATCATCTCTTTTATTTCAGAGGCAAAATTATCTAAAAATGCAGCATATATATCTATATTTTTATTTAACACTTTTTTTTTTTTTTTTTTAACCTTTGAACGAACTAATATGATCTAGAAAACATGTGATCAGGATTCCAACCTGAATCTTCGTGTGACACAATGTATTACCAATTATACTATCACTGCTATCTAGTATTAAATTCAAGGTAAAGTCATTTTATAGTTTTTTTTTTTTTTTTTTTTTTTTTTATAACCCTATTAATTTCTGAATTAATGTTATAGCAAGCCTATGATCAGGATTCTAACCTGAATTTTTGCATACATGATGCATTGTATTAGCATTTATACTATCATGGCAGTGTATTATATTCAAGAAGATAGAAGTTTTTATTTTTTTATTTTTTACTGCATCTATAAAAATTCACTTCATTTTAATGAAGGAAAATATTGTCATATTATATATAAATGCTCAATTATTCTTGTTTTGATTTTCATGAATTTTTTTTTTAGCTCAGTTAGACACTTATTCAATAAAAATGAAAATGCTTACAAGATATTCAGTAGTTGCATTGTTCAAATCAATAGATTTTTTTTTTTTATATATAATAATAAAATTTCTGAATTTACTTATGTTTTGATAAAACAAAATACTCATGAGTAACTATTTGGATTAACCCTATTGAATATGCACTTGCTTTGAATAAAATGGCTTACTTATGTAAGTGAAAAACTATTTGTGCTCAATATAAATAGCTATTGTAAAATTTAAAAAAAATTAGATGAACTATTTATTACTATGTTCATTTTATCATAAAAATATCTCTATGTCACTTAATGAATTTTAATTACCTGGCGCCCTAGTAAGAAAATCACCATAAATCATTCTGCACAGATGCCCCCATGCAAAACAACAGCAACAATGAGACAGTTAATGAAATTTTTGATTAAACAAACAAAATATAGAGGCTGAAATCTTTAATTTTCAAACACTCATACCAACCTAACTTCTAAAGGATTGGAATATCAGATTAATATGGTTTCATAAGATAACAAAAGTGTGTAATTGTGTGTTTATTATTTTACTTCATAATTCTTAAAATAAATCTGGGTGAAATTATGTTACACTACTATAAGTACTGATTAAGAATCACTTTGGGATAACTTAATCCTTATAATACATTTTAATAACATGTTATTCCCTATTGTGTTTTTGTGTAGATGTCAATATTCCATATTTAAGTACAGTTATCTTATTTGAAAATTTCAACATTTCAAAAAAATAGATAGTTAATTATTGATATTTATGAGCACTTCAAAATAACTTATTTAGCTTGAAGCTAATTTAAATTGCAAAATTTAAGTGTGCATAAGGGTTTATAAAATATATCATTATTATTATCAGTATTATTTAAAATGCATTTCTGGTTTAATTTAATAACATTTGTAATGAAACAACAATAATTTTAAATATGCACTTGAAATTTATATAAATAGTATATCAATTTATGGCAAACAGTATAAAATCAATTTCTTTTTATTGTAATATTGCAATTCTTGATAATGATCAACCCAAAATATTAACGGTAACATAAATAATGTTAAAATGACCAATGAAATCATACAAAATTGAAATTCTTTTTAAGAACCAATAGGATATGAATATTTTACGTTCTGTTGTTCTTAATTAGATAGCAAAATTTTATTGTAGAAATTCATCTTTGAAAATAAATTTATACATAAGTAGAATGACAAACACCTCACGATCCGTAAATACAAGATACTTAAAGAAACTTCACATGCAAATTACACCTAACCAACACTATAATCATTTCTTGTTTCGCTTTGAAGAAATTGTCCGTTATATGAATACAATGGTTGAAGATATTTTTCAAATTAACAAAGTTTGCTTACTGGTCAAATCAGATGCAAAAACACTAAAGCTCTCATAACATCCATAAAACAAAACGCAAGGAAGTCTAAAAACATTCCTTTAAATTTACCAAAAACATTTTCTTTGAAAACAAAAGTAGATTTGCATCATTCTGTTCAGACGTTAAAATAGTTTAATTCAAGAGTTAGCAATTTAAATCTTAACTCAAATATCATTTTATAGAATAACAAATGTGGATAATAAAAACTCTTAAATGTTATTGCTATTCCTTAAAATCACTGAAAAAAATCGTTAATGATCATTTTTTTTTTTTTTTTTTTTTAAAACGTAACACTCGAATAAAATATATAACATTAGATTTTTTTTTATAGAAAATAAAATATGGAAAAATTGATTTTACTTATCATTTCTTTTGTATATTAATTAATTGCAAATCCTTATCACTGAAATAAAAATATAAACTAAATTATTCAAATCCTGTGAAAATATATTCGTTTCAGAATTCAAGTTAGTTCCAACAATAATTCAATTTTCAATAAATTCATCACCTGTATCAAACATCACCAAAAGGCCAATAATAAGATCAGATATGCCGCTTAACTGAATTAATTACCAATTTCCAGGTTGTAATTAAATAAAATTAAAAAATTTCTATTATATTTTTAACTTCTAAAAAAGAAATTTTTAAGTGAAATGCTCTATCAATTTGTCATACAAAAATTAAATTCAATTAAATGTTGTAAACACAAAATATAATGAATTATAATAAATACCAAAAAGGATACAAAACTGAAGAACGTTCGATGAAGTTGTAAACGAAATCAGAAGCAAGACGAGAGTTGAAGGAAAAACAAATTTAGTTTCTTCTTTATGATGAATCATAAATAGATATTTCTTTCGAGTAGCGTAGGAGGGGGAATGTCGAACATCAGACGAAATACAGCATCGTAAACCATTCCTGGGTCATCCAGTTCCATAATTCCAATTCCATTCGCAGCATTGCAAATTCTCCGCTAAGCATAGCATTCTCCTCCAGTATGAAGTAGCCGTAAAGATTAAAAGAATGAAGAATTGAAGATTCGATGATTTTTAACTTTGCGTTTATAACCCAATTTCGCTCCTTGTAGCTAGGCACCATTTTATGAAGATAGAATGATTCAGGGTGCCATATTTAAGTGGTGGAATATCAAGGTGTGGCTGGAGGGTGTATTTGTATAGTGGGCCAGTTGAAGATAGTAATGAAAACAGAAGATGATGAAAATAAAAGAAGATGAATAGAATACTTGAGCTGGATCAGAATTAATAAAAAGCTTTTATTTTATTATTTGCAGAGCTCGAGTTACAAAATATAAAAATCATATTATCCATAAGAATTTCAGTTGAATCAATTTTTGCATAATAATATTAAATAGGACTGGCCATGGGAGACGAATCCCCCACAACCTGCCTAGTCAAAAGCCAAATTAAAATGTCCATGTAATTTGTTCCGATCGGACACAGGAGAAGCATGGGTAGGAGATCCAAAATTGATGATCTATTAAAATATTACATAGCCAAAACAAAGCCAACCAGCCTATCAATATTGGGTTTAAAATAATACCTTGGCGATCACGAGTCGCCAACAAATTTATGAGAATTATTACAACCACACAACTGAAACATTTTAGCCGTTGGAAAATTAGAATAAAATGTTATAAATAGATTTTTGTTTTCGATTAAAGGCGACAGTGAATATATAAGTCTGCATTAGTAATGAAATAAAAAAGTATCCGTTACATTAATCTAGAAGAGAAGAAATAAATATTTTATGTTCGTTTAAAAAGATTAAGTTTTTGATTTATTTTAAATGTAATGCTATTAATAAAAAATCAGCTTAAGTAATGAAAGATATTTTAAAAGATAGAAAATAAATATGTGTATGCCAATTCTGGCATCACAATATTTGATACCTATTAAAACTACATCAACACTAAGAAGCTTTAATATAGATACTGTGAAAATAAGATTTAAGAGGGTCCGTCCCTCTAAAGGCATATGTATTGGAAAAAATCACGTGATTGGAGCAAATTATGATTATCATGAGCAACAGATTCATGCTAAATGATTCATAATACAGTTAATCTTTATTTTGGTTTAGTAAACTTTTAAAAACGTGTTATTACGTTATTATACTGGTAAAATAAAACTAATAACGTCATTATTTACATAATAATTTTTGAGGGTTTCAAATTTTTTTCAAATTTTTCTACTTACTTCTAATACGCTCTCTGAACATAACAAATAAATTGTCAATAACAAATAAATTCAGACCTGATAGTAAAGTTAGATAACTTTTTTTTTCCTTGAAAATATTAGTTCACAAATATGCTTTTTCGAGCAGTGAGCATATCAGAGTTAGGAAATCATTGCATGTTAAGAATGATTCTGGAAAAATGCTTTAATAGAAAGAAAACTCGAAATTTTTTTTATTGCCTTAATTGATAGATATTGACAAAAACTTCAAATTGCTGTTGAGTTAAATGGGGCTGGATGATAATCAAAATAGGTAGCTGAGAAGCACAATATTACCACAAGAGGTGCAACATATTAAGCGGTTACGAACATTACTAAATACTAAGTAACTATTAAACAATGTTTTTTACATTGAAAAATGAGTTTTATAATTGTAGGTAAACTTTTTTTTGATTTACTTGAAAAGTTCCCAAAAATAAAGTTTGATCCAAGTTATTTCCAAGGTTTTGTCTTTCCATGATTATTTCCAAGAAGTTATTTCCAAGATTTTGCAAAACTTGAAATTAATAGTAAAGTGCCCAAACATTCGATCACCCCCCTAACTAAACTATTAAGACCATGTTTTCCAGATTACGGCTACCCCTCTCCCTATTTTGAAAAAAAAAAGTGCTCCTTCAAAAAAGCACGCTTTCTGTCTAATTGCTAACTTAATTAATAGTTAGCACTAATTAATTAGTATATTACAGATTACTCTTCTAAACTATAAAAATTTGAATTTAGTTCGTAAAAATCCGATCATTAAAATAAAGGCAATTAAAGATGGTGTTTTAAAGTGTTTTTATATAAAAGCAATCAAAGGTGGTATGTGCATTTCACTGTACAAGTTAACGTTTTAAGAACGTACTGATGACTTGAAAGAATCATGATCATGGAATGATAGATTAGTCGTCGGAATTTGTGAGATTATAATACGTATCAATGCACACATTCTCTTTTTTATTAGTGTTTTTACAATAAGCAGTGCAGTTAATGTAACAATATATCATGCTCTGGCCAAAGGAATCATAACAAAAGAATTATGCTAACTGTAGATAATAATTACTGTGGATAATAATATTCTGCTACTGTGTAAGAACTAAATTTACTACAGCAATTTTTGTTATATTCTATATGATATATATATGCAGTCGCACTTCTATTTAACGAGCTTCCACTTAACGAATTTTTTAATTTTGCGATTTTTTTTTCGAGGAATCAATAACATTTTGGAAATTTCTTCGGAAAATAATTTCGAAATAGCGAAGTGAATTTTCTATTCAGCGAACTTTTCTTTGAGATCCACTTTCCTTATTTCCCAAAATATTTCAGAACATTTCAAACTTGTTAACACATTTTATGGGAGAAATGACTTTGAATTGATTTTCGAAGCCACTTATCTTTTGAAGAAAGAAGTAAAATCCCTTTCTCTGTTTGTTTGCATTTCAAGCGAAAAACTCAGACAAAATTAGTGGATTTTATCAACAGCAATTAAGCTTAAGAACGCATGTGGTAAGTATATGGAATGCATGCAGTATGTTGAAAATTACTTTTATAATAAATGCAGCTATAATTTTATGCATAAACTTAGCTTTTTTAGTTGAAACTGTATGTAGCATGACAGTGTACCACTGGAAAATGTTTTGCTCTATTCTTGCTTTCAATGTAGATTTCCTTTATGGTTAAGAATTATAAAATAAATCGTAGATACTAGTTTATAAGATAAAGGTGTATCAATTACTATTTTAATTATGTCCTGTGTTTATGAATTTAAAACCTGTTTCGTGTTGTTTAACTATTTCAAAAGATGATTTTCTACTAAAAGAATTTTTCATATAACGAACTTATTACCTGGATTCATCGACTTCGTTAAATAGAGGTCCGGCTGTATATATATATATATATATATATATATATATATATATATATATATATATATATATATATATATATATATATATATATATATATATATATATATATATATATATATATATATATATATATATATATATATATATATATATATATACAAATGGAAAAGTTGAAAAATCAAATGCGACAATAATCTCTAGGTTAAGATGTAAAATCAACGAAAACTCTAAAAAAATTCCGTGGACAAAGTTATTAGAAGAAGTAACACATGAATATAATTACACCCCTCATTCTGTAACTCAATTTCCTCCTGCTTATTTAATGTATGGAAAATTACCTTGTGATTCTCTTGTAAATCAAAATATTTATCCTCCAGTTGATGAAGCAAGAAAAATAGCTGCTCAAAATACCCAAGAGTTTTTTAAGAAAACCAAAATTCGTTATGACACTCATTTTTTGGAACCTAATTTTAAAGTTAATGATTTAGTAATTTATGAAGAATTCCATTATCCTAACACAAGGAAATTAAGTTCACCATATTCTGGCCCATACAAAATTTTAAAGAAATTATCTGAGGTGTCATTTGAAATTGATAAACCTAATTTTCTCACTAAGAAAGAATCAGAAATAGTACATGTAAACAAATTAAGGAAATTTTATCCAAGTCAACAGTTTCAATTGTATGTAAAAAATTCACAATAGCTTTTCAATGCTGGTATTCTCATATGTTTTTCATTTTTTATTTTCTGCCCCTATTTTTGGAGTCCCGTTATTTTTTTTTAATGCATCTATGTCTGAATTTTTTTATTACATGATGTTTGAGAGTTACTTCGGAAAATTTAGGTAAATTTCCTAAATTTTATTTTTGCAAATGTAATATATAGAAATGGTTTTTTAAACCGTGGGACTCCTCACATAGAATGTTTCTTTACTGATGTTTTCTCCTCAATTAAGGATCAAGCATGAGTAAACAAACTTAAAACCCTATTTTTTCCGTCTAGTTGGGAATATTTTACCCAACTTAGACTATCAATTGTTATCAATGGATAACGCTTATATTTTTATTATTTTGGAATAAAGCATATCATTTTCTACAAAGATTTATAATGCACTTTGTATGTAAATTTTTATGCTATCGAAGAATTTAATTATCATGTGAAAAAGTAAACATTTTAAATTAGATTACTTATATTATTTGTATTATTTTATTTGTATTGATTTCTTCAAGTGTATGTCATATGTTGTGAATAATTCTACACAATATTTGTGAAAATACATAATTACTAATGAGAAAGTAAGAAAAACTATGTAAATGATAAGTGAATTTTAATGACTTCATGAATAATAATTGTTTTAAGAATGAAACAATGATGATAAAGACTGCAAACATTCTTTTCCTCTTCTTACATGGACGAATTATTCAATAAGTTTAGCAAACTATACGTCTGAACAATGGATCCAGTTTATTTCAAGAAAAGAACTTTTCACAAGTAGTGAAATTTTGGTTTGATTTATTTTTATTTTAGATATGTCATGGTATTTTTTGTTTTAGATATTCTAGAGTTGTTTTGATATTTTTTATTCTTTTCAACAAGAAAAGGAAAAATGTACATAATCATTATTAATTATTATAAAGTTATTAATTATTGTTATTCAAAGTTATGCAGAAATATTTAGTTACTTTTTTATAAATGTTATTGTTGTAATACTTTACTTATAAATGTATAATATTGGACAATATACCAAAAATAATAAATTTTAATTTGAAATCGCTTGAAGGGGGAAGTTCTGACCAATAGGCTAGCATATTGATCAGATCTTTCTTCAGAGGGGGGGAATATTATGTAATGTTAAAAGAATTATATATTAAATATAATCCTTAAATAGAGCATTTATCCAACGCACAAATGTTTAAAAACCTTTCCCACAAGAAAGTAATAATATTGATCTAATTATCTCAAAAAATGTGATGATGTGGCTTTAGCAGCTTGGGAAATTGATCAGTCCCACGCTACTGAGACCTATTAACATTTAAATATATTGTCCAGGAAGATATAAAAACCCTCTTTCCAAGGTCAAATGTGCTTTTCTCTACCTATCCACCAGCATGTAAGGTTGTCATTCTGGGGCTCTGGCCCTTACTTTAATAAAATTATATTATGGATGTGTCTTGAAAACGACTATTTGCCTTTACCATTCTTATTTCTTTACAATTTAGTTTTTATTTTATTCATGTTTTTCATGTTAATTTGTATATATATATATATATATGCATATTGTATCTTATGTTTATGTCTCATATGTTTATAATTTATGTTAAAAATTATGTTTGACAAACATATTCGTAAAAGAAAGCAAAAAAGACGAAACATATTAAACACTTCACAAATGCATTGAAAGTACCACTTAACCCCAATACAAAATCGCAAGCAGAATCCTTAATTTATTTAAAAATCAATTTGCATTTGTAAAAATACTCACATTACCTATTTTTCATTTTTTTTTTTTTGTTGTTGTTTCCTTCACTTTCATTAAAAAGGATGTATCTAACAATTTCCTTGAAAGAAATCTTTCAAAACTAAAAATATATATTTCTTTTTCGAAAAAAGCCCTCTTGAAAACTGTAAAGAATAATGCTGCTTAAATGTATTCTTCTATTGGGTGACCTACTTTAACTCAAAACTTGGTGTGGAATGCCTTTCTTCAAAAGAAGCTGCTAATAGGTTTTCCTCTTTTTATGTATTTGTCAAATAAAGTGAATATTTTAATTTCTTACATTTCACTGAATTTTAAAGCTTTGATGTTTTTTACTAAAGCAAATGCCGCTCTTTCTATATTTTGAAAACGTTAATGTAAGCTCATTTTTCTCTTTTATTGTAGAACACTTTGTAAGAGTTCTTTGTCCCAAGAAACATTTTTTTCCAACAAATCGTCAGTTTTAGCTTTGAAATTGTTGATTATATTGTTGATTTGTATATGGTTGATTATAGTTATAAATTTTAATCTAGTTAATATTTATTTATTTTTTATTTTGATTAAACGTTTTTGTTTTTGATTTTCTTTAAAGGAAAATTTAAAATTTCTAAACCTTAAGTACAGTTCTTAAATTAATAAGTTTATCATACACATGTAATTATAACCATCAAACATTTGTATGATGTTCTCTAAACATCACCCTTATCACAAAATAATTAGCATCTTAATTTAAAATTACTTAATAACAATGCACATAAAATAATATTTAGTAAAGTTTAATAAATGATAATAATCGATAAATTTACGTTTACTTACTCTTCAAATCCCAGTTTTTCCATAATACTTTGTTTAAATCCTTCATAAAGTCGTATTTTTAAAATTTGATTTTTCAGGAACTATTCGGGCTGTTTTTCACTAATTCGTGATTTTGTACTTTACCATCGAAGACCTTTAAAATGCTACAAAAAATTTTTAGACCTAACAATTCAAATTTTTTTTCGAAATTTTATGTAAAAAATTTTTTAAATCGCTTAAACCGTTCTCGAGATGTGGTGAAATAACCAAAAAGTAAAATTAACATAAAGGGGTTCAAACTTTGGACAGCTCCCCAGACCAAACTTTTGAGACCATATTTCCCACATTTTTACTACCCCTATATATTGAGCGTCAGAAATTCAAATCCATCGAGAACAAAAAAAAGTATGTTTATTCATAGAAAGTACATTTTTGTGTCTGATTTCGTATCTTGAAATATCATGCGCACTAATTAATTAGCATATTTAAGGTCACCCCTTCGAACCATTAAGATTGAGTCCTAAAATGCGAAGATGCTCAAAAGTCATTCAAGGTGGTCCGTTTATTCTTTAGTGCCCTGTACCACCGATCCAAGATGTACATATTTATTACATATTTAATGAAAGATTTCAACTATCTCAGAAAAATTGGCTCTCAATTTTAAACTATACGATTGGTATTTTGAATTTCAACATCTTCATGGTTTTAGCGACTGTAATAAAATGTGCTGAGTTGACGGCGTTCCGTTTAAATTAACTCGTAGTTGTTATTTAGTTTTGTTAAAGGATTAACTTACACGATGATACGGTTCAACTTGGTGCCATTTTAAGTTTTCAGCAAGTTCGTACAGTACTATCATTCGGTTTTCTCTTATATTTTCAACAGTGCATTGTAAATCTGTATGAAGTTTTGAAAAGTGCTGAACAATGTATTTTAAATCAGTATGAAGTTTTTGGTCGTCTTTAACAGTGTATTATAAATTTGTAAGAAGTTTTGAAACGTACTGAACACTGTATTTTAAATCTGAATGAAGTTTTGAAAGTTTCTGAAGAGTTCATTGAAAATCTATATGAAGTTTCGAAGGTGCTGAACAGTGTATTGTAAATCTTTACGAAATTTCAGGACGTGTTTAACATTGTAATAAAAATCTAAATGAAGGTATTGAGCAGTGTATTGTAAGTCAGTATGTAGTTTTCGATAGTGTTCAACAATGTAACGTAAATCTGTATGAAGTTTTGAAACTTGTTGAACAGTGCATTTAAAATCAATATGAAGTTTTTGATCTTCTTCAACAGTGCATTGTAAAAATTTGTAAGAGATTTTGAAACGGACTGAACACTGTATTTCAAATCTGAATGAAATCGTGAAACTTTCTGAAGTAAATCTATATTGTAAATCTGTATGAAGTTTTGAAGGTGGTGAAAAGTGTAATGTAAATCTGTTCGTAGTCTTCGATTTTGTTGAACAATATTATGTAAATTTGTATAAAGTTTTGAAACGTATTGAACAGAGTATTGTAAATCTGAATTTGGTTTTTGATGGTGTGGAACAGTGTACTGTAAATGTGTATGAAGTATTGGAACATAATGGACAGCGTACAGTAAATCTGTAGGAAATTATGAATCGTATTTAACAGTGTATTGTAAATCAGCATAGGTTATGAAACGTGCTGAACAGTGTATTTTAAATCTGTATGAATTCTTGTAGCCTCTTGAACAGAGTATTGTAAATCTGTAGGAAGTATTGGAACATGATGGACAGCGTACGGTAAATCTGTAGGAAGTTGTGAATCGTATTTAACAGTGTATTGTAAATCAGCATAGGTTATGAAACGTGCTGAACAGTGTATTCTAAATCTGTATGAATTCTTGTAACCTCTTGAACAGAGTATTGTAAATCTGTATGAAGTATTGGAACATGATGGACAGCGCACAGTAAATCTGTAGGAAGTTGTGAATCGTATTTAATCAACATAGGTTATGAAACGTGCTGAACAGTGTATTCTAAATCTGTATGAATTCTTGTAGCCTCTTGAACAGAGTATTGTAAATCTGTATGAAGTTTTGGAACGTCCTGAATCATAATATCGCTCAAAATTTGCTGCAATCTTAAATTGATACTAACTTGAACCATTTTATAAAGCAAATCAATCCTTATTAATTGGATTACTCGATATTATGGTTCAATTAGTGCGAAAAATGATTCAATTTAGCAACCTACTCGAGTCTGTGCGATTTGTGCCATTTTATGGATTAATGTTGAATCGGTTTTATTATAATACTCTATGTAAAAATGTGATCCGTGATGGATAGTGATTAAAGTACCTAAGATGTCATTGCGGAGAATCTTCAGTGGTGGTTTAAATTCCACTCATCTTCGGATGGATGGTGGCCATCTATCTTGCCTAGAAAGTAAAGGTGGTCAGAGCGTAATTATGACCATATTGCTACAATCTTGCTGCTTGTTTCGAAATTCTGGTGACTTAACTCCCATGATCCTCTTGGTACACAGCGGGTTCTTGAGGGAATATATCATATAAAAATTATATATTTAAATATATTAAAAAAGCATTAAATACCTATTATATTTGATTCTTATAAATTAAAAACATAAATATAATTAGCAAAAACAACAGTTGAAGTAGTTACATTTTAAAAATGAAATTAAATATTGTAGTTCATTTATGTTTCTGAGAATTCCAGATTTTTTTAATGCAACTTAAAAAAATTCTAGACTTTTTTTTTTCGACAACAGCAGCAAAAATAAAGCACCAAGCATACAATGAAAAGATAAACAAATTATAAGAAAAATTTTCCTCCGAATTTAATAAGACAAAGAAACGATGGGAGGAAACTTAATTATGTCAGTGGTTTTTCTTTCCCAAAGTTTCAAATAAAACTAATTCTTTTCCCTTTTTTTAGAATGTTAACTTTCTTCTTCAAATAATTCTTTAAGAAATTAAAAAAAAGTAGTAAAAGCCAATCAGTGATTTACTGACAGAATAGAAATAAATTAATTAAGAAATAAAACGAAGTTGTCTTGATTCAAAGTTATACTTAGTAACAAGAAAACTGAAAAGTGGTCTCGGATCTCGCATTGTAATTTAAGTAAAGTGCCCTAATGTTAAAATCAAATAATTATGAATAATTATGATTTTTTTAGTAAAATAATTATTTATGAAGTAAAAATGAAATAGTGTAAAAAATAACAAGACCTACAGTTCTCTTCTGGATTTTTTTTCACTTTCACTTTGTCTTTTGATTGATCTTTTTTCCGTAATTTTAGTAGGGAAAAAAACATTTTTTTACTCAAAATAATTGCAAAAATAATAAAAAAATAAAGTAATTTTCATAATAACTCTACATCAAGAAATTTTCTTAACATCCTTTTTCTAAGAATAATTATCCCGCTAACTCCTCATTCTGAGCTTTAATATCATTTTATCTTTTCATTCTAAGGATAAATATTCCGTTGTCGCCTTATTCTAGAGATAAATATCCTGTTATCTCTTCACTTTAAGGATAAATATTCCATAATCTCCTCATTCTAAGGATAAATATCATTTTGTATTTTCATTCTAAGGATAAATATTCTGTTGTAGCCTTTTTCTAGGGATAAATATCCTGTTATCTCTTCACTTTAAGGATAAATATTCCATTATCTCCCCATTCTAAAGATAAATATCATTTTGCATTTTCATTCTAAGGATAAATATTCTGTTGTAGCCTTTTTCTAAGGATAAATATCCTGTTATCTTTTCACTTTAAGTATAAATATTCCATTATCTCCTCATTCTAAGGATAAATATCTTATTATCTCCTCATTCTATGAATATCTGACTAATAACAGATTTAAATAACAGAAACAATTGTCAGAACTCCTTGTATATCTGTTCTATTTGTGTGAAACTTATGAGAGTTACCTGTACATATTTTACTATAAAAGTCCGGAAGTCCATAAATATTTATCCTCTGAATGTATGGGTATTAACATTTTCCCCTTGGTGAATGTCCGAAATTCAGTCATCAATCAATTGGAATTCAGTAATTAGTATTATTATATACCTCTTATAGTGAAAAATATCCACATTCAGCAATAAACGTTTAATAAAAAGTTTGTTTCTCATTATTTTTTTCTTTGTAATTCTTCGACATTGCATGCTGAATATCGACATTTGCTACAGTAAGTATAAAATGTTGTTATTATACAAGAAATATTTTACTCAACATTCATCATCAGTGCACGCTGAATATCTACAGTTGCTTGTATGAGTAGAAATTGATACTAAGAAGTTTGTTACTCATTATTTTTTCTTTGTAATCCTTCTACATTGCATGTTGAATATCGACATTTGCTACAGTAAGTGTAAAATGTTGTTATTATACAAGAAATATTTTATTCAACATTCACCATCAGTGCATGCTGAATAACTACAGTTGATTGTATAAGTAGAAATTGATTCTAAGAAGTTTGTTGCTCATTATTTTTTCTTTGTAATTCTTCGACATTGCATGCTGAATATCGACATTTACTACAATAAGTATAAAATGTTGTTATTATGCAAGAAATATTTTATTCAACATTCACTATCAGTGCACGCTGAATATCTACAGTTGATATTTTAAGTAGAAATTGATACATTTACAAAATATATTTTATTCAACATTCATCCTCAGTGCACGCTGAATGTCGGCATTTACTAATGTAGGTAGAAATTGATGATATTTTAAAAAATATATTTTATTCAACATTCACCATCAGTGCACGCTGCATATTGACATTTGTTGGTGCAAAAGAGAAATAAGGAAATTTAATAAGTATTTAAGAATATTCTGTGAATCAATTATATGGCTATCTACGTTTCCCGAAAGAATGAGAATTGTATTCGCTGATTTTGATGTTTCACGGTAACATAAACGGGTACAGAAAGTAGGTTTCCGTGACCCATGAAAGAAAGAAAACATAACTGGGTAAAAAAAATCACTTGAATTGCAATGCTTCTCATACTGTGAGATAAGGTTTTGTAGTCTAATATCATAGGAAAAAAAGTCAAGGCAGATAAAAGTGTCAAACGGAAGTGTTTGTTCATCCCCTATATTGTTCCGATCTCTCTACATATTTTATTTACTTAATACATATTTTAATAATTTTCGAGCTTTAGAAGTTAGTCACCAGATCTTCAAATTATGATAGAAATATTTGAACGCAAGCATTTTTCAACATTAGTTAATAGAAGGAGTAAAATTTAAGTAAAACTAAGGTAATTTCGACAAATAAAAATATGACATTTCAAATGCGCGTGAACAGCCAGTTTATAATGGAGAGGTACCCCAAACGACAAATGTGTATTTTTACATTTCTCGCCATGAGATCCTATGCAATTCCAAATTCTTACAGAGTGCCTTACCTCACTTCCGCGTTTGTAACTACAAAACTGAATCACTTTATATAGATTTGATTTCTGAAAACTATAAACGAAAGTTTATACACGAATTGTTTCATAATCTTTCTCCCTCCTCCCTTTTAAAAATGTTTTCTTTTTCACTATATATATATATATATATATATATATATATATATATATATATATATATATATATATATATATATATATATATATATATATATATATATATTAACAACAAAGAAAAGCTAGTGACCCTATTTTTTGGCCAAAAGTGACATTCCTCTTGTGATTGACCCTCTTTTCACAGAGGACAAATGGATCGATGGCTCCAAGTCAATTACCTGTCAGAAACAGAACTCGCCATCGAGTTATTCGCCTCGTTGGGTATTTTGGAAGTGGAGAGGGCCTTTTTGACCCCCTGAGGAATGGCAGCTACGTTAGGCCTTACAAAATTGTTTATGCGTGGTCAATTCTCATAGGGTCAGGATGATTTCTCATTGGGATTGATTTCTTGTATGAGTTTAGAATCCATCATAACTAATAATGATTAGGGTCTGCGGAAATTTAATATTTAAGGAACTCAAGCAAAAACTTATGTTTGCGATTTCATGGTTTTATAAGTGCATTAATTAACATTGACGTTCCATTTAACATAAAAGGACATAAGAACCAGAATACATAGAATAAAATGACTTAAATTGTATGAAAAAATGTGCTAGTAATTAAAATGCTAATACTTTTTACTGTAACTTTAATAATTAACCTTAAAAACTCATAGTACAAAATATAGAAAAAGCAATAAAAAATGTGTACAACGATCATGAGTATTCGAACTCGAGACAACTAGTATACAAGTGAAGACTTTATATCTTAAACTATTCCCTCACGCCAATAAAAGAGCTTTAACAATAAATAAATGATCGTAGAAAATCAATTGAATTGACTTAATCGAAGAAAAATAAAGCTACGTGTACACGTATTTTATCTGTATTATTTACTATTTAATTTGAAATTTATTGTAGTATTATTAGCGCGAAGAGCATAATGCCAGAATCGTGGGCTTCTGTTTTAATCTGTTTAACGGAGTAACTTAAGTTTCTTTTTCTCCGTGAATGAAAGGTGATAGATAAAGTTCTTTCTACATAAAACACTTTAACTTCTTTCGAAATTAAGCGTTAAAATAGTGGCAAATCAATAAACAAAACAGTGTGCAACATTTTTTTCCTGCTGAATGAGATTATTTACGAACCTCAGATATTTTTGCATAGCTGATTTCGTAGGGGAATATATTTATAGACTATGCCAACCTTCATCTATCTAAAGGTACCTCATGATGGAATCAAGTTAACATGTCTTATATACTAGTGATTTGGTAATTAATATTTGCAGTGGTAGTTACGCCACATTACTCCCCTTCCAGAATTTTATCTGCGATAGAATTCGATGAACCACTAATTGATTTATGCTGCTTTTTTTATTTATATCAATTTTCTCATTATATTTTTCTTCATTTTTTGTTTATAGCATTTCGCGCATTATTTTTTTTCTTCATTATTTTTTATAGCATTTTGCTACTTATTTTTATTTCTTCATTTTTTTCTTTATAGAATTTCGCTCATTATTTTTTTTTCTTCAATATTGTTTATTGACCGGGAGACTTTATTTACTTCACCGGATATTTTATTCTTAATATATTTACGGATTATGCCAACCTTCATCTATCAAAGGTACCTCGTGATGGAATCAAGTTAACATGTCTTATATACTAGTGATTTGGTAATTAATATTTGCAGTGGTAGTTACGCCACATTACTCCCCTTCCAGAATTTTATCTGCGATAGAATTCGATGAACCACTAATTTATGCTGCTTTTTTTATTTATATCAATTTTCTCATTATATTTTTCTTCATTTTTTGTTTATAGCATTTCGCGCATTATTTTTTTTCTTCATTATTTTTTATAGCATTTTGCTACTTATTTTTGTTTCTTCATTTTTTACTTTATAGAATTTCGCTCATTATTTTTTTTTCTTCATTATTTTTTTTTCTTCAATATTGTTTATTGACCGGGAGACTTTATTTACTTCACCGGATTTTTTATTCTTAATATATTTATAGACTATGCCAACCTTCATCTATCAAAGGTACCTCGTGATGGAATCAAGTTAACATGTCTTATATACTAGTGATTTGGTATTTAATATTTGTAGTGGTAGTTACGCCACAATTTCAAATATACATGCAGTTTCTCTCTCCAAGCTACAGTATTTTCTTAAATGACAATTTTAGTCTTTTTTTATTATCGAAAGCTACAAGTTATAAACGTTATATTTAACAGGGAGTCACTTAAATGTTGTGACAAACTTCTAGGGGGGTTAGGGTACATCGTCAGGATTGAAATTGCCCAGGATCCCATGATAGGAAATGGCATTATATGTCGCCAGGAGCGATTCGCCATTCTGTTTCTTCGTTTATTTCTGAACAGTTCATAATATGGAAGCGCCTCTAGCCATGTGCGATAGACGTTTCTGGGAACGGGTTCCTGTGCAATATTAATCCTGATGGTGCGAAGTTTGTAGGAACATTTACACAACGACCTGTTAAACGTACCGTTCTTAAACTGGTACATTTGGACAAGAAATAGACTAAAAATGTCACTTTAAAAAATCTGGAGGGTCGGGATAGTCTGGTTGGTAGGGCACTGGGCCCATGTCCAAGTGGTCGTGGGTTCGATCCTTTGCCGGCCGAAGACTCCCCGTGTAGTAAATGGTGATTGATGCACGTTAAATCTGCCGTTAAGTCTCAAAGTCCTCCATGTTCCCATAACAAATCAATACCTCTGGGGGTACTGCATTGGAGATTGATCGTTCTCTGATTCAGGTCAAAATTACGATCTATGGATGAATGAATGAATGTATGAATGAGTTCGCCCTATAAACGGGTGTGACGTATGGGTGTGGAAGAAGTCGAATTCTTGGCCATAGATGGCGCCACTGGAAAACAAGAACAATCGCACCGCCTCTGCCTTAATGGCATACGTCAACAACAACAAAACATCTGTAGCTTTAGGAGTGAAACTAATTTCAGATTTGAAAACCCCAAATCCTAAATAGACGAGAGAAACTGTTTGTATGTAAGCAACAAAAAATTTGTTTCTCAGCTTAATCATACTAAACTTTTATGTGCAACTGTGAGACGTAATTTTGATTTTGCTTGCAAAATACTATATTTTCCTTAATAATTGCATTTAGTACGTAATCAGAAGCAAGTTGTGAGAGAAAATTTCGTTTTGGGAAAGTAAAAATTATTCCTTGAAGTAAATTATGCTTAAAAGCAAAAAAGAAATAGATAATAAAATCCAAAACATTTTAATAACGAATAAAACACTATCAAAAGAGTAATAGTACATTATTTTAAAATGATAAAAATTAAAATAAAAAAATATTTCCTTCCGTAACATTATTATTAATTAAATTATTTATTTGAAAGAAGGAAAGTAAAATAACAGGGAAATTACAACAATTCAAAAATATGTAACGGAAAATTTTCATTTCAGTTACAAATAGATACTTTGGTGCCCGCAAACTACAAAGCATATTAGCACTACTCTTTACAAATTGTTCTTTTTGAAATTGTATTTTAAACAAAGATGGAAAACTCCTTGCATATTTTTATTTACATTACATTATTTACATTTATTGCATATTTTTATTTACATTTACATTTTTATTTTTATTTGCACATTTTTCCTTGCATATTTTTATTTACGTATTTAAAATTCGAGAAATAATTTCCCAAAATTATTTTACCATTTATATTATTATACGAAAAAATAAAAGAAATAATTTATTTATATATCAATTGATAATAAATATTTGATTCTCGGAAGCGGTTTATTTTAAATTTGGATTAAGAGTTAATTCAATATTGTTACGCAAATATTCCATTATTTTTGTTAAAGTAGGTATTATTATAGTGCATCATTATACACAAATCATTTTTTTTCCATTCTGCGTAAAACATAATTAATTGCATAAACATACTTGTTTGTTTGTTTATGGAGTGAAATTTTGGTATATATTTTAAATTATGTAATGGATTTGGTGTTTTTCTTTTATTTCATGGAGAAAGGCGGGAAATTATCAATGCAACTAACTAAAATCAGTTTTTTTAAAGTTTTGGCCATTTATAGATTTTTATTTCTCGTGAAGACAATCATCTCCTATAACCACAATAAATTTACAACGATTTGCATAACTTCGAAAACTTTTCGCTAGGGAAATAAGTAAATTAAAGTCATTAAAGATTTTATTATAATTTTCTCTACAAATTTATTCACAATGGGAAAATTATTGCAAAAAAGTAGAGCTTCTGCAATAATCTGAAACAAGTCGAATATCCAAGCAAGTCTAATTTGAAAAACAAATTTTTCTTTAAGGCAAACACAACCACGGGATAAACTTTCAAATGTTCCATAATTATGAAACGTTTTCGTCCAAGAAAATAGCGAGGTTTTGCATTGAGTTTGTCTTACATTAATCGTAACGCTAAACTTGGCGATAGTGCAATTCGTTACGACATTTTTGTGCAAGCTGTCTCAAAAAGCATTGACATTAGTGTTAGGAAAAACAGTAACTCTTTGCAAAATCACACTAATGTGTTTCTTTTTGAATTTTTTTTTATCAATTAAGTCAACAAGTTAAGTACCATTTTTCTTAAAATTAACTAAGCTTTTCTTAACCAATGCCTAGTGAGCTTAGCTTGCGCCCATGTCATTAGAAGCAACAACATTATTATTTCCAATGACGAATAAACAGCTACAATTATAGAAAGAACAATGAAAAGAAAAAGCGCTAGCAATAAAAATAACGAACATCGAACAATAAAGAAAAAAACACCAATCTACAGTACAATACATAAACATATTTTATATCTAACCACCAAATATCTAAGCTAAAGTGATTCAACATTGAATTCAGAGCAATGACTCAAATTTAAGGTATTCAAATCCTAAAAAAAACTATTATTAATTATTCATTATTAATCTATAATTACCATTTATATAATATTAACTAATTTTACCTCTAAACATTTGTTAAAATATGCTCAATATTATTTAACAAATGAATTATTTACCTTTGCTATGCATATGCTTAAAATAATTTTCCAGAAAATGTGATTAATTATTTTATATTTAAACTAACGAAAACAGGTCCATTAATTAATTAACTCTAATTTCCTTTATTCCTTATTTCAAAAGACGACCCCATTAAGTAAAGGTTATATTAAAGGGCAGGACATGGTATTAAACTCAAAGCACGCGTGGTCGAAAATCTCTTAAGTCCCTTGACGCGCAAATTAAATGCCGCTATAATATTCTTCCCATTTAGCGCTGACCATTTATTTCTACTCACGACCCTTTCTATCACGAAGTTCTGTCATCTGTTCCGAAGACCGGAGTCATTTCGCCGGACTCTAGCGAAAGCCGGACATCTCGGATATCAAAGCAGGATCTCATCATATCTGTAATTAAAGGTAAGCTTTAGATTCTAAGATGTAGCACTGTTACCGAATTAGTCTCACGGGGTCGAGAAACTCCTGCAAGGATAATAGCTGAGTGCAGGATCGTAACGCAGTTGGTAATTTATAACCCAGCCGAGCAACAGCAGGGTAGATCAGTGTGAAACGCAGCTTGAGCAAACTGTTCCAAAATGGTACTCTCTTTAATTGAGACTTTAACCTACACGAACTGAAACTATTGAAACGATTCATTCTGGGTTTGAACTTACTCCTGAGTTAAGAAAAGATTGTTACAAATGGGGAATTAAGCTTTATTACGCGTAATTCAGTAAATTCCTAAAAAACGGAAAAAAAATTTTACTGTGTTTTTGCTTTTATTGTTCGTTATTTATGTATTATATGCCCGAAATTATTTAGGAAAATAATTCAAACATATGTGATTTAAGAAAAGAAAAATATTTCACACAATACCACAAGCACTTAGTTTAATTTGAATTTATATTTTAATTTTTAAAAAAAACTACTTTTAAACCAAAATAAGACATTTGAAGATAAAGGTAAAAATAATATTTAAAAGAAAGCCTAAAAACAATGCTTTATAAGAATTGACTTCAGACCCAATATTAGAATACAATTTTTCCCAATTATTGTATAGTTATAAGATTTTTTTTCTGCAAACATGAAATAAATAACTCTTTTTTTTATCAAATTGTGAGCAGACTTTAAATACTCAAATGACAAAGCGTGAAGAGATAAGAAAATGTCCACGATAGTGAACAAGCTGAAATGGGAACTTAAATTAACTGCAAATTTTTTTTAATTTCTATTTTACAAAACCTATTTCAATATTATACACATTGCAAATATTTTGCACATTAAGTAGCAAAGAGTTAATAAGTATCAAATATTATTTAAGCAATTAGCATTTATGACTTATGATAATATATTATATTAATTGAGAAAGAAATTCTCAAGTTTAAACTTTCGCATTTAAATTTCTTGTAAACTTACGGAAAATTGCATTTATTACTCTTTTTTTTTTAACTACACGGGGGAAAAAAATTCTGGTAAAACTACTGTATTCTATAGTAATGACAGTTTTAGTAAAATAAGACGTATTCAAAATCAAAATATTAAATAAACGTTATTTAAACCATTTATTTGGTAATTTTTTGTTCAAATGGTAACGATAAACCTGAAATTCTGGATTTCAAAAGTTATCAAGATAAAATTACCAGATTTTTCCATGTTTGTCAAATTTTATCACATATTATAAAACCATATTTAACCAAATTATCAATTTAATCGAATTTCCAATCTCTCTGGCATTTCCATAGAGCCAGAAACACGATACATTTTACCATATACTGGTAGATTTGATTATACTTATTATGCTTATTTTCTCAGCGTACAGTGCACACAGACACAGAGAAAATAAGTATAATCAAAACTACAGACACAGATAATGCATGCATGCAAGAAAGCTAGCTTTAAAATCCTGAATAACTTGGTATTTATGATTTTTAAAACTCAATATATATTAAAAACCGTAAAAATACTGTGACTTTTAAGAGTATTGAAATTAATAATAAAATCCAGCAAATTGAAAATAAAATAGCGTGTCTGGCCTAGAAAAAGTAAAAGTCTAATTCACTATTTCAAAATAAAAGCGTATAAAAAGATTATTGAAAAAGATGGATGATAATAAAAATAAGTGTAGAATCGGGTTATAAAGTTACATTTTCTCTTTATAAGGTCGAAAATGTTTCATCAAACATAACAAATAACATTCGAAAACAAGGTTTAAGATTAACTTCATTAAAGATTTCGTTTAATCAAAAAGAACTGGAACTGATAACAATCTAGCCGAACACAAAGCATATGAAAGCTAAAGACCAAAATTGCTTTCTTCCTCATCTCTACCTTTGATGGCTTTTTGATTTTATCAAAACTATATCTGAAAATAGTAAGAAATCCTTAGCAGAAAATAAATAACCCAAAAATAACTCGAACTTTTAATCCATAAAATTGTAACACTTTTATTAAATGAAAGTCTTAATTTGAAAATAGTCATACTAACGAATTTTGTAAAAAAAAATTTTGCAATTTTCTAATTTTATACGACAAACATTTTTTTCCACTTTAATTTTAATAAATCATGTTAGAAAAATATAAACCTAAATTAGTTTTTTTATACAAATAATCTTTAATCTTTTCTTTAATGCACTAAAAATTCATTAAAAATCAAGCAATTTTGCAATCACTTTTTTTATGTTTTTATAGAACATAAATATATTGAAAAGGGACTTATCATAAACCTTACCAGCGGCTAAAAGAAACTAAAAAAATTATTAAAAAAAAGTCTGTAAAATGATATTAGAAAACTCGTTATTTTACCTCTTTCTAGTTTAAAAAAATAATAACTAAATAAAATAGCAAAAATTATTTATTTTCTGGAAATTGGTGAAGACATTTTCAGACAAATTTTGAAGACATTTTCAAAAACTTCTTGAGAAATGTTAGCTTTCTGGTTTTCCCAGTTCGATGATGAATTCATTAATTAATGTAAAGAAAAGGAAGGAAAAAAATCATATACATATGTTTGCTTATTGAGAAGTGCTTAGTCGAACATGCTGGGAGATATTATTTCAAAAACCTTTAAATTTCGAAGTTTAAGAGTATGTCTTAGTTGGTTATTAGTTCTACATTTTTTTTCAACTATTTCAAATCTTATACATAACGGACAAATATTTTTCTTTTTTAATACTAATACTTTTTTAATACTATACTTTTATAACCTAATAAAATTTATATTTCAAAATTGCTTTATAAGAAATATAACTTATTTGTCCTTCCAATAAATATAAATTTTAGAAAATGAAAAAAAAAGTGAGAGCAATCTCCTTCTTATTTTTATTAAAAAACCGTTATTTAAATTAACGTCGTTAGGATGTATGAGTAAGTAAGCAAATTAATTACACCAGTTACAAAAGAACAATAAAGTAATCAAATTAATTACACCAGTTGAGAAAGAATACTCCATTCGAAATACTTGATACTCATTAATTAATTTGTTCTATTTTCATTTTGTATTAAAATTTATTTGGCAAAAATTAACACAAAAGAATTTAATTCAAAGTTTTTCTTTTTAAGTTCATCAAATAGCACGCATTAATTTAATAGCACGCATTAAAAAAAATTCTCAATTATTTTCTTTATAAAAAAAAAAGTTTCTAATACAATTTTTAACTTTTGCTGCGTTCTAAAATTTTCAAATTATTCAAAATGATCCCCAAAACAGATATCGTCTCTAATGTGATGAATTCTAAAATATCTATTTTGATACTTAGCTATTATATTTTCTAGAATCCTCGTCGGAAATGAAATAAAAAAACTAAGTGCACATTAGTGTTCATAAATTAATATATAAGAAAGGAAAAAACAAACTCTATCAAAATATAACAAATAACTGTTGAGAAAAATTGAACTGAAAACATCTAAAACTGCTCGATTGTCGAAGGGAAGAAAGAGGAGTTGAAAATTTATTTTTTCAGGTACATACACCTGCAAATTTTATCAGGCAATTCAACAGGCTTTTACGGAATTCATCCTGTTTTCCTCACTAGTTTTCTGCCAATTTATTTAGTTTCTCCTAGTTAAAACATATTTTTGCGTATTTCGCATATATATATACTTTTCTCGCTTCGTTTTTGATAAGTACTTTTAGAAAAAAATATGGTTAAAACTACCAGAATAGGGTAAAATTTAACTTGTTTCTGGCTCTATGGGATCACCAAAAAGCTCGATAATTCTTACTAAAGAGTTTTGGTAATGATTTTGGTAAAACGAACAATAAAATATGATTTTTATAATATGCGATAAAAATTGGTAAATGTGGTACAATTTAGTAAATTTATCATGATTCCGTAGAGCATATCATAAAAAGCATTTATTGGGTTAAATTTACTTTTCAATTTTGTATTTTTTTTTCAAATGTGGGGTAATAAGAAATATAATTTCGGAAACTAGAATTTCTGGTAAACCGTTACCATATGAACCGTTACTATACAGTACGATAATTTTACCAGGATTTTTTTTTCTCTGTGCAAATATCAATATTACGAAAACAGAATGTCCAGAACAATATGGAACTACACCCTGATTAATAAAATTATATGAATTTAACTGAAAACTAATAAAAAAAAATAAAAAAAAGATGAAAGTGTGGCTGTATTTTTTTTTTCGTCATACAAAAATTAAAACCGTAATTTAAAATAACGGTACCTGGATATTTTCAATAAGTAAAATTAATGTAGTTGCGAAATATTAAGGCAAGAGAAAAATTTAATAAGCTTTAATTAACTTGCAATGTTATCACATTTTATTACCTTTTATTTAACAAGGATTAAAAAAAAACAAATCAAAGTATTTTCTTAACTATTCCGAATTTCATGTATTAATTAAAATAAATAAATGTTTTCATTAAAGTTTTATCTCTTGTTCTTTAAAAATTATTATCAAATCTTGATTTTTCTGCTTACTTAAAGCTGCTGCAAAAATTCAAATAATGATTTCTTAAACATCGATTTTTTTAACGCATAACTAATCTATAATAAATTTATATGAGCTTAACTGAAAATGTCAACACAGTAATTTCTTACCGCGGATACTAGCTCAGCATAAATTAGGAAGCAATAGAACAAAAACTAAAACTATAGGCAGCTATAAAACTTTCCTCATCTCAAAGATAAGTTTTCTTCGATTAATTGTAAATAAAGATAGAATCATTGCATGTTTTCTTTTCTTTGCCTTAAATTTAGACAAAGAGCATCGAATCTTTTTCAGTGCTTAATTGAATTACCGTTAAAGAAAATCTTAATTGAATATGCAATGCATTAACTTGACCGAACTTAGCTTAATTTAATTTTTATTTTCACGAAACAAAATTTCTTTTCACAAAGCAAGGTTTTCATTAAACAAATTTCACCATTGACACAAATTTAATTATTTCCCTTTAACAATACATAAAAAGAAACGAATTTTTCTTTAGTATAACAGGTTCTTGTTCTTCAATATAATTAAAAACAGAGGAATTAGGAGAAATGCATAAAACGCGTCACGTCATTAAATGTCATAGATTAAATGACACTGTATCCCTATTCTTTACATGCTTTAATTTAATAAACTTAAAAGTTCAATTTAAGCGAAAAAACTATTAAATAAAATAAATAGCTCTATTTGAATAAATCCAATCTGAAATAAAAATGAATATTTATTTCGACAAAAGTAGTGAAATTTTGCTAACTGCTTGAATTTCTATTCCAAAAATACGGTAAAATAATCGGCAGCAGTTTGTCCATGAAATGAACAGTAAAGTTTATGATACGAAACATTTCTTACCATTACGGTTTTGAAACAGTTAATAACTGGTATAGTTAAAATATGGGAGTTAGGTTATGTTAGGTTGATCTCGTTAGGTAATGAACATTGAAGTTAAATTGTGGTCGAGTTTTGTTATGCCAAAAGAACCGTACAATGTAGAATACCTAATTAGTAGTTATGGTGGTGCCATCTATCAGAAGAATTAAGAAACACTGGACTTTTTGTGTTAATTTGTCGTGTTGCCATTTATGAGTGAAGGAGAGTTTACTTTTATAATAGTCCATGGTCACTAATTGGGGATCGTAGTATACTGGAAACTCTCCATGAGTTGATGAGAATGGATGAAATATTGTGGTGTCAACACAAGGACTCGAAGCCCTGTTCGGGCGATGATGAGATTGATATATTAACTCTCTCGCCTATAATATATACTCAGCTGCAAGGAACTAAGTGGCTTTATGTTGTGGGATTAGATGGCACCTAATACGTTTGTTTAACCGTATTAGGAGAAAACAGTCAATAAACGATTTTTCTCGTTCGATATTTCGTTTGAATAACATTTTTTAAGGTAATTTGACTGTTTTAGTTGATTATGGTAAAATAACAATTAAATAAATTGATATTTAGCAATTTTTCCCAAGAAATTTCCAACAGTGCAGTAACTGGTAGCAAATTTTATTCATACTGAAAATAAAGAGTTAATTATTCAATGTTAATATGGTGATTAAAATATGAGGGTTTTCTTCCACCTAGGAGAAAGACTGGATGTTCTTTACTCAACCCTCATTAAATACATTTTAGAATCCTAAACAAAACTGAATTCAAAACAATATACGCATTAGCATTCGAAAATGAAAATATCAGTGAGATAAAAAGCTACTAAAAAAATAGCGAATACTACAGGGCAGTGATTATAGACCATTGCGGGTTCTTCTAAGCTCAACTCAAAATACAATGGATAACTCGACAAGTTTCAATTTTGTGAAGTAGCTAAGTTAACTGCTAACCGATCATAAAACCAAAGCGTAAAGCGTCCTCATAAAGTCTTTTTTTTTCTTTTGCTCTGAATATAAACAAAAACCAACACTGAAGCGTGCGAAGAGACTTCCTTCTCGTTCCCGTGAAAATGATGGGGTGAGGTTTCGCCCTCGATTTCTCGCTCCTGTGATATTGACGGGCTGGAGTGCTTAGTAGTAACGCGCCAATAAGAATAAAACTAATTCATTTCTTTTGCTCGGAAAATATTTTACTTCTCGTTTTACGCACTAGATGGCAGCACCAGGATATTTTAAAGGTAATTGTAGATAGTTAGTTTATTTTAAACTAAATGTCAGCACTTATCAAATACATAATACAAATACAAAAGTCAAAAAATAAACAGTTTTATGACCGTTTTATTGAAAATTAACCGGTCATTAAGGGGTTAATCTCAAGCAGAACTTGTTACGTTATAGAACCGGTTGTACTGATTTCCCTGCTTTGAAGATCACCTGACTTGTGAGGCAAACGTAAAGATCAAGCCAAAACACTTCAGCCACTCTTTTTACGTTGTGCATTGGCGAGTCACTTCAGTATGCTTTAGTAACAAAGCAAAATTTTGCAGAATATCAGCTTACCATATTGCATTATAGTTCACAATTGAAAACTTGAGCATAGTACAAACATTTATAAAATTAAAACGGCTCTTAGATGACAACGGATACAAAATTAGCTCAACATATTATCATCGGTTAAGCATACATTATATCTGAAAAACTCTTAGTGAAATATTTTTAAAATAATTCCAAATTAGGCTCGAGGTTCCATTGCAATCTTAGAGGGAAGGAATCAGAAGAATCGATATAACGTCTCAAGTGAGTAAATGGTGTTACAATGAAAGCAAATAGTGACAAAAAGTGCAGTTGAACAAGTATTGCATTGCTCTTAATACCATTAACCACATTTAAGTGGATTAAATTAAATATTAAATTACGAACATACTGTCTTTTAAAAAGAATGGTTTTAGTTATAAAAAAACAATCGTCGAATGAGTTGTTCAGCAAATTTTCAGAAAATTTTTGCTGCATAAATTTAGTCTACCTTTACATTTATGCTCATATCAGATGCAATAAATGGTTATTAGCCTGAGCATTATCAAACTAATGTAAAGGAAAAAAACTAATTAATTTAGGCCAAATACTGTTTAGAAGTACAATTGTAATATTATATGAAAAATTTGTCTTAAAATTATAAAAGCTACAATGCGTTTGACAAACTCAGAACAAATAAATATGGCGGGCTGGGTGAAAGAGCTTTCTCCGTTAGGTTATGCCGACTCCTCTTAGTCTTGCCGTCATACTTAAATCAGGTTCTAGAAAGATAATTAATTTAAACTATATCACAAATTACATACTGTCATTGAAAAACACTTAGCACCAAGATCATTACAAATAGAGAGAGAGAGAGCTACTAATTTAGTTTTCTGAAAGAGGTTATTTCAGATTTTTAATAAATGGAATTTTGTCAATCCGGAAGGCGACGGAATTTAAATGCGGTAAATCAGCAAAACGAAAAAAAAAAAGTTTAAGAAATAAAGAAGTCTTATAATCAAGAAACATTTTATACCATGCTGAATTAGCAACAATTTTTTCATAAATAAAGTACTTCCAATGTTTGGCTCTACATATTTTAACGCATACACTCAATCACAGCAATTACTTTTAAATGAGCCGCAGTGGCGTAGCGAGGGGGGAGCAAGGGGGGGCATCATGCCCCGGGCGCTACTCACAAAGGGGCGCCAAATGGTCAGCAAAACAAAAAAAATTGTTGGACAATTTTTATTTTTATTATAATTTATTTCTGGAAAATATATTTTAAATTTAGTGCCGGTGAAATATAATAAATGTTAATTCGTAAATAAAAAGGAACACTAATCAAACTGTAATAATATATTCATAATAGAAATGACACGTCTTTTCCACTGGGCTGACTCCACCTGTGTCTGCCAGCACTTCCTTATGGCATCTACGCTGTGTGGTTACATATATTATCTCCAAATATTTGCAGTGTACGAAGTACAAACATCAGTGGACAAAGTGTTTGTACAGTGTACAAACATTCTTTCTTTCAGAACACTATTTATTTTTGTTTCTATAAACGCAATGTAGCTTACGCTTGTTATTTTAAAACGATAACAATAGCACTCTAATGTACTTATATGTACAGTCACGGAAAAAAGTATCCCGAAAATAACAACTAAAAGATTGTCTATTTTTTAATATAGATACTTCTCAGACAAACAACAAATACAGCGTTTTGCTGCTTCTAGGAAAGGACACAAACGCCATATTTGTTGTGTATCTGAGAATTATCTGTTTCAAAAAATAAATGATTCTTTATTTGTTACTTTCCGGATACTTTTTTCCGTGACTGTACATATCCGTGACACTTGCGACAGGTTGTGGAATTCCGCTACAAGTTAGGTAAATACCCGAAATATTAACGTTTAAGTTATTTTGTGCCTGTATTTTTCAGTTTTGCGTCATTGTCTTCGCGCTCTGCTTAGAATAAAAATGAAATATTATTAAAATATTATAAGTTTAATGTTAGCATAAATTATAGTGTATATTTCACTGTGTTGCTACCTTTCAAGTTCAAGGCATTCTTGGTTAGTAATAAAACAAATAAGATTACTTACTACATCTACTCGACAATTCTATTATTCAGTGAATAGGGTATAAAAAAATTTGAAATGATCAACTTTGATGATATTATTGATAAATTTGCTTCATCAAAAGCGGAAAATTTATACATAGTAATTAGTTTTATTAATGTATTATAATCATATTATTAAATATATGTATCTCCTTAGAGATAATAAATATTTAATTTTTTATTGTTTTAAAACTACGTGTTTTTAAAATATTTCTTTATAAATATGTAAAATAATTAATAGGTATCTTTTGAACTAATTCTAGATGATCATATACATTTCAAAATCTAGTCTTGTTTTCTCAACTACATTTTTTGTCTCAAATTTAATGCCTAGCTTGAACCTATGACTTTATTTAGTTTACTTTATTTATTTATTACTTTGCGAGTATATTTTACTTATAATATTAGGTGGTTTTCGAATGGGGGGGGGGGGGCGCTAAAAAGGTATTGTGCCCCGGGCGCGAGTTAAGCTCGCTACGGCACTGATGAGCCGACCGGACTGCGTAGTGATGAAGGAGCTGACCTCACGTCAGGAAGTTCCCGGGTTCGAATCCCGGACAAGGCATGCATGCTCTTCCATTCTCTTTACTATTTGTCCTTACTGTGGGAGAAACGTTGTCATACCTAACATAATGCTTCTGAAAGAGTGATCAACAAATCTACCTTATTGATTTTTGAATGACTAGTGTCAATCAGGTGAGCATTGGAAGAAAAAAAATTAAATGAGACGAAAATATTATGCTTTGGTATATTGCTTATATTATTCTCAGATATCCACATTCCCCCCCCCTCTCTTTTAAATTAATATCTATTTATGATGTCCCTCCTGCCCACTGAACATTAAATTTTCTAAGACATAGAGTCTATGTCATAGACAGCTTTTGATCGGAGTATAAATTTTGTTCACAACTTTCATAAATGCTTTGCAGAAAGTGAAAAGCCACAATCTCGAATCTCAAGAGTTACTCAACTGAGAATGATGTATTCTCATTTCTTGATGCGCAGAATATTTTATATATCCTCGAAGGCTTTTGCCTTCGAGGAAGACACTTGCCTTCATTTATCAATTTAAAGGGCGCTGAGGAGCGTTGATGGATGAAAAATTCTCGAAAAACCCTCACTTTATAAGTGAAGAGGAACGTGGTTAACCATACTACAGTGTAGGTGGTGTAAATGTCATTAATTATTATGGAAACAAGCTTTTTTAAATGTAAAGGGATTTATTTTTGTATATGATGTGAATATACTACTTTGTGAATTTAAATGAAATAAAACGCCGATAGCAGCAACCTTACAGCAAACATTGTCTTTTCATTTTTATTTGAATGGCATAGAAAGGTAGGCTAATTAATCATTTTTAAACTTTATGGAAATATCAGTATGCCAAGCTTGTTTCCCTAAAGATTGAATAAAGGCATGCGAAAATTGTTATAAAAGAATCTTATTTCTTAGCTTATACTGCAAAACTTGTTTTTGCCTCTTTTTCATTCTAGCTTGGTCCCGGCTTTTAAATGTAGCATTTTGACTGCATTGACGATTTAGTAATGAAGCCAACCTTCACTTTTAAGATGTTAAAGTAAGTATATAAAACTAACTCTAACTCAGTGGCGCGACAGCCCATTAAGAGGGCCAAGGCCGACTGTGCCCATCTCAGTTTTCTTGACCTTGGGCTCTGGGGTGCAGGAGCATATGTTCCGGTCAGGTGGTCAGCCGAACGCGGAACCCCCAGTGTTAGTTCCCAAGCATGCTTGGTACTCATTTTATCGACCCGCTGAAGGGATGAAAGGCTGAGTGAACCTTGCCCGGCCCGAGGATCGAACCAGGGACCTGTGGCACGACAGCGCGAAGCGCTACCGCTCAGCCACCGGGCGTCCTAGTATATAAAAGCCAGGGTAATTAAACCTTGTTTCAAAGATAGTCTTATAATCTAAAATAAACCTTGAGAAGCAGAATTTATACTCGGTTTGAAAACTCTTTCTCCTTTTGTTTACAAAATGAAGATTTACCTCTCGATTTCAAATGGTTATTCTGGCCTTGTTTTGTAAAAACAAATTCAATCTCGATATAAAGGGCAGTTTAATTTAAAATTAAAGCTTTATTTTGAGTTTAAGATGCCCAAACTGCGGCTTTTTTTAAAAAAAACTCCTTGGCGAAAGAGTTTTATTGTACTCTCTCTCTTAACCTAAATTAAATGACGCTGCGTATTATATTATTCCCATTAAGCGATGGTCATTTATTTCAACTGGAAGACATTCTATCACAAAACAACGCTCATCTATTACATAAATCCATGCAATTTACTGGACTGGTGCCAGTAAGGACAGCTCAGCTTCCTTAAACGGATCCAATCCAATCAGTAATTACAGGTAAAGCACAGATTCTGCGAGATGCATCTTAGTCAACTGAGGATCTGTCTCTGGGGATATTGCTGAGATAATTGTCCATCGCAACGCAATCTTTCAGAAGCTCTTTTCTTAGGATTAGGTATGGAATTCAATCGCATGGTCTTAATTAGTTATTATAAGATATTACATTCGTAAAAACTCTATGGGGAAAAACTGAAATCATAAAATTAAATCAAAATGCTTTTGCAGTGGGATTAAATTAATCGAAATTGATATTGCTTCAAATGATTTTGATGGTATTTTATTATCAGTTATATTTGTATGTGGTTTGCAATTCTTTGTAACTACCACACCGTGCATTTAGATTTTGCATTAGACGAACACTATTACAATATAAAGGTGAAATTTGTGATAATATACTAATAGGCGAAATAAATGGCACATTTAAAAAAAGTAAAGCAAAAACTAACAGAATATGGTAAACTTTACCATGTTTCTGGCTCTACGGGGGACAACAAAAAGTTTGGTACTTTTTTCCGCAGCGCTTTGATAATTAATTTGGTAAAACTAACAATAAAATTTGGTTTTAGAATATGTGATAAAATTTGGTAATTTTATCAAAATAGCTTAGCCTAACATAATTATATATTTGGTTAAATTTGCTTTTTTCGGTTTTGCATTTTTGGGAAATACGTGAAAATAAGAACTATAATTTTGAAAGCTAGAATTTCCGGCAAACCGTTACTATATGAACAGAAAAATTACCAAAATATTGTATTAATGTAGCCAAAGCAAAATACATCAATACAACAAGGGGAGAAGCAACAAAAAAAATTTTTACGAAGGTAGAACATATGAAGCAAAAAATTATAAAAAAATAATTCAAGAAAAATACAATATACAGAATGATCACAAAATGTAGCATATAAAGCGATTAACAAATTCAAATGAGCTTCCACTTACTGGCATTTTTTAAAACTGATTTGGAATATTTTCGTAACTAATTTTCCAGATTACAAAATGAGAAAATAATAGCACAAATAAAGGATAGTGTGATGTATTTTGTGGCGAGTTCTTACTGAAGTACAGAAGCGTGTTTGATATGTCAACTACTTTGGCTTGGTCCGAACTGGATTTGCGCAGGGTTATACTATTATACTGAATAATTCCAAGTTCATAATTAATAAGGTTGAATTTTAATTATAAAATTTCAATTTTGATAATTTTTAGAGAAATTATTAACATTTATTGAGAAAAAAAAATTATTGAAAAAATTTCTTTAATAAATAGTAGAAGATTTTCAGTCCCAGATTTGCCAGAATTAGATTTTCATATAGTAAAAATATAAAATTAGTTAACAAAGAAGTATTTAATAAATTAATTAAGAATTGTAACACATAATAAACTCTATGATTTTGTGTAGAATTTAATTACATTAGTTGGATATCCACTATTTTTATCAAATTTTGGAAGAGTTTATCTGTTTGTTATTTAGATAAATAAACATTACAATAAATTTTTTAATCCTATTCATTTGATTAAAAAAGTAATTAAAATAAAGGCTTTTAGAACCATTAGAATTCCATCAATTTAGTTTGTTTACATTAAATTTAGAATCTTTTCTTTTATCGTATAAGTCAACAATGCAGATATTTTTTTCTTTAATACTTAAATCCAAAAAATTAAAATTAATATTATCGTCATGATTATGGAGCAAGATAAATTTCTAGCTGTAAATATTATTTAATAGAAAATCTAAAAACAAATTTAATATCAGGAGTATAATTTTTTTTTCATAGCAGTGTAACATAAGTTAGCTAAAAGTGACAAAAAATTAGATCCTTATAGTACATCATCTATTTCAGGAAAAATATATTTTCAGTTGCAAAGATAATTATTAAAAAAACAAAAATTTATCAGAATTTCCCAACAATCAAAATCGCAAGTAAGGATATCTTTATAATCATAGTAATAACTCAATAGAACGTTAAAGAGATACTGGAAATCAAAAGTCGCAATAGAGTTGATTTTATTTTGTTTCATAAATTCTGAAATAGATTGATTATTAGTGATAATTCAAGAAAAACTTTCTTTAATAATATTGTTAATAATTTCGCTTAAGTAGCTCGAGAAAACGGAGCAAGGTTCAGTTACGTAAGTATTAGATTCACAAGTGAATGTTCTAAATTTAATAGGAAATTTATGAAACTTGGACGGATAATTAAGTATGGAAATTATATATTAATAATTTCAATTTTTAACCTCTTATAGAAAAAAATATTTTAATGATAATATTATTGTTGAAATTGCAATGCGTAAAATTTTTATTGTTATTTAACTCCTTATTTAAAAGTTCATAGAATTTTTTATAGAAAATTCCAAAATTATTGTTAGCTTTATCTATAAGTCAAAATAATCTAGACTGTATTTGCAAGACAGACGAAAACAGAGCAATAATAAACTTATTTGAAGAATACCAAAATGATTAAGAACAGATGGACTGATTACGTAAGTTTCTGATATACCAAATCATCGGTATATGAAATCATCGGAAGCAGATAAGAAAATTGCAGCTGCAGGAATTGCAGGAATTTATAGCAATTACGAAAAAGTTTATGTTCAGAATGGTCTAAGTCTTAACATTTATTTCTAATAATCTTGCTCAATCATTTATTTATTAATATTGAATCTCCTATTTAAGGTGCAGGGGATTCAACTATACACTAAAAGTCTACATCATTTGCAGTACCATGATACAATACCCCATTTATAGATTTTTTTTTTTTTTGTAAAATTAGAAATTTAAATTTTTATCAAAATTCAGTTTAAGTATTCTATTTTCAACATGTTCCGATGTTATTTTTATTATTTTATTTGCTACACTTTTTTTTATTTCACAAATTAGTAGCTAGGACAAAATTCATCCCATTATAGGCATTCGCACAATGATCATGACAAGTGCTATTGTTGTAGGGTAAGTAGATAGGTTGTAGGGTAGATAGATGGCCATTTTTTTCAAATCTAAACAAAAGCACGAAGAATATGGATACCAGAAATGTTTATTGCATATTTTAAATTCTCATGCACGTACTTAACATATTTGGAGCAAAAAAATATGAAATGTTGAGAACAAAATATGAACAAAAAAAATTTTGAAACCAAAATAACAAGCGGCCTAATGCCGAAATTAAATAATCATTAAATGCAATAACGAAAAAGGAAAGTTAAAATATGGAAATAAGATGTTTCACACAGATAGTCAAGAAAAATTTACAATCAACAATAAAATATGAGTTTGATTTTGAAAAATACGTATTTAAAAAAAAAAAGAATTTAACAAACAGAATCTAGTGTACAGATTTAATCAATCATTTTCGAGAAAGATTTGCTACATTTTTGGTAAATGTTTTGAAAGTTTGTGCATATTTCATGGAGCCATTTCATGCACCTTTCATATTTTATCCAGTCATCATTTCTTACTTATGGTATGGAATTCTATTCCACAACCAAAGCATTGACATTCATAAAATATGTAGAATTCTCTATCGAGTTAGTTATGGAGTTTTATCGGATAATATGTTAGGTCTTCAGAATCAGAAATTAATATGCAGGGTTTAAATTTTTGAAGAAGTGGTTTCAATATTGTAATCAAAAAAATCAAGGATTTCTTTTTTTTCTTTTTTCCTTTTTTAGCTTTCATCTTAAAATTACGAAGCGAAACCAAATGAAAACCATTTACAAACCTAAAGGTTTCTTATCTGGATTTATTTATTTAGAGATATTAGGTATTCTGGTGAAGACTAATTTACTAAAGTTCATCTTATTTTCCTCAAGAACCTATCTACGCTTTTAAGAACCTACGATCATTGATATGTCAATAGTATCAATGAAAAGTGACCATGGCTCCACTATGTGGCTATCTTACCTGGGTGACCATTTGCCACAATTTTTTAGCTCAATCAATAAAATATTCCTCTTCTTTCTACTCAGGAACAAAGTTTGGACTATATATATAGCTTGAAGGTTGAAAAACATAGGACTATACTTGTGCATAGTTTAAAAAAAGCATAACCTAAGCATGAATAGCATCATAATACTTAATTAACGAAAAATATTTGACCCCTATATAAGATAAATATTATATTTTACATATTTTTTGCTGTCACGAAAAGCAATACCTTGTTTAAATTGGTGAACAAGTGCCTGCAAAACTCCATTTGCAAAAATATATTAAAAAATATCGGAGATTTTTAAACTGACCATCTTTCCTCTATGGCCATGTAACCAAGAGCTAGCCAATAATTTTAACCTGTACCTGTTCTCATTAATTAAATCAATCACTTAATATCTGTATTATGTTACTGACAAGGGAAACTAGGGAAGTGGGACTCGACAATTTTGAAATAAACTAGTGGGATGTATGCTTTATGAGGAATAATTTTAGAGGGCAACATTCGTTTCGGCCCATAGAAGGTCCTGTGAGAGATAAAAAATAATTCAATACATAGAAAAATCGGTATTTTATTACTTCAATGCAGACTATTAGTTATTGTAATTATCTTATACTACAATTAATTCGCAATTGATTGGTTAATTAATTAATTTGCTAATTAATTAATTAATCAGCAATTTAATTAATTAATTATTAATTAATTAATTTGTAATTACATACTCCGATTGATTTGGAAAATTTTTTGAAAGAAAAAAAATTAAAAAATTTTGATGCCAATTTTTTTTAAAATTAACCTAACAAGTTTTTCTGAAAAACTAAAAATATGTAAAATTTTCGAAATCAATTTTGACAATAAATATGCATTATATAGTACGTGAAAGTACCACAAAATTAATTGGAGTATGAGATATTTACAATAACTAATAGTCTGTATTGAAGTAATAAAATCATTTCTATAAATTGAATTATTTTTTATCTCTCATAGGATCCTCTATGGGCCGAAACGAATGTTGCCCCCTAAAATTATTCCTCATAAGGCATACATCCCACTAGTTTATTTCAAAATTCGCGAGTCACACTTCCCTAGTTTCCCTTGTGAGTCATGGATTTTGGATTCAACAATTTTCACACGCAAAAACATTATGAGTGCAATATAAGTTTAGTATAATCAAAATGACGTAGACATTTGTGATCATGGTACTCCGAGGGTTAAAATCGCCAATTTACTTTGAATGGACATAAAATATACAAATAAGGTACACTACTTAAGAGGACACCATGCCACGAAGGAATCTTTCCATAGCAAATTCTATTTCACCCCCATAACTAATTGAAAATTTAAAGCATTGAAAAAGAGAGTGTGGCAACAAACCTAGAATAAGTCATGAAATTTCAATTACTGAGGGAAAAAATTCAAAAATATCAAAAAGCAAACAAACCATTGGAAAAGAACTTCTCTATTGCGTAATCTTAAGTTGTCTTCTCATAATATATTTTCATTTTGATATTTTGAATATTTCTTTTCAGTATTTTTAGTATTTGAAGCTTCATGGCTTACTTCAGATTTGTCTGAACTCTCTTTTTCTGTTCTATAAATTTTAAATTATTTATGGAGGTGAAAGAGAATTTGCAATGAAAAGATTCTCCCGTGGTATAGCGTCCTCTTAATGATTTGAGTGGAAGAAATTTCTAAAAAAACATTTTAATTAATCTTGAAGCAACAGGTAGAAATTACAACGACAGCTGGAAATAGTTTACAAAACGCACTTTTCCATTATATATTGGCTTATTTCATGAACAGATTGAAAACTTTTCGACTGTTGCACATAAAATGCTTTTAAAACTCAGATTTTACGTTGTTTAGAACGTCACTTGGTGCCTTCTTCCATCTAAATTACGAATTTATTAGAAATGCTATTAGATTATTTGAAAATAAAATTTAGATCTATGGGTTCAAAACCTGAAATCTAGACTAACCCAATTCGTACCACTATTACTCCATAATTTCATGAAGAAACCGTTTTTCTTTTCTTACTATATCTGTTTTTATTTTTTACTGAAACAGGAGACTAGAAAACCGTACACATAAGTATTATGTTTCAGGTCCTATGCCTTAGGATTAAAAATTAACAGGATAAAATTTTCCCGCTTGCCATGAATTTAATTCCATGCTTTGGATTCTAAGAGTTAGAAGAGAAAAATGAATAAAAATTGTATGAAATTCATAAAATTTATTAAAATTTAGTTTTATGAAAACTATTTACTTGTCCTTACTGATACTGTTAGCATTGCACCATAAATGTAAAAGGTAATAAGTATTAAGATATTCCGGTACAAAACGCAAAGCTTAAATCTACTTGTTTCGAACCACTCTTACTTCCTACTTTCACTGCGAAGCCATTTTTTTTTTATGAATCTTCAATAAATCTATTTTTATTTCCAACTGAAATTTTAAAAAAATGGAAAACCATACAAATGAATATTATTCTTTAAGCTGTAAAAATTTGCAGAGAAAAAACAGATAAAAAAATTTGTAGTATAAAATTATCCCCCGCATGGTGTGAATTTAATTCCATGCTTTGGATTCTAAAAATTAATAGAGAAAAATGAATAAAATTTCCATGAAATTTATGAAACTTTATTAAAGTTCAGTTTTATGAATACTATTTACTTGTCCTTACTGAGACTTTTAGCATTGCACCATAAATGTGAAAGGTAATAAGTATTAAGATATTCCGGTACAGAACGCAAAGCTTAAATCTACCTATTTCGAACCACTCTTACTTCCTACTTTCATTGCGCCATTTTTTTATGAATCTTCAATAAATCTATTTTCATTTTCAACCGAAATAAAAAAAAATAGAAAACCATGCAAATAAATATTATGCTGTAGGCTGTAAAAATTTGCTGAGGGAAGACAGATAAAAAAAAAATTACAGTATAAAATTGTCTCCGGTTTGGTGTGAATTTAATTCCATGCTTTGGATTCTAAAAATTAGTGGAGAAAAATGGATAAAACTTTCATGGAATTTGTAAAACTACATTAAAATTTATTTTTATGTATACTATTAAGCCTTATTTAAACTTTTAGGACATAAATGTAATTAAGTATTGGGATTTCCCGGTGCAGATTTAAAAGGCAAAGCCTAAATCTACCTATTCCGAACCACTCTTACTACATTCATGGAGAGACCCTTTTTTTTATTAAATCTTCAATAAATCTATTTTTATTTTTTTAATGAAATAATAAAAAAAAATGGAAAACCGTACGCATAAATATTACTTCAAATCTGCTGAATTATTGGAATTTTCTGAAAAGAAGAAAAAGGAGATTGCATCGTGGTATAGGCAGCGACTCAACGCTAACTGATGACATTTCGATTTCCTTTACAGTTCAGTAAATATCAAAACAATAGAATTCAGCAAAACAGTTTCTCTAAAACTTCATATCCAGCAAAATGGAAATTTTTATCGAAAATTTTACCCACGTGTGTTGCTTTGTTTCGATATATAAAAGTTACGCTTTTTTTTTTGTTTTACTGCATAAAGACAAGAAAATCAAATTTAAACCTTTAAATAATAATTGAGATCGACATTTTTAAAGTCAATTTGGAGCTACTTACGATTCGTGGAAATATTTTTGAATAAATCGGAATTTTAATACACTCCGAGAAGCTAATAAATTTAATTACACTTTTCTCTCCCCTGCTGCGACGTGCATTTAATTCCATGCTTCAAGCTCTGAAAGTAAAGAAAGATGAGAAAAACGGATAAAAAATTACTTTCGAAACTTTATTTAGTTTTTGGATTTATCAGAAGTGACCAGAAAAGCTTAGTTTATATTTCAGCTATTTCTATGAATAATTTATGTAAATTTGAAGGTAGTGTTAAGGGAAATAAATTTTAAGTTTCCTTCAAATAAAAAAAAATCTTTAACATTCAAATTAAATTTCCTCCTATTTCACAAGAACTGTTAGATATTTATGTTTTCAATTTTGAACTGCGTTTATTCACCTTAAACTAAAATTTCTCTATAACTTCCAGCGTTTTTATTCACTGATGAAAAATGCAAATAAATGGATATAAAAAAAAAATATTACGGTTTTAGAAAGTTCTTTAAAAATTGTTCTAATTATCACATTTATGCATAGCTTGAATTCGTTACAGCTTTATTAATCTAAATAAAGAGGCTTTATTATTTCTATACTTCTTAGCTATAATATTTATTAACAGTGATTAGAGACTTGTTTTTAAAATTATTTAATACCACATTTATTTAAACACGTTTTATTCAAAAATAGCAATTTTTCAAAAAAATGTATATCAAGAAAATCATATCAAGAAAATTATTTTTTAAAGTGTGGTTATTATTTGGCAAGATCTTCTTTTAAATTTACTAAATCTTAAACACATTATAATGTACGAATGGGATATTTCAAAAAATCCAAGTTTTTGGAAGTTAAAAAAACACAAATACACATTGAAAACAAATGCGAAAAGAATAAGATCAAATTCAATTATTTTTCCTACACTGTTAAAAAATACCAAATCAAATTACGGTAAAAAGTACCTGCACTCAGAGTGCCGGTACTTTAAACAGTAAACTCCATTTTTTCTAGAGCAAAATAATATCATTTTTACAGTAAAATCACTAAATCAGTATAATTAAATAAATATTACTGTATGATATTTTACGTTGAGAATTTGTTGTACTGTAAAATGGATTTTACAGATGATACAATCAAAGTGCCGGTACCTCATACTGTAATTTGATCCGGAATATTTTACAGAATACAATGATAGAATATAACAAAGTGTTATAATTGTTACCTAACATAAAAGGTACTTTAAATTAGGAAACAAAAATTTAGCTAATGTTGTCCTTTTAGAGACGTTATTAGGATCAAAATTTAATATAGAAAAACTATAAATTAAATTTTAAAAAAATTTTGTGATAAAAGTCATCCAAATTGTTTAGACCAAAATGAAAGCAAATTAAAAAATTACGGACAATCTTTACTTACTGATGATCTTACAACTTTCAAATCCTATGAATTCTAATAGGATAATATTTCGATTGTTGATCTATGAATTTTCGTAAATTTAAAAAAAAAAGCTTTTCCAAATGCTTAAAAATATATTATATTTTGTATTCGTTTCGTAATGAATAAGAAACAATTTTTATCTCAGGTAACAGGTTTGAAATATATTTGTTTTTCAAAAATTAATTCACAAACAAGAACGTGTAACAACAAAATTTTAATAAAGTTTAGCTGAAATGTAAAAAGTGAACTTTTTAATCGATATTCAGCGCAATAATTAAGTTATTCCATTTTTATTTAAAAATTAGATATTTTGTCAAATCTCACACTCTTTTTGAGTAAAAAATACCTTATTTTGCAGACAATATTTTATGGTTCTTTTCTACCATAAAATGAATACAAATACAATAAACTTAAAATACACCTGTGGTTTTCACATTTAATTAAAAACTAAACTTCCAACTCACCTTGCTACTTAATTTCCAACTGAAGAAACAACAAAAAAGTAGGAAAACTTGAAAAACTGTATTAATAAGCAAATTTTCTTGAACATCTTTACTTGAAAGACGCATTAATAATCAAAATAAATTTTCGTGATTAAAACTTTTAAGAAAAAAAAAACTATTTTATTGGGAAGGAAATATTTCAAATAAAAAAAATTCTTTCATAAATAAAAAACTGTCAACCAGATTAAGGTTTTAAGAAATGCTCTATATCAATTGAAGGGAGAAAAAAATATTTAAATACCGCCGATCTATTCTTTTGAAGTACGTTCTTTTTATTTCAGTGGCCATAATCTTGTAGAAATTAATTAATCCAGAAACTCATTAAAATAATGAAACCAGCGCAGTTATTATTAGTTCTAATTTATTTTTCAGGCATTTTTGAACTTCTCCCAAGTTAACCGTAGCAGGATTAATTTTATGATACTCATTAATTTATTTCAGAAAGTAAAATTTTCCGTATTGTAATCATATTCTCGTTTATTTTATATATATATATTTTTTTTCATTGCGTAGAATTTGTTCAAGTTAATCTCATTTCATGGTGATTTCTCATGATAAAAAAAGGTATTAACAATTTTTTTTTAAAAGATGAAATTAATTTTTAAAACTGTAATTTTGTATTCACACGAAATAGCTTTTTGCACCAGCTTGACTACCCAAAGTTTAATTTCAGACTAATAAAATGTGTAAAATGGAGAATTAAAATCAAATTATATGCATCAGTCAATGCATCATGCAACTATGGACTGTAGCAACTGTGGAAGAAGAAAGAAAGAGAGAAAAAAATTTCCTTTGCTGAAATAATTTTGCTTTCATTATTAAAAGAATGGGACATATCTCGAAAGTACCTTATTTTAAATTAAATATTGCACGCAGATTACGATAAATTAAATAATTACACGATAAATTAAGTAATGCAATTGAATATTACACGATGCGTTATTGTTGTTGACGTATGCCTGTTTAGGCAGAGGGGGTGCGATTGTTCTTGTTTTCCAGTGGCGCCATCTATGGCCAAGAATTCAACTTCTGCCACACCATGCGTCACACTCGTTTATAGGGCGGACTCATTCATATATCCATTCATTCATCCACAGATCGTAATTTTGACCAGAATCAGAGAACGATCGATCTCCAATCCAGTACCCCCAGAGGTAATAATTTGTTATGGGAACATGGAGGACTTTTGCGACTCGACAGATTTCATCGTGCATCAGTCACTTTACTACACGGCCGGCCGGCTGGGTTCGAACCCACGAACTCTCGGACATGGGCCCAGTGCCCTGCCGATCAGGCTATCCCGACCTTTACACAATGCGTATCGATCACTAATCGCTGGGATTCGAACCCGACTAACCTCATTGGGAAGCGATCGCTCTATCTCCTGAGCAGCCACAACACCTATCGTCTTAATAAATAATCTTAAAATAAAAGAACATAATATGGTTGAATACACTTACAGTTGCCTTATTTACTTTTTTATATACTTTTCGCCATTTGAAGTTTGATCATTTAGGGCTCCATTGCTGAAAAAAAAATTGGAAAGCCCTGTTTTAAGGAGCTCGAGTATGTTACAAATTTTAGTTTCCCTGTTCAGAAGTTCAGAATGTAAAGTAAGAACAAACAAAAAAAATTATCAATGAAATGTAACATTGGTATCTCCCAGAATCTACATAAATAGCAAATCAAAGGCTGAGTTGAAAATAGAATATATTTTTATTTATCAATGAAAATTAGGTTCCTTGTGTAGATTCCGGGAGATCTAAATGTTGCACTTCAAGTATAATTCTTTTAACTGTAACTTTACATTTTTGATCCGTGAGGTGTAAATGTTGCGTTTCAAATATAATATTTAATAATTTAAAAATATTAGTAGAATAAAATAATATATTTTAACAAAAAAAAATGAAACTTCATTACTTTTATCCTCCCCCCCAAAAAAATTAAAAATTAGTGCCCATTCATAAAGGCTCGAATATTTTTCAATTTCCCTAAAAACAATTTGAAAAACTTATAAATACCTTTTATCTACTCAAAATTTTGAATTTCGTGGAAAGGTTTTACGCAATAGTTTCTACAAAAGAATAACAGGAGAAATTTTGTATCAAATATGAAGATTTTTTTTAATCCCTTATTTGTGATAAAGTGACAATCTGTCCAATTTTTTTTTCGTAAACTTACACGGATGCACTCATTTTGATCCATTTTCGAAGCTCAAAACCATGTTTTTAAGATTGAGCCTCTCCGTAAAATTTGCCAGTAGAATAATCCAGAAGACAAGGGAACTCCTGGATCAAATATTGGGAGAAATTTTCCTTCGTGGAGGACTTTCTGGTGGAACTAACCCACATTTGTGTTACATAGAGAAGAAGACCACGAGAAACTCCCGCGATTAGCCTGAGGGCAAAGGAACTCTAAACCATGATCTGTCTACCACTGAGGATATTTTACGTCAGCACTGTGGTCGGTGCTAGCCGCGGGCTGAATTTGATTCAACCTGCCAACGCGGGGATCGAACCTAGGTCATCGGGAGGAAAGTGCTTCATCCCCTGAGCCACCGCGGCTCTTTCCTCAGTTATAAACTTGTGGTTTTTTTAATTCTTTTTTTCATTTCAATTTTTTTCTACAAATTTTAATATTTCTTAATAAAATTAGAGATTTGCTTAAATATAAACAATTTTATGTGAATAATTTATGTTGTTCATACAAAATTGTTATATAGATTACGCTATTTATGTTATGAAAAATTCTAAAGCATAGTTCTAATAAAAAGAAAGAATCTTGTACAACGTTTTCTGGTTCCCTAGCATCAAGAAAAATGATAATCCTTACTAGTACTCACCATTCTCTTGGAATTCGAAAATAAACTACTGTGGAGAAACTGGAACTAGTAACGCCCCCTAGTGAGAAACTAGATAAAAACTCAGAGACAGAGAGAGTGAGTGAGTGGTAGTGAACGAACGGTAGAAAGCCTGCCATGCAGTGCTCCTTATGTTTTTCTTCTTCATATATGATTTATATGTTATGTTATGTTTGTGATTGTGTTGAGTGCTAACTATAGTAATGTTTAAAATAAAATAAAAGTTAGCTAGCCGTTGTTTTTATTCCCCCCCTAAGCACCTCACGTCACAAATTGGCAACCCAACGAGCGGCCCGATGAATAGATGCGTCAATCCAAGACGATAAGTAGTTTTTATATTTAGCTTATTAAATATAAATTTGATCAATCCTGATCATACATAAATATAGATTTTAACCATCCTGGTTAAAACTTTTAATATTATCGTTCGTTCAGAGACCGTCCTGGTCATTTCAAAACATTTTGATCAACCTGATCAATTTATTATGTTTTTATGTATAAAGATTAACCTAATCTTAAGAAAATCATATTTTTAATCAATGAAAATATATATTTACTGTGTTTATATCTGTATAAAAAAGTTGTAGTTTATTCTAAAATCTATTGTTTTTTAAAGATTTTAAAAAGAAAGTTAGGTATACAAAGTGAAACTCATTTCCCGAAAGCGGAAGTGATTGATTAATTCGTTTCTTAGCTGAAGAAATGTTTAGACTTTAAAGAGTTATTTATGACTTTGGAATTAGTAATTCTGAAACATTGTATAACTAACTGCTTTTAATGATGGTAGATGTTTAAATGAAATCATCTCCTTATGGTTTATTGAATATTTAATTATGTATCAGTACAGTTTTATATGTTTTCTGATTTTATATTTGGCATTCAGTTTTATGATTAATGAAAAGAAAAAGAGGTCAAAGTAAAGTTGTGAAGAACTGCTATATGAGTAATATTTGTTTCTTTTTGCTCACATAATTGTGATTTATGTGCTATTAATGATACTAACGATTTAGCAAATATTCAGAATATTATTTTAGAAAATATCTTATTTTCTATGGTGAAAAGATATGGCATTTTAATGAAAAAGCAAATTATTTTGTCACTTAGAAGTTTGGTTATTAAGCGTTGAATCTGCTTTTATGCAAAATATTGAATATATTTTACTGCAAATTTAAAGGGTATAAAATTTCAATTTTATGGTAATACAATTCTCAATGAGGTTTTATGTGATAAGTTGTTGCAAATTTTCAATTATGTTCATTATTTTTATAAGTGTTTTCATCAAGCTTATAATTAATTAATTGAGTGTTTAACAGCAACAAAAAAATCATTAGTATTTATAGAATTTATATCATTATTGTTAATATTGATTTTAAACATTGTTTATGGTTCTAACTGTTTAGATTTCATATTTGAGTGGAAAAAAAAATTAAGGTCGTGATTTTTTTCAAATAATTAATTATTTATCGAACTAAGACTGTTAAATTACGTTTGAACAATTTAAGAATCGAACAATTTTAGTTAACATTTTTGCACCAAACGTTCCCCTTTCTTTGGTTCCGAATCATCTTCTGAAATGGCATTTCTTGGAAAAGGAAAAAAAGAAGACTTGCGACTTCTTGCCTCAGAGCTTGGTCTGACTGTGTCCGATAATTTAAAAGTAATTAATCTTCGAGAATTAATTCTTAAAAGTGAGAATTACGAGGAAGAGCTAGTGAAAAATATGCTCACTATTATTATCGAAGATCGCCTTAAAGAAGAACAGAAAGCTGAGGATGGAAGAATATCTAGGGAGAAAGAAGTTGAAGCAGAAAGACTTCTTAAAGCCCAAGTAGATGAACAAATTCGGTTAGAAAAAGAACGGCAATATGAACTTGAAAAATTGAAAATCCAGCTCGAAACGCAAAAGATCTCAAATGCTGTTGTTTCTGTTTCCACAAATGACCCAAAATATGAACTTAGCAGAATCATTCCAAAATTTAATCCTAAAGACGATGAAATAGGATTGTTCTTAATAACTTTTGAAAGGCAGTTGAAGTTTATGAATCTTCCAGAATCATCTTGGATACCATATCTCATTGGTTCTTTACCAGCTGACATAGCACAGTTACTTGCTAGAGAAGATGAACAGGATACTAAGGATTATCATAAAGTGAAAGAAATGCTACTGAAGAGATTCCGAGTCACTGCTGATAAATTTAGACAACTATTCTCCCAACATAGAAAGAGTCCTGATACGACATGGAGGGATTACTTCTTCGAACTGGCTTCTTATTTCGAAGGATGGACAAAGGAACTGAATATTACCACATTCGATCAACTCAAAAATTTAATAATTACTGATCAGATTAAAAGGAAAGCTCCTCCAGATATCAAGGAACATTTCATCGATTCATGGGCAGATTGTGTCAATCCTTTAGAATTAGCCGAAAAATTGGATACATACGAGAATATACGTCATGTAGTGAAGAAACAAGTGACTCCAACTCAAAAGAAAGCATATCCTAGAGAAGAAAATAGAAGAACCACTTCAGATAGAAAGTTTGGCTCTGAAGTAACCAGACAAGAAAATGTTCAAAGTCGTCAACCAAGGACGCCAGTATCTCGAAATTCTGCTTCCAGATTCGAAGGAAGAGTGCCACTTCAATGTTTCGGATGTGGAATGCCAGGAATAGTGAAATCCAAGTGCCCTACTTGTACAAGAGCTAAACCTGAAGATAGTAATGTTAATTGTATGAACTTATTTACAAATGGAAAAAATTTGAATCTCTCGAGTTTAATAATTTTCGAACTTTTTGGAGAAAAGATTGCTGTATGTGCCGATACAGGTGCTTCACACTCTATAGCAGGAGAAAAGTTATACGACTTTTTACGAAATCACGGAGTTGTTTTTGAGGACAAAAAGATTTCCTTGACTCTCGCTGATGGAAAACTTCACTCGATAGTTGCTCTGAAAACTGTCGTCAACCTGTGCATAGAAGGTAAAACAGTATCTACTGAACTTCTCGTTCTGCCCGATGCTAAAGGGAACAATACCCTATTAGGGAGAGATTTTCTCCATGCAGCTGGTATTGTGCTTGATGTTCAAAAAGGAACCTGGCACTTTAGTGAAGATCCACAAAAACAATATTTTTTCTACGTGAAGCCTGCTGAAAAGAAAGAAACTCCAAAAACTTTTGAATCGACAATAATACCTGAACCTACCACTAATGTCTACTTGAGAGATGATGAAGGGAAACATCTGACCCAGGAACAACGAGAAAAATTGAATTGCTTACTTCAAGAACATAAAACTTGCTTTGAACCAGGGGGAGAGCCTACTCCTTTCTTGAAGCACAGAATAGATACTGTAGACAATTTTCCTGTATCTGTTCCTCCGTATCGTATGTCGCCGGACAAAAAAGAAATTTTGAAAGAACAAATTGAGGAACTTTTAGAAAAGAACATTATTGAAGAATGTGAATCCTCTTATGCTGCTCCGGTAGTGCTTGTTGCTAAACCCAACGGGAAATACAGATTATGCGTTGACTACAGAGGCCTCAATGCTGTAACAAAACCGGACACTTATCCATTACCACGCATGGACGATCTTTTGAATGAAGCTACGCCAACATCATTCATGTCAACAATAGACTTACAATCTGGCTATCATCAAGTGCAAATGGATGAATCTGACATGGATAAAACTGCTTTTATTTGTCCATTTGGCATCTATCGTTTTAAGCGCATGCCTTTTGGTTTGAAAAATGCACCTGCCACATTTCAGAGATTAATAGACAAATTCCGAAGTGGCCTCAAAGATGTTTTTGCACTCTCATACCTGGATGACATTTTCATCCTATCGGAAACATTTGAAAAACACATGAAAGACTTGAAAACTATTTTTGAAAGACTTTCTTTATTTAAACTTCACGCAAATAGAGAAAAATGTCATTTTTCTTGTGATCGAGTAAAATACCTAGGCTTCTGGATTACGAGAGATGGAATTGAAGCTGATGCTGAGAAAATTGCTGCCATCCAAAGAATTTCAGTTCCAACTAATGTGAAAGAACTCTTGTCTTTCTTGCAGACTTGCTCTTGGTTCAGAAGATATGTTCCAAACTTTGCAGATATAGCACGACCACTTAGCAATCTAACTAAGAAGAGAGTAGACTGGTCCTGGGGACCTGAGCAACAAGAAGCTTTTGAAATTTTAAAAGAACGCTTAACAACAGCTCTTATTTTAAAGCAACCTGATGGATCTAAGCCTTTTATAATACGCACAAATGCAAGTAACTACGCCCTCGGTGCAGTACTTCTCCAAGGAGATGGTTCAGAAGAGCATGTTATCGAGTATGCCAGTCGTCTGTTGATCCCAGCAGAGCGCAACTATTCAACTACTGAACGTGAAGCCTTGGCTGTAGTTTGGGCCTTAGAGAAGTTTCGAGGTTACATCGAACATCAAGAGATTATTATTGCTTCAGACCATCAACCACTTAAATGGCTTCTGAGCATTAAGACACCATCTGGACGCTTAGCAAGATGGGCTTTAAAAATACAATCCTTCAATCTAAAGATTGTATATACTCCAGGAAAAGCTAATGTAGTTGCTGACCTGCTCTCTAGGTCGATATATCCATATGAAGATCCAAACTGTGAAATGCAAGCTGTATCCATCAATATGCCTACAAGAAAATCAAGCGATATCCGAAAAGAACAACTGGCAGACGCAGAAATAAAGAAAATCATTGACTGTCTTGAAAGTAATGAAAAAGACGAAAATTTTGCCAACTTTATCAGTCGAGGATACATAATGAATGAGGGTATCCTATACCGCTATTCACCTGAAACTGAGTCGGACGATGCTCATATCGTAGTTCCTATTCATGAACGTCAAAGAGTGTTGCAGGAGTACCATGACTCTCCAACAGCTGGACATTATGGTGTAGAACGCACTTACAACAAGATCGCTTCTAGATACTATTTCTCTGGAATGAGACAGTACATCTCTGAGTACATCAAAACCTGTGCAGAATGCAATCGATACAAACCTACGAACCAAAAACCAGCTGGATTACTTAGAACACCAATTTACGCTCAAAGGTTTGAGACTCTTGCAATCGATCTTTTTGGTCCACTTCCAGAAACTCCTACAGGAAAAAGATGGATCTTTTTAATTGAAGATACCAGTACCAAATGGGTGGAACTCTTTGCTCTACAGGAAGCCACAGCTGCAAATTGCGCTAAAACATTAATAGAAGAAGTTTACTTGCGTTACGGTTTACCCAGGAGGTTGATCAGCGATAACGGTACGCAATTTGTTAGTGCTGTTATGCAACAAACTTGCGATTTACTTGATATTAAGCAAGACCTGACACCTGTCTATCACCCTCGAGCAAATCCTTCTGAAAGGAAAAACAGAGATCTCAAGCCGAGTCTAGCCATTCTTGTTGGTAACTCACATGATACGTGGGAAGAAAAACTATCCATGATACGTTTCGCCATGAACACAACAAAATGTGATACAACAGGACACACCGCCGCCTATTTACAGTTTGGAAGGGAACTCCGAACCACAGATGACGTTAATCATGATGTTAAAGCTGTCATTGAAAATAGTAACTTTGTGCCTGAAATAACACCATACCTAAAAAGGTTTGCACGTCTAACAGCTCAGATCAAAGAACGAGTCGAATCCAAACAGGATCAACGAAAAGCAAATTTTGATCGTCGTCAACGACCACTGTACTTCCAACCTGGTGACAAAGTTTGGGTAAACATCCACCCAATTAGTAAAAATAAGAAAAGTAGAAAGTTTATGCCTAGAAGAGAAGGACCTTACGTAGTTCTTACTAACCGATCTCCAACAACTTATGACATTGCCGATCCGGCCAGTCCAGACCAAACTCTGGGAACTTATCACGTGTCATCTATAAAACCTTATGTGGAACCCGAAGTGAAAAGAGACACTGGAGGACCTGTCGCTCCTATAAAAAGAAGGGGACGTCCCAGGAAAGGAATCCTGGCTCCTCGTCGAGACGCCATCAGAGCCAGAGGGGGAGTCTGTGGAGAAACTGGAACTAGTAACGCCCCCTAGTGAGAAACTAGATAAAAACTCAGAGACAGAGAGAGTGAGTGAGTGGTAGTGAACGAACGGTAGAAAGCCTGCCATGCAGTGCTCCTTATGTTTTTCTTCTTCATATATGATTTATATGTTATGTTATGTTTGTGATTGTGTTGAGTGCTAACTATAGTAATGTTTAAAATAAAATAAAAGTTAGCTAGCCGTTGTTTTTATTCCCCCCCTAAGCACCTCACGTCACACTACTTAATTTCTTTCTTTTTTTTTCAATTTATTATTTCTTAAAATCAAAAATTCATTCCACTCTTTAAAAACCATAGTATATTCGCTTTTGATTCAAATATTTATGTGTTTTGAATTAATAAACGAGCTAGTGCATTCAAAGTTTATTAAAATAAAAACAGCGGAGATTCTTCAATTTTTTTCAAGAAAGTTTCAAATCTCTATTTTATTAGCTGATTAAATCAATCTGGAAAAGTCGAAAAATGCAATTTATAAAATGGTTTGCGGAAAAGTAAAAATATTGTTTCCTCCCTAAATAAATTTTTCTTTTGTTAATAAATAGAACATAGTTTGATTTTAAACAATAAACAATTTTATTTGTATATAATTTCTAAGTTGTATAAAATTTTAAAACAAATTTTTAAGTTGTTTTGATGAAAAAATAACGAAAACAAAATAGTGTTACTCTACACTTATACTTTAATATTAACAAAAACAAAAGTCTTAATATAGGTACTTACCATCCTTCTTAAATTCGAAGTAAACTACTTATTTTCCGATTTTCATCCGAAATTTAATCCCCGATTTAAAAATTAAAGCAGCTTAAGTATTTATTCAAATATTTACGAGCTGATAGTAACTCTTGAGTCATTAAACGAGCTTTCGCATTCAGAAGTTCCACGACAAGTAAAATTTTAATTAGATAAAAACAGCAGTAACATGTTCATTTGTTTTCGAAAAAGTTTCGATTCTTTACATTATTTGAAGAAAAAGTCAATTATACAAATCTATTAACTAAGAAATGAAAGAACTAAAACATCGGTCTCAAGAGAAGAAGATTCCAATTCCATAAAAAAGAATCGTTTGTTCTAAAACTTTTTGTTTTCTAATCTAAACAAACTATTTTCAAAGTTCTGTTGTCTCTAACGCTTCAATAATTGGATTGGCTTGAAACCGGGAGACACGTCTTAAAGAATGAAGATGACGCTTGGAATTGAAATTTGGAAATAAATGGAAAGATCAACTTTGCTGCCGGCAAACTGGAGTTTTCTGTCAGTTTGTTTTCACCTCCAAATCTGATGATTTTTGTAAATTGCACCATTATTTTAAAAGTCATCGGCAGTTAATATCAAACAGCCGTTTTCTTAGAACAATGAAAAATGTTTAGTTAAAAATTAAGTAAGTAAATTTTAGTGGAGATTTTTTTTTAATTTTTTTCAATATGTTACTCTGAATGAAGGTAAGAGATTTTTAAAACAATTTAAAAAAAAAAAAAAAAGACTGAAGTATTTTTTTTTTTGATAAACTTCAAAGGCAAATATTTTACGAAAAATATAATTTTTTATTTTTTGAAAAAATGGAGGAAAAAATTTTTTTACAAAGGGATCAAAATTAAAAATTGTGGTTTATTCTCTGATTTATAAATGAACCACAATTTTTAATTTTTATGAACAAGAAGTCTAACTTTAAAATTTAAGGTCAGCTCGAATTTTTTTTTCTTTTAGCAAAGATATTGAATTTTAAAAATAATTTTGCGGACAAAATAAAACTTAAGAATTGTGGTTTATTCTATGATTTATTAACGCATAAAATAATTCTAATGTTTAGAGTTAGTTTTGAAATTGTTTTCTTCTACATTTTAAGCATATTTTTGAATAGTTAGTATTTTTTAATTTTAATTTTATAGATAAAAATCAGTTAACTTTAAAATTTCAAAAATACTTTTTAAGGGAATTACTGATATGAATCTTTTATATTGAGAATGAAACAGCAAGATGAATTCCAGAAATTATCAACGATTTGAAGAAAAAAAAATGAAACGAAAAGTTGGATTAGCTGTATTCTGCTTGGTAAATGAGTTTTAAAATATTTTCTTAGAAAGTTTGACACAGTAGTGGGCAAAGGTGTGAAGAAGCACGACGACAACACTTCTATTAGATTCCCCTGAAAAGAGTAATGTAACCAATAAAGGGGCAAAAGAGAAAGAAAAAAAGTATTTAACAAAATATTGAAAACAAATTATTCATTAAATTTAAATCCATATTTCAAACTATTTTTTGACGCAAAAGTTTTTCTAAGATAAAGATTTTATCATTTTAAGAGTATTTTTACGTTCATCCTAAGCATAAAGAATATTTAAATTTTAACGACTGAATTTTAATCAATTTTTTTGCTTAAAAATCATAGTTTAATACTTCATAAAGTATTGCGCTTGAACAATGCGCTCGCTATCCGTTTAAAAAACTTGGTTTCATAATTAAAATAATTGCATTTTAAATTTTAATGATCTAATTTTTTTTTTGTTCAAAAATCATAATTTAATTTCTTAAAATATTTTGCTAGTGCCATACAGTAATCTGTTTAAAAATTTAATTTGAAATAATTAATTAGTTAATTTTAAATAACTAATTAATAGTTAATTTAAAATAAAATTAATTAAAATAATTGCAATACGTTTCAAGTTGCGCTCTTACCGATCAAACATATGACCCCTTTGACTGAATGTCTATTGTGGCAGCAAATCCCACACTAACTTCACTGTACACCACTGATTCGCCAACAGTTGGTTCTGTTAACTGAAATCACTATAAAACCACATTACCAGGGTCGGGATAGCCTGAACGGTAACGCGTTGGGCCCATGTCCTAAAGTTCGTGGGTTTGAACTCCGCCGGCCAAAGACTTCCCGTGTAGTAAAGTGACTGATGCGCGTTAAATCTGTCAGGTCGCAAAAGTCCTCCATGTTCCCATAACAAATCAATACCTCTGGGGGTACTAGATTGAAGATCGATCGTTCTCTGATTCAGGTCAAAATTACTATCTGTGGATGAATGAATGGGTCCGCCCTATAAACGGGAGGGACGTATGGTGTGGCGAAATTCGAATTCGTGGCCATAGATGGCACCACTGGAAAATAAGATCAATCGCACCAACCTCTGCCTAAAGAGGCATACGTCAACAACACCACATTACCTGATTGAAAACTTCATTCATTTTAAATAAATAAGAAATAACAGTCCATATGTTCCGAGCGCTTCAAAAATAGGCGCCCATTTTCAAAACTTGCCAGATGCTTTCTGCTACGTGTCAGACCATTCTAACTGAAATATTTGTGCGGGCGTCAGTCAATATTTTCTTCAGAGCCGAGGTGGCTCTGGGGATAGTGTTCAGCTTCTATTGCGATTACCTAGGTTCAAATTCTAGCGATGGCTGGTTGATACGAACTTTGTTCCAGGCTCGAACCGACCACATCGCTGACACGTAAAATATCTTCAGTGGTAGACGAATAATAGCTTAGAATCCTCTTGCCATCCGAGTAACCATGGAAGGTTCCGTGGTTTTCCTCTACAAGTGACGCAAATGCGGGTTATCTCCATCAAAAAGTAGTCAACGATGGCCAGTTTACCCCAATGCTTAATTCAGTAGTTTTCTTGACTTCTTGGTTGGTTTCAAAATTACAAGACTACGGAGCTGAACATTAATAGTTGTGAGCTCAGAGTTGGATTGGCTGTTCAAAGACGGTTCTCAAATTAAAATTATTCTTCGGACCGTACAATGTTATGTCTTTCTGATCTTTATTGTTTTGTGGGGTTGTTTGGTATCTTTGTTAGAGTCCCCACTTAAACTTTAAAAAGAAATCTAACTCTAGGAAAACGTTCCACATGAAAATGTTTCCGAGAACGGGTTATAGGTTTCTTCATAAATTACGCTAAGTTTAAATAAATAACTATCTTTATTAACATTTAGGAAACTTGTAAATTTCACTAAAGCATTTTAACATATATAAAACTTAACCACTTTAACATTGAGGTAGCATAGAAAAAAACTGCGAAAAGGTAACCGGCGAGAACATGCCGGATTGCTAGCTAGAACCGACGGGGAGAGAGAGCAAGCTGTGAGGATGCGGCCAAGTTATATCCAAAACATACTGTGCGCGTTTTACTGATTTCGCCCTTCACGCATATCTCCATTCAGGTATGAGGTTTACGTCAATTACCGGCTGCAAGCTACGTAGTCCAACGTCAGAGATTCGTAGTTCGGACTTTGCATTTCAGACCGCAACGCCACAGTTTCTTCTTCTTTAATTGATTTTTAAAATCATCAGTCATTTTTGGGACACCACTCTGAAGTTGAAGTAATTTGATTAGTCATTTCTTGTAAAGTACTTTATATGTTAAGCCCTTGCAACTTACAGTATAATACTTAGAATGAAATAAATACTGTTGTTAAACAAAGATCTACTGTTTTTTTTTTTTTCTATCTTTTTCCTTAGTGCTGAGTAAATATGATTACTAGTAAAAAAAAATTTCTCCGAAAAATATTATGTGGAAATTCGTATCACTTTCATTGATCAACCTGAAGTGTCTCCTATTATTTTTTATTTTATTTTATTCATTCATATTTTATATATTTTACGCTGAAAAACGAAATATAACGTTAAAGCCTTTTAACCATAGGAGTTTTTCTCTCATCGTCCAGTTTAAAACATGACATTAAAGGCAAAATTTTTGTCTTTCATTTAAAAGAAATAAATAAATAAAAGAACAGAATTATCTTTAAATTGGATTGAACGAAATGGTTTTATAAGCATCACAAAATTTGGAACTTCAAATAGAAACTAAATTATTGTGCTGCCACCTACGATCGAGGTATCAAGTTACCTATTTATGGGAAGAGGAAAAAGCAATCCTGTTATTCTCTCGCATTCGCAAAAAGACCGGTTGTGGATTAGTCTAAGTCAGTGGTTCTCAACCTTTTGTGGACCATCGCCCCCCTCTTGGGGTTGGCTGACACATATCACCCCTTTCTCTTTTTGCTCAAAAAACCATTCATTGTTGCTTGTGAGCAACCAAACATTGAAAATATGCTATGTTATTTTATTTTAACTTAAATTGTAATACGAATAAGGAGGCACATTTATCCTGTCATTTTTATCAATTAAAAAAAATTGTGCATCTTTTTTTTTTCAAAAAGAAATTATATTTAAAACGGAATAATCAAAACAAAAGTAAATTTTTTTTTAAATTCATATTTTAATGTAATCAAGAAAAAGTTAAAACGTTAACAACTAAAATTTGAGAAAAAAATGAAGAGGAAGAAAGTACATTTTTACCACTTCAATGACTGCCCTATGCTTGGTGTATTTCAAGTTAAAGCTTAAATGTCAGGTTTTATGCTCGTCAGATTTAAACGCGGGTCTTCTTTGAAGCAAATGTCCAAACTATCACTTTGCTTTGTGAGCAACTGGAAGACAGAACTAAATCCTCTCTCCACTAAATATGTTGACGGGAACGAGATGAAAAGCGGCTCAGTTTGTTTCCACAATTGTGGATAAGTATCCATAAGCTTTACCCAAGCTAACTCGTAACCGTATTTTTTAAAGACGACATAAGCCTCACAGTCCACAACTTCGAAAGAGAAAGGATCGAAAATCTAATCTGGAATTTCTAATTTCATCAAATCTTTAAATCTTGATTCCATAACTGATCAAGGTGATCAGTAAAAATTAAGATTTTATTTTCGAGAATCTCGATATCTGCCATTGAACACTTTTTAAGAGTTGGAAATTGCATTAGCTCTTTGCAACCAATGTTTGACTTGTAGATATCAAACTTGGCAATGAATGAAGATATGATTCCCTTAGCCTTGATAATGTTCATCTTATTTCCATGAAGTTTAACGTTGATTTCCTTCTTTTTTTTCAAAATTTTGAGTGAGGTACGCAGTTTCCAACTTGCGTTGCTTCAAACTCTCACTTAAAACAGGATCAGTGGTGTCGAGAAACTCAGTAACCGAATCCAGCAATTCGAAGAAACGGCTCGGTTTCCTTTTGAAAGTCATCTCACAGCTGTATGTAGGAGCAGGAATTCGAAATCTTCATCATTTTCATGGCAAGGTTCTCACAACAAATGATTATTAGGAGAACTAGCTTTTATTTTATTGATGAAAGAAATAACCAATTTTTCGCAGCCAAAAGTTGACGATGAATGACATAATGAATGGTGAGATAACTTCCGGTACTTCTTTTTTAAGGTGACCCAGAAACCCAGTATGACAACCAGACATGGTTGGAGTAGCATCTCTTGCACAAGTACTTACATTTGTGAGTGAAATTTCTTTTACCTCAAAATAATCATTGACCAATTTAAAAATCGACGATCCTTTTGTATCTGTGTTCAAAGTTCTTGTAAACAACATTTCCTCGTTAATCTCCTTACTCTCATTTATGAGTCTCACGTACGCTAAACAGCTTTGTTATCTATCACAGTTGATTCATCAATCTGCAACGCAAATTCACCTTCTTTCAGAAATTTGATGAGTTTTGATTCAACGTCGGCAACCATCTCATCAATGCGCCTGGAAACAGTATTATTGCTCAGAGGAACAGAATGACTTATCAGATTTCCGCCTCCGATACCAAAACGTATGACGGAAACGATCCTGCACTTGAATTTTTTTTAACTGTCATAATTCTTTGTCTACACCAGAACCATAGGTTTCATACATATTTTCAATTTCAATCTCGAGTAGTTTTTATTATTTATATTATTAGCAATTTTTATCTTTTGAGTACTCGTCGCCCCCTGATCGCCCCCTAAGGATTATCGCCCCCTTGAGAAGCTCTATCGCCCCCTTTGGGGCAATCGCCCCCAGGTTGGGAACCACTGGTCTAAGTCTAAGTCATGATCTTGAAATTGCTGCATACTTCCATAAATAGCATATTTTCTTATCCTCAATCTATAAATAAAACACAGTTGCAAAAATATAATTTCTTATCTTTAGCAGAGAATATTTAAACCATTTGATTTGATTTACTCTCTGAAATTTAGATGAAACTTGCTAGCTTTTGTCAGATTAAAATAACTCTTTATTCCTCAAAACTAGACCTTACTGAATTGAATTGGTGTAGCGAATAAAGAGAACCAAAAAAATTAACTAGGATTTATAAATTAATTAAAATTCTTTTTGTAAAATTAACATATGTTCTACCTTTACACGGAAGATTCATTTTTATATAATGAATTTTCAGATTTTTCAAGAGAGAAATATTATATAATATCTATGTTTATATAATAATATATATGTATATATATATATATATATATATATATATATATATATATATATATATATATATATATATATATATATATATATATATATATATATATATATATATATATATATATATATATATATATATATATATATATATATATATATATATATATATATATATATATATATATAAATCATTAGAAATAGTTTTAAATTTTAATAATATTTAGTGCAGGAATTTTTAAAAAAAAATGTGTTGACACTACTGTGACGTCTTTTTTCAAATGGAAAATAATACTCAGATTTCCTTCAATTAAAATATTATACTTATTAACTATTATATGTACAAATATATTTTTTCCGAGAGTAAATTTATAAATTTATTTGTAATTCAGCCATTATACATTTTTCCATACTGATTACCATTTTCAACTTTATTACAGAGGTACTTAGAACTGCTAAACTGAGTCCAAAACAGTCCATATTCGAGACATTAAAATGGCAGCAGAAAAGAGAGCCTATTAATGTTTGAGCAAACTGCATAATAAATAAAAAAAAATTTATAAAATTTCATGTAAGTTTTAGTTAAGTTAATGCAATCTGATTGTGAACATTTTTAGATTAAAAGTGACAAAAAATTCTGGGCATCTTTAGAACTTTTTATTTTCTTGATTCAATTTTAAATTTTTAAAGAGTCTTGAAATCATCTGTAGTTCACCAAAACAGAGCATAGCAGAAAAAAAATAACATTTCAAAAGAAAATTTCTTAAAATATTGTAAAATCAAATTTAGAATTTTAAATAGATTTAAAACAAAGGTCTTGGAATGGTAATATACAGAGTGAAACAGAATTATCTTTACAACTTTGTTGCACATTTTATATCAAGACAAAATTATCTTGCTTGCTTCATTTAATAAAGCTTTTAAATGCTTCTTAAAAATGTTAATAAAACTCATTTATTAATCCTTAATTCACGTCTGAAAGCTTACATATATCAAGACGGAAAGATCAAAAACTGGAAAGAAAAAAATCATGTCATTATAGTTTCAAAAAGAAAAAAAATTAGTAAAATTGCGCAAACCCATATTTGTTTCCAAAACTGACTTCAAATGAAGAATAAAACAAAGAAAAATTATAGAATTATAGACATATGAAAAAAAGGGGGAAATAATAAGTAAAAAAATAACAAACAACAGTTTATTTAAAAAAAAAAAAAAAAAAAAAAGAAAGGTTAATTAAAAAACCGGAAATAAAGTACACTATTGTATTAATATATTTTGCTTTGGCTTTATTGATACAATATCAGAAAGCACTCTGTTTTGCGGATATAATCGGGTGGGCTGAAGAAATGATTATATCTTTTTTTCCGGTTTTTTAATTAGCCTTGCATTTTTTTTTTTAATAAACTGTTCTTTGTTATTTTTTTACTTATTATTCCCCCCCCCCTTTTTTTTCATATGTCTATAATTTTTCTTTGTTTTATTCTTCATTTTGAACTTATCTAATGAGTTCTGTTTACTTCTTGCTGCTTAAGCGCAATAAATGAAACTTATTGTTTTTCTTAACTTTCTTCGTGTTTTCTTGTATTTATATATATATATATATATATATATATATATATATATATATATATATATATATATATATATATATATATATATATATATATATATATATATATATATATATATATATATATATATATATATATATATATATATATATATATATATATATATAAACGCGTAATAAACTTTCAGAAAATATGTAAATACCAAAATATGTATCCCAGAAAACTTACATCGGTCATTTTATGGTTAAACGCCTTTTCCTCCCTTTCTTCCATCGATAAAAATAGTGGTAGAAACGGCATTAAAGTGATTTGGGGGAAAATAATTGTGAAATATTTGGAAAAATAAAAATATAGAAAGAAGAAATTATAAACACGTATATTAAGTTGATTGCAGCTACTTATTTAAATTTGAACTCTTTTATTTCTAATATAAACCACTGGTGGTTTAGCAAATGGTGATATTGAGGGAATGTTTCTCCCCAATACACTATTACCCTATCTAATTACACAGAAAAAAAACCTGTTTTGCTATGTGGCGAAAACTGCAGGTCAAGATATGACTCTTTACGTGCTTGTTGTTGTAGTTTATTCACGTTGCACTAGGACTGCACAATGGGCTATGGGTGACAATCTAGGAAACATCCCTTAGGATGATCCGAAGTCATGCCATCACAATTTTGATCCTCTGCATAGGGGATGACACACCCGCTTTGGTAGCCCGTCAACCTGCAAGCGAAGTCGAGCACTTTACGTTAGAATATAGTTTAAAGATGAACAATACCGCACACCCTTGGTCCCTACGCAGACTAATCCAAGTGACCACCCACCCACAAACTGACCACAGCCAGGATGCTTGACCTCGGTGACCTGCCGCATAGTCAGTTAACTTAACTACAAGATGAAAATTTGGCTAGTTGTCCTTTTAAATTGGAAAATGGCCGGAATAAATCATTCTAATAAATATATTCGGGATAGAAAATTCTTAAAATTTTCCAAAAAGTCTATGTTTATTTTTCATTGTTAAATAACTTAGTCGGCGCTGCTGTACCAAATTCATGCTATGTGAAATCACTCTGCTGACTTAATCTCGCGATAAACTCCCGTCTTTTGCAGTTTCTGTTCTGTTACTTTTGTTGTTGTTAATTTACGTCGCACTAGAGCTGCACAATGGGCTATTGGCGACGGTCAGGGAAACATCCCGGAGGATGATCCGAAGACATGCCATCACAATTTTGATCCTCTGCGGAGGGGATGGTTCCCCCGCTTGGGTAGCCCGACGACCTGCACGCAAAGTCTAGCACTTTACGATAGAACAGTTTAACGAGGACCAATACCACACACCCTCTGTCCCTACGCAGACTGATCCAAGTGGTCACCCACCCGCACACTGACCGTAGCCAGTGATGCTTGACTTCGGTGATCTGCTGGGAACCGTGTCTTATCGATCAGTCCACTGCGGGACTCTGTTACTTTCATAAAAGCTTAGAAACTAAAAACTTTTTGATTGTTTTCAAAAAAAAGTCATAAACCATCCTTCGTCCGACTCTTATATGATTAGGCAAGTAAATATTATTAGAGGTAAAGAGATCTGCCTTACGAGAGGCTAATGGAAAGCTGATTGAAACTGGATTAAATGATGCGAATATTTGCCTATGCGACTGAGAATCTGATTGGTGCAATTGCATCGATTGATTTTATTACAGCGAGAATAAGCCTAACAGAGAAAAATGCTAACATCTGAAATCATGTGCTTACTAATTCGATAATCTGGCAACAAATAATATTTCTGTTTGTTTACAGTCAGTTTTGATTTTAGAAAGGTAAAAGAAGTTTCGTGAAGTCGTGTTTAAATGTAATTATTAGTAAGTCTTTAATTCATTATTCAAATATATTGGTGCAGTTTACTGATTTAGTTAATATTATATTTTAAGTTATTTTTGTTGCATTTTTTCTTTAAAAAAATAGCATCATTTTATAATATTTACTTGAGTTAAAAGAATAAAAAAGGACTGGTTTTGGTTTCAAATTTAATTTCCAAACATTAATCTCTCATCAACATTAACTTTGACACTTTTATTAAAAGTTTTGAGGTCTCCGTGCTGCCTTAATGAGATGTCCTGTAGATATCGCCAGCAGGTAGCAGCATAATAAATGCGATTCACATAAAGTATTACTTTCCTTACCATTATATAACCAAAATTTTTATTACACCTTTTTTCTTATTTTCTTTATTTTTATCTCAAAATACACACAGCTGTTGTTTTACAAGTAGATCCTAATACGAATTTGAGCTTGATGTTTCCATTAGCAAAATATTTTATTTGTTTGGTGGGGATTGGAATTACACATAATGCTACTGTTTAATTTCTTTCTTTATAAAAAATAACAATGCAGTTTTAGGAATTACACTATTGATTATCATAACCAGTGTTTTCATTACAGAAGAAAAATGGGTGAGAATTTCTCACCCTTTCTCAAAAACAGGGTGAGATTTCAAAAAGTTAATTAAAATTTCTAAAAATTAAAAAAAAAAAAAACATGAATAGACTTGGAAAAAAATTCTTTAATTTATAATACATTTTTAACATTTTCTACCTTTTAAACCATAGAATATTTTCATTGCATATGGAAAATGTTCCATATCAACTTTTTCATCAGCTATTCTCATTAGGTTGCTCAAATGCTCATCAGTCAATCTGTTGTGATATCTTATTTTAATTTGGTTTTGGGTGCTAAATGACCTTGTAACAGATTCTGAACTATTCGGAATCACTAATTAAATTTGTAGCATTGTGCACACACTTTCCTGTCCTCTACATCTGCCAGCATAGGCTTTTGAATTATTTCTGTTATAGAATAGCGAAGTTTGCTGAAGTTATTTCCATGTTCATACTTCTTGTTAGGTCTTCCAGCATAATTTTCACAGACTTCAAATTTTACAAATTGCTGTAAATTGTAGAGATGAGGGAGTTTGGTAATTTATTAACATCTAAAAATAGAGCTAACTTTAAACAACTTATTATACAGGACTCATTTTTTTTCTCAACACTTGCTGTAGCTGCTTTCATGTCTTTTTCTAAATGGCATAAGATGAAATTTTTTCCAAAATTTGAGAGATTTCCACGTTTTAAAATTGATTAATAGAGTGCGCGAACTTCTCACATTAATAATTTTTTAATGAGAGGAAAGAAAGAAATATGCGAGATTCTCACGTTCTCGCGCTGTTGTGAAAACACTGATAACTTTAAATATACTCGCGTTTGTACGATGAATATCAAAGTTTTCCATCAGTATTTTATAAAATTTGTAAGGAAATTGCCCTAGAAAATATTTTTTAAAAGTATATTAGTATTTAAGGTTACTATTTTAGTAAATATATTAAAATATCTTTTTTTTCATTAAAAGGTGTTTTAATTTTATCTTGAGAAAACTTAAAAAAGATTTTTAAGTGCTTCTGATTGTAAATAAGAATAAGATTCAATGACTGACAAATTTATTTTCAAAAAAGAGGTATCTACTTACATACCCTCCAACTGCTACGGAATTTCCGTAGTTTCAGAAATCTTCTTTTCAGACGGTAGCAAAATAAATGTCTTAATATTTTAAAAAAATTAATTTTAGCATAACTTGTCCACTATTACTTATAAAAGTGCAGGCCATATGGCTAGATTCTTAAGTTCTGATAAAAGTTTTATGAGACATTGCTTTAAAAATTTCTACTTTGGTTCGCTACCACTAGAAAGAATTATTTTCAAAATCCTCATAAGTTGGAGGGTATGTACTTATGCATATTTATTCCATGTTAGTTTCATACATCTTTGTTATTACTGAAAGTATCTTGCAGAAAGATATTAGTGCTAGAAAGTTTTGTTACAGAAAGCCTGAAAAAATTCTGCTTACGGGGTGGCCAATTTATCTGCATTTAATGGTTATTCTGTACTTTTTGTGAAAGGTCAGTTTTCATAAAATCGTGAAAAATCTACTCATAATTTTGTGAATTCGTTAAATTATGGACCTGATTTCTTAAAAAAATTACAAATACCAGTAGTTGTTCGAACTTTCTGGAAGAAGGAACCGTTCCCGTGATAAAAATTTTATAAAGGATTTGTTTTAAGGGTAAACTATTTTGTGAAGGGTTCTTTTTCATGATAAAAACTTTTGTAAAGAATCCGTTAATCGACGGAAATTTCTCCTAAAATGACTCTCAAATACTCTTTCTTTTATATTCGGAAGAATAGAAGTATTGCATTAATATTATATGAATATTTTTATATCATATTGGTTGACAACATATGTTTTCTGGTAGTTATTATGAAGGAAAAAAATAGTTAGTTTATATTGCCTTTTTAAGTGTTTAAATTAACTGTTTTTTATAGTGTCTAATAAGATTATTTCTTTCTTTTTTAGCCTTTAAAAAACAACACTGTGAGATGCTTTTCTAGAAATACTGTAATGGCTTTATTGTTATTAATTGTCTCTTTATTATTTATAAAATCCAATGCTATCTTGGATGATTCAGGTAATGTCTGTTTTACTAGAAAAATTTTAAATAGCATTTGTAAATGTGAGAGTGTATTATCTCCCGAAGAAGAGCAACTTCAGTTTAATTTGTTATGTGAAGGGCCTGATGCTTTACAGGCTGCTATGAAAGCCACCAAATCTCAAAATGATGTTCGAGATTTTGTAAGTGTGGTTCTACGCAATGGTACATTTACCACTATTGACAGTAGTGATCTAAGAGTCTTTTCATCTGCAAAGATACTTAATTTTTCAAATAATAAAATATCTTCCATCGGAGATGAGGCATTTAAAGAGCAGAAATATTTGGAAATCCTTGATTTATCTATCAATGATTTAAATGAATTACAAAATTCTGATTTTAACCATTTAATGAGTTTAAAAAATCTCACAGTTTCAAAAAATAAAATAAAAACCATTGGGGAAGATACTTTTTCAAACTTGCATAATCTTTTATTTTTAGATCTTTCGGACAATGATATAGAACTCGTTAAAAGTAAGTGGTTCTCACCACTCAGATATCTTCTTTACCTTTCTTTAAGTCACAATAGAATTGAATTAATTAATAACAATAGTTTTGGTCATCTTAGCCATTTGCAGTATTTGGATCTGTCTTACAACAACTTAAAAGCTATTTCTCATGTCGGATTTCAACGAATGAAAGGCCTGAAATTTCTTTCACTGTCTATGAATGAGTTAACTACTTTTAAAGAAAATCCATTGAAACAAAATCTATTATTGGAGCAAGTAAACCTCACAGGTAATGGTTACTTAATATTCCAGCATATATAATAATGCTATATATAATTAAAGCATATAGGTATCAATCAAAATAATATTATATGTGGTTAAATATTATTATTTGGGACAATTTTGTGATTAAATACATCACACTAGAGCTACTCAATGGGCTACTGTTAACGGTGGTAGAAACATCAGTGAGGATGGTCTGATCACATGCCAGCACAATTTCAATCTATCTGCAAAAGGGAATGGCTCCTCCACTTTGGTAGCCAGATGATCTGCGGGCCAAGTTGAGCAATTTATGGTATAACAGTTAAACAATGACCAATATTGTGCATCTTTGGTCAAACTCCAGGCTTAAAAAATTTTTGTATCAAGATTTGCCACGCCAGCTATAATCACCAAGGCCCGAAATGTCGTAGGGTGGCTATAACTTAGACCCCTTCTGTGATTTTTTAAAAAGTTTTTCCCAAGCTGCTGCCATGGCAATCGTTTTGGTATGGTCACTTTACAGGCGGGATGCAACAAGCACTTTATGGTAGTACAGTTTAATGAGGACCGATGCTGCGCACCCTTGGTCCGCTCATAGGCTGATGATAAGGGTCACCCAATGGTTCACTGATCGCAGACGAGTGATGCTTGATTTCGCAGGGATGAGATTTTTCCGCTTTGTAGCGGATTTCCGCTTTTTTCACTTTTATCTCTTGAATTTCAGATTTTTCTAAAAATTTCACTTTTTTTAATAAGTATTCCGCTTTTTCAGAAAATTCACCGATTTTCAAAGAGAAACAGAAAATTCAAACTACATAGCTACCAATCCTTTCTCATTTTTACTTATTTTAACTATTTTCTCCCTTTTTACTCGCGGCAGATAAGATTTTCTGAATTTTTTACCCGCCCTCTTGATACATCCGATTTTTGTAGTTCAAACGACTCTGCTTCTGACAAGCCTTCTAGAGGTCACAAGCCTGGAATCTGCCAATATCTCGATCTTATTCACACGATTTTAATATCAAACATAGCTTTTAATATTTGCGTGTTGCAATTCTTATTCACGCGATGTGAATATTGTACGTTGCAATTCTTATTTACGAGATTTAAAAATCCGATATTGTGATTCATATTTACGCCTTTTTAAAAACCTATGTAGTGATTCGTATTCACGCAAGTTTAAAATTCAATGTCTTGATTTGTTCATGCGGTTTATAATATCAAACGTTGATTTTCGTATTTATATGTGATTTTAAAATAAGGCATTGGGATTCGCAGTCATGCATTCTAAAAATTGATAATTCTTATTTATGCAATCTAAAAATTATGCATCATGATTCGAATTTACGCGATCTAAAAATTATGAATCGTGATTTGTATTTACGCATTTTAAAAATTCTATATCCCAGTTTGTATTTGGAAAAAACAGAATTTGTCACAAGATGTTTGAAGATGGACTAATGACTAAACATAGCAGACCTAAAAGATATAGCAAACAAAAGCTATCACTTAAAAAGGGATTTAAATAAAATTTTTTTCGGGGGGGAAAAGAGTTAATTAACTCATCATCAAAATTTAATTTATAATTGCTGTTATTTATGCTATAAAATGCAAAATTCTTATCAAATAAAAAACAATTATCTAAACAGTTTCTGATTGTCATGTAATTTTTCAAACTAAAATAGCAATTTTTGTATGTTAAGGAGTTACTATATATTTCTACTTCACTGTTATTGATATGTTTCAAAGGGCTCTAGTTAGATAAGACTATAATATGAACATAATGATTCGGTCCATTGTTAAAGTTGTTTTTTTTTTCAATATAATTTAAAAAATAATATTACTGATATATTTGCTATAAATCACATAACAGTATTTATTAAAAGAAATGAAATATTAATTTATATTCTCAGTAGTTTTAATTTGCTGAATCAGGTAGTTTTTCAAGTAATAATTGTCTCTTATGTGAACTGAGGAAAAATATAATTTCCAGCTTTATTTTTTCAGTTGTTAATTTTTATTTTCACTAAATGTTAAGTATCAATGTAATCATTTATATAATAATAGATTAGTACACAATTGTATGTCAACACATTATTTATTACCTTAAACTGTCTGGAATTTATTATTAAAGGGTTGCGCTTGCGTAAAATTTACCATCGTGGAAATTCAGCTTTTTTGCCTTTTGGCTAATCTCATCCCTGATTTCGGTGATGTACTGGGAACTGTGTCCTATGATTAGTCTACTGTGGGACATCTTTAGTCTGATAATGTAACTTGTATAAATACAGAAACATTTATATTCCCTTATAGCTTTTTATTTGTGTAAACTTAGTTTTATATGTTATTATTGATATATACCATTAAGGCAAAGGATGTGTGCTTCTTGTTTTCCAATGGCGCCATCTATGGCCAAGAATTCGATTTCTACCATACACACACGTCACGGCTCTTTTTATACACATACGTCACAGCTCTTTTATATGGCGGATCCATTTATACATCCACTGATCGTAATTTTCACCTGAACCAGACAATGATTAACCTCCAATTTAGTACCACAAGAGGTATGATTTGCTATGGGAACAAGGAGGACTTTGTGATCTGATAGGCACCATTTGCTACATGGGGGATCTTCGTTCAGTAGGGATCGAACTCACAATACCTTAGGCACGGGCCCAAAGCCCTTAGTTTTATGTGTTACATTATAATAAATTTATGGTTTGTTACTTTTGTAGCAGTATATTATTTTAAATTAAAATCATGTCATGAATAAAACATAGTTCTTATTCTTCATTAAATGGCAAAGTGCTCAAATGAATAGAGAGGTGCTCAGCGTTGTTGATGTTGAAGTGGTTAGAGGTGGTAATTCAGTCTAGCTACCTAATTCTGTCATAACATTCACCTTCAATAAAATCACATTATTATCAGACACATATACTGGGCATAGTTACTTGCAAGTGTTAGTCATTTTAGCACAAAGAAAACTTTGTGCTTCTCAGGTCTAACAGAGGTATATTCCCTCTGCCAGGTTTACCACAACACTCATGGTGTCACATTCTCATAGGCATTATAGTGCCATAATTTATAATTCCTTTTTAATTATAGTTATTTTGGCACTTTAGTCTTGCTAGAAAATCCTTTTAAATATTTAGTCTGTAATTTCATGCAACAAAGTCTAGTTATTTACAGATGTGACAAACCAGCTTTTACAATGTTACTCTGTGGGAAATTAAGTTAATAGGAAAAGTCCGTACAAATTAATGAACATACATAAAAAAAAAGTCAAGATAATACAAACATCGAAACATTTTTGACATAGTGAATTTAACTGTTTATCATTGAGTTTAAATTATTTGAACTGACGAACAGACACGAAGCTAGAGAATGGTCTTTTGGGTGCATGGACTGATATATGCACCCAAAAAATAAAACATAATAAAATTGAACCAGCAAACATTGTCACCTTAAATTACAGTAAAACTGGGTAAAATCTATGCAGATCATAAGCACCACGCTGTATAAGTCATCCAATTCCCGAATTTGAATATTTGAAACTTATTATATTTTTTTTAAATCTCTTTCATACCTAGTTCTAAATTTAAAGCATATTTCTTACATATTGCTGTTTATATTTGTGTTACTATCAAATAGTTACATATAAGTACAGTACAGAACCCGTTATCCGGAAATCAGAAAAACGGAAAACCAAAAAACCGGAACGAAATTTGATTCGTTTCCCCGCCATTTTTTTTAAAAAAAATTTCTTTTTTCCTCATAAGATTTTAGGATTTTTCGTTCTTTTTTGAAAAATGTTTACCTTACCATCATTTTGGAAATAATCATTAATGTATTACTTCATCGTTTTTTCTTCTTTTTAAGATTATTTTTAATTTTTTTTTCGTTGGGTTTAACTATAAAAAAACGGCTTTTTGTTGCGATTCAGAAAACCGGAAAAATCAGTTATCCGGAATATCGATGGTCCCGATCGTTCCGGATAATCGGTTCCCTACTGTAATAAGCATTGGATTATCCAGAAATTTCGTGCCAATTGTATAACACTAGATAATGTATTTATCAGCACAATTTTTTTGGACAACCCAATGCAAACTGCTTACTGAGCAGACAACTTCCAATATTTTTATGTTACTGAAATTTAAATCTTAGTTTTTTTAAATTTTGAATCTTGCTATGTGCTTTGCTTGTAATCAAATGTCTGTCTATGCTTAAGGTGAACATGGAATTTTTTTTGAAAGGTTTTCTTCTTGCAGGTAATCCCTGGATTTGTGATGAAAAGTTACTCCATATGAATGATTGGTTAAAAAAATATGAAGCTTACAAAGAAGGAGCCATATGTAAAGATCCACCTGAATATTACAATTATACAGTGCAAAGCGCTTTGGAAATATTATATATTGAACGAAAAATAGACGAGAGTCCCATTTGTAATGAAACTATGTGTAATTGCACAATCTCTAAAGATAAAGTTATAGTTACTGTTAACTGCAGCAATAAGGGATTAGTTAAACTACCTGGAGCAGTACCATACAAAACTAAAGTTCTTGACCTGTACAACAATAACATTAAATCTCTTAATATTGATCACATTAATGTCACTTTATGGTCAGATGTCTCATTTTTGTATTTAAACAATAATGCTATTGATTCTTTAAAGGGATTAGAAGGCACATGGCTGCTAAGGAATCTTGTTGCTTTGCATCTTTCTAATAATAGTTTGACAGAAATACCAATTCATATTCTGGAACAATTCCGTGGTGGTTTATTGGATGAGATGTACCTTTCTGATAATCCCTGGACTTGCGATTGTAACACTGTTCGTTTTCAAACATGGTTACAGGACAACTACCGAGCTGTTCGCAATTTTCAAGGCATTTGTTGTTCAAGAGATAGTGTGTTTTCCAATCAACCAATACATCGCTTGAAGAAATCTCAGTTGTGTCCACAACAAGAGCAGTTGGTAAATTATCTTGATGTTTTAAATGGACTTATTGCTATCACCATTTGTATTATTATCATAAAGCTGTCTTATGATTATTGGTTGCAAAAAAGAACTGGTAAATTGCCTAAGTTCTTCAGCTTGAATTTATAAATTCCAGCCTCTTATTTTAAGTTTATCATTAACATTCTTTCAAGTTTTTAAGCATATATTAAAAATCTAATTAATTCATTATTAGAAAAACATGAATCATGGTTTTCACTTGATGTTTCCTTTGTTTTCTAATTGTAAAGACTGTTTATTTTATGCTGCAGTGTTAGAAATATTGAAGGCACTCATTGTTCAAAAGATATTGTTTCTAGTTAGTTATTAGATTACTTGAAAAATCTTAGTTGTGTTCCCTACAAATGCAGTCAGTAAATTTTCTTGGTGTTTTAAATGAATTTATTGCTATCGCTATTTTCATTATTACCATAAAATTGTTTGATGGTTCATAGTCCAAAAAGGACTGGCAAATTGTTCAAGTTTTTCTGCTTAAATTTAACCCCTGCTTCTTATTTAATGTTTAACATTACATGTTCAAGAATTTATAAGCATATATTTTTTTTATTTCATTACAAGAATTAATTCATTATTCCAAAAAGCCGCAATCATATTTCATGTTTGAAGTCTCGTGTGTCTTGCAATTGTGACATTTTGTTTTATGCAGCTGCTTTAATCTTTGAAATGTCATTGTTCAAGAGATAGTATTACTCTAATTAAACAATGCATCATTTGAATGACTACTGGTTGCAAAACTGAATTATCAAATTGTCTGAGTTCTTTGGCTTAAATTTAATATTGTCATTCTATGTTGATCATTAAATTGTTTTCTGTTCTTGCTATTAGAATCTCATTTCTGTTAATATTTGCGTTAACATTTAACTTTATTTTTTAGCGAGTACTTAAACTGCATGTTTATATCAAAGTGCATTGCATTTATATTCATTCATTTTTTTTCTCATTCCCTTGTTTTTAAAGATTGTGAATGTGTAACTACTGTGTGAAATTCTATGCTCAATTAAACTGCTATGTAGTTTCGAATTATGAAGTGTATTGCTATTTTTTGTATGTTTTCTTTTTTTTTTTGCAAAAAAAATGCTATTTTTTTGCTAAAAAACAGCATAATGTTATTGCAGTATGCTATTCTTTTGCAAAAAAAATTTTAAACATGTAATTTTTTCATAAATGTTTTTTTCAACGTGGAACATGTATATTTCAAAAATCTTCTTTTTTTTTTTAATTTTATTGAAAAAAACTGACTTGTAGCAACTATATTTTAACAAAAATTTTCTACAAAAAAAAGTGTCAACTAAATATAAATAAAAATTTAAGTGTTTCATTTCATCCTTCAGTATTTTTAAATGTTATGTTTTCCTTTATTTTTTTTTCTCCTTTATTAACCTTTTGAAAATTGGTTCTTTCTCTGTTCAAAACTTCAGAAATTCTGCTTTTCCTTGAAATAAAACAGGTTTTTATTTGTAATTTAACACAAAATAGTACATCGAGAAGAAAATATATAATTTTACTTAATTCTTGGCTTTAAAATTAATAATATTTCAGTTAGACATTGCTACTAGATTACTTTTGTAACAATATTGAACATTTCTTTGAATGAATTCTGTAAATTCACATTTATTTTTCAATTTCTGTTGCCATGTGATATTACTTTAAGTTTCCTGATTTATCATATCAGTTTTTTATGTTATGTCAGAAGTTTAGTTTAATTTTATTATTCCTCAAATTGTATAAATATGGTAGCTAATTTTTTAGCATACATAATTATCTAACTCAACATTTTTACAAACTTTTGTGTTCAACTATTAGATCTCATTCTCCCTACTCACAATGATTAATTCATTAAAATTATTTGAATTATAAGTTATTATAATTTTTAAAACTAGTATTACTCTTTATGTTCATCGTAATTTTATTGATTTTTCCTATTATATTTTTATCTATAAATGCGGTTTTGGTTTATAATATTTCCATGTTTTCTCTAAACTAAATAGTTTAACTTATGTGAATTTAAGTCAATTTAATCTATGCTCATTATGCTTATTTCTTTTATATAATTTAAACATTTAGATTTCACAGAATTTAAAGATTTGACATAACATTACTCAGTCACAGCCAAAATGTAATATACTTCAATAGAAATTTTATTTCTTTGAGCTCTTTTGGTTGACCTACTGTTAAAATGGCATAAAATTTCTAGGCGTTCTTCTACAATTTTTAAACTCCTTTACCTGAGAGCAATAAATTTACAGCAACACAATTGTATATATGAAAATACAATTTCAAAAATTGTTATTAATTTAATAATATAAGATAGTAAAATTATTTAAATGTAAAATTAATGCATTATGCATCAGTATGTTGAATATGATACTGAAAAAAATATGATATAATACTGAATTTTAATTGTAATTATGCATTTTAGTTCTTTTATCTTCATACAAATGTTTGAATTTGATCAAATCTATTTTTTTAAAAGATTTATCCCAACCTAAAATGAAGTGTAATTTTTTAAAAAAAAGGTTATTTCTATTGTATTTTCTAATTAGATTATTTCCTTTCCATATATAGAGTCTTTTCAACATTTTTTAATTACATTCGTTGTTTCTTGATCCTTTTTGTAACTGATAGAGTTTTGATAACAAAATATGTTATCAATATGTCAGTATGTTATTTTATAAATATATGTTATCTATGTTCTGTAACACATTTTAAATGTACAGTGCCAAATAGCTCAATTTAATTTTTATTTGTTGTAAATTTTCTTAAATGAAATGTTCCTTTTAGCTATAGTTTTTTTTAAAAATTATATACTATGGTGTGTTATACTTATTGTTTGATGTATTAACTATAATCCGGTGATATAAAATGTTGTAAATTCTTTATAAATTATGCACATTAGTATAGCATTAGAAAAATCAGTTGATGTTTGTTATACAATGAAAATTCATTCCTTGAATGTATTTGAAGTCAAAATGTGTCTGTAAAATGTTCGGAAGCTATATATATATTTCTATGTTGTGTTTGGATGTTTTGTTTGTATGTTTACATATTAAATGTTTATACAGCAGTTTTAGCATTTTTTATTTTAGGCCTGATATGTTATAAAAAAAATTTATATTGTTATACTTATTATTGTTTTAAAGAAAATGTTATTTCTTAATATCCAAGAAACATTTTTAATATTTTGTGTACTATAGGGCTCCCAATAAAAAACAGGGAAAATTTCCAAAGAAAATAAATAGTTTCCAAAATGTAGTCTACATTTGCACAAAAATATTGCATCACTAACACTTGACTAAACTTCAAGAATTGGGCTTTGGAAAATAATTAATTTTCTATTCTCTGAATTCTAAAATATATATATATATATATATATATATATATATATATATATATATAAATTTTTTATAGAAAGTAAACACCTGCTATACTAAATACATACTACATATATACCAAGAATAATGATATGAATGAATTCTTTAATAAAAATATATATATATATATATATATTTAGATACATTGCATTTGATAGATGCTTTGCTTGCTTGGTTTCTAATTCACATTTTGAGGGAGAAAACTAATCGACTGTCCAAAAGTAATAATTTTTCTATTTTAATGCTTGTATGTTACAGTAAAGAGAAATAATTTATTTAAAAGTAAAACATAAGAAATGACCAGGAAAAAAGGCAGATTAATGCAACAAACATTATGTATAAAAATGTAGATAGTCTTTTGAAAATGAACTTTCAACATAAAATTGAAAGAACATTTGACTGTAAAAATTTTTTTTCCTTAAATGGCAGTCATCCTTGACTAATGATAATCATCTCTGATAAAAACTGATGTGCATTTATGACAGTTTAAGTTTTTTTTTTTATTTTTCTCAAAAAAACAAAAAGGTGTAATATCACCTAAGACTTTCTCTTAAGAACTTTTTTTTAAATAAATACTTTTGCCAAAGCTAATTTTCTTCAGCTTAAACTGTTTTTCAAGTTAACTAGTTTCAGTTTTGATTTCTGGTTATATAAAAGTTTACTTGTGAGAACTTTTTTCTTTTATGATATATAGATTTATAGGTTTGTTATAGCAAACCTATATATATATGATATATAGGTTTGTTATAATCATAGAGGCATCAGTTTGTTATATATTACTTATAAAATTTTATCTAACATCTTATTTAAAAGACTTAAACTATATAGACTCTTAAATTGTAAGTTATCAATGTGATTTTTACATAAGGAAATCTACTAAAAATCAGATCTTTGTACTTAAGACAAATTTTGGAAAAGACCAGAGAATTTGATATTGCCACACATCTTTTCATTAACTTTAAAGAAGCTTACTATAGTATTAATAGAAATTGCTTTAATGAAGCTCTGGTTGACTATCAAATACCTCCTAAATAAATCATACTTGTAGTAGCTAGTTGCAAGTATATCTACATACAGGATGAAATTTTTGGGGTTTTTATCTAAAGAAATCAAAATCAATAATAGTCAGGGTGATTCTTTACCTTGTCTTCTTTTCCGCATCGATTTATAGAAAGTCATATGAGATGCAAGAATTAACAGAGGCTACATTTTTCAAAATCAATATAAATTCTGGCCTTTGTGGGTGATATTGACATCATTTTAAGAACTGTTCCCACATTAATAGAGACTATCCTTATTTTAGAGAGTGCTACTAATAGCATAAACTGTGCTAAGACGAAATATATGTCTATACTAGGCAATGAAATCTTTCATGAATCTCATCTGGAAATTGGTTCTCACAAATTTCAGGTTATTAGACAGTTTTACTTATCTTGGTTTTAAAGTTAATCTTCACTACTATTGAGAAATACAAAATTTTTACCATCCATAACAGACCAATACTTATCTATAACTCAGAGAACTGGATCCTGACCGAAGCTGGAGACAATAAAATAGACATTTTCGAGAGAAGAGTTTTGCAAGCTATTTTTGGTGGGATAGAAACCAACTATGTTTGGAGAAGAAGATATAGCTTTGAGTATTGATATATAAAATCTAAATAGGGCCAAGTAAAGTTCTTAAAATAACCTTATGAACTGGGCGGCTTCATGTATTTAAAATGGATGATGATTCCACATAAAAAAAAAAAATTTTTTTTCACAAACCGCCAACAAGCACGAAAAGGAGTAGACTCAAATTGACAATGGGATGGATGGAGCTAAGGGATGCTGACTTCCTTGCTATTTGGGAAAGAAACTGGTGCAGAGGTGTCAAAAATAGAATGCTGTGAGGTAGATTTCAGAAAGCACTGGCTCACTCTGGGTTGCCTTGCCAAATATAATGATGATGAAAGATAAATATTTACTTAAAATATTTGAAATTTTTTTTTTTTTTTTGAAACACTACTTTTATCAATGCAAACAATACATTTTCAACGTTTTTAATAGATTGATGTTCATTTTCTGTAAGTTTCTGTATTCATAGTCTTCATCAGTATCACTTTGCACTTCTTAAGCAGCTTCTACAATCATTTCTTAAACCAACAACACACGTTTAAACTTTTTTATCAAATGATGCATCAAACATGATGTTCGAGGTGTTTTTCTCAAAGTATATTAAAATTCTAATTTTTTTCTTCATCACTAGCATAAAGAGTTATCATTTTCTTTCTGAAAATGATTTTTTTTAATGTCAGAATTTCTGAACGATAGACACAGGAAACAGCTATCTTTAGAAACGATCAAGACGAGTATCATTAGTGTGATAAGATTAGCATTTGTGACGGTACTATTAAAACAAAATGATACAGACGTCTAAACCCAAAGATAACAGAATTGATGGATCAAGGTTCAACTGTATAATAAAAACTACATTACTTTCTTTAAAGTATTATTACAAACATGCCATTAATAAATGGGAATATTCACAATTTTTTTAAAAAAGTAAATAAATTGAAAGTAAAAAATTATAAAAGATTTATTAAATTTAAATTACATAAAATAAAACTACTTATAAATTTTTTTTTCTCTACAATTCATCTTTTGTTTCACCTTTTCTATTTTCTTTTTTATTACTCTCTTCCTTTTTATGTTTTGTTCTTTTTTTCTTTTTGGCATCTTTAGAATCTCCTTTCGGCTTTTTCTCAGGTGGTGGAGGAACATAATTTTCATCTAAACATTCTAAAGACACAAAATAATTCATTTTAGCAAGACAAACCAAAATACATTTTAGTGAACCAAAAATTTCTGTTACAAACTTACTGGTATCATAAAAAGTTTCCAATGTTGTTTTTTTAATTTATAAACTACATGCATAAAATTTTAAAAACTCAGTACACAGGGCCAAATGCAACTAGCCAATATAGTTGTTTATACAACTTCAGCAACAGTTTACCCTTTTTTTTTTGATTTGATGATGGACAGAATTAAATCTAGAAACCTTATCAGGGTACCATACCCAAAATCTTGGAGCTCTTCACAACTTTTCATAACAATAGTCCAAAACATTGAATGCACACAGTATAACATAACACAAAACAAATTAAAATATCAATGCTGGAGAAATGCAATTAAAAGCATAAAAAATTAAAATATAATATATACTATCACTCGCACATAATATCCCTAGAATCAATTTCACCTTGGCCACAGTTCTGACTCAAAATTGGCTAAATATGCTTCCTATAAGAACATGTGCCAAATGACAAATATTGGGCTGTCTAAATTTTTTTAAATATTGGTCCTAAGGGCTGGGATAGAATGGTTGGTAGGGGTTTGGGACCATGTCCAAGAGGTCGTAGGTTTGATCCCTGCAGGCCCAAGAATCCCTGTGTAGTAGACTGGTCCAAAAAAAACTTTTTTTAAAAATGTGCAGGTCTTAACCCTGAATACTTGTACATGTGACAAAAGAAGCCCCCATGCAAAATTTCAACTCATTTGAAGTACATTTAGAGGTAGCTCAAAGACTTTGAAGTTTGGGATTTTGCATTTCATATAAGGGTCATTCTCACAAAAACAGTCATTTTCATGTCCCCAGTATATTTTATGTTTGTTATACAGCTTACGAAAAAAAAAAAATTCAGGGAAAGTGCCCCTCACAATGCAAGCTAACAAAAGAATAAAAATAAAATTATCAATTTTTATTTTTTTTTTATTTTAGGTAATTAAAATATACCAATATGTCATTCCCTCACTTGTCCCCACTGCTGAGTTAAAAAAAGAAAAGAATTGTTTCTGAAATAAAAAATTATTTTTTACAAATTCGTGTTTTTTATTTCAGAACACTGAAATATAGAATTCAGAAAATCAATTTCAAATTTAATTTCTGATAAAAATATTAACACAGCGCTATTTTAAACTTTGTCCCCAGTGTTTTGCATCATTCCCTCACAACAATGTTCTTATCACCTGCAATCTTCTTAGAATAAAAATATTTTAATAAAAACTTCAGAAGTTAACAACTGGCATCATAGAACAAAATTGCAGTATGTTTCCATCTTCAACTTAAAGAAGCTTTGCTGTGGAATAAATTTGAATGAATCAAACCAGGTAAAATTTTTTATATTTGTCATTCCCTCATGTCAGTTTTTAGAGTAAAATAAAATACAACTTCATCGAGAAAGTGGATAATTATATGTTGCTTTCTTGTATGAATATAATTGTATGTGATTGACTTCAGAAATTAATTAGGCCTAACTGTTATTTTCAAATTTTATTGAATTCGTCATTCCCTCACTAGTGTATAAAGTGAAGGAATGATTCAAGATGAGTATATTATCAAATTTTTTTTGTTCAATCGTGCCAGCCAATTTTATTTCCCAAACCTGTAAAAACTATTAAATATATAAGACTAAATTGTAATAAATTTAGATATACTTAGTATGTTATCATTTTCAAACTTTAAGTAGATGTAACTTAGATAAAAACATGTATTGAAATAAAATATCATTCCCTCACTATTAGTGTCATTCCCTCACTTTTTAAATAGTGAAAATAATTAATTTACTTATTAATTAATTTGAAAAATAAATTAAAAAATTATTGAATTAATTTATTAAATTAATTAATTTATTTATTAAATTAATTTATTTATTTATTAAATTAATTAATTAATTATTATAAATTAATTAATTATAAATTAATTATTTAAAAAATTAATTAATTTAAATATTAAGTATAATTAATAGGATATATACTTTCTTTATAATGCCATTACATATTTCTATTAATATAAAAAGTTTCAGAGCTTTTTATTCACTTTACTTTTTGGGGATTTTATGAACTGAAAAATGACAGTTTTCGTGAGAATGACCCATAAATAAATGACAAAAAAAAAAAAAACATTGACACTATACCTTTATTTGTATTTTCCCATCAAAAACCATGAATTGTACACTCATATATACATATTTCTTATTTATATCATAAAATACAAGGGAGCGAGCCAACACAATATCTATTAGTAAGCATATATGAAGAAAATCCTAATAAAAAATCATACATTTTGAACAAGTGTGGTTTTTTTAGTATCCTTAAATTTCTTTCTGTGGGATTCCACAACTTGAAGTAAGAATTGTTTTTGTTCTTCATATTTAGTTATCAGTTCATTGTAGTCTGTAATGAGCGCTGCGCCACTTTCTGCGCAGTCATTTACTGTCTTTAAACATTTCACTTTCTTTTCACCATCATGGTAAGAATAAAATTTCTTCCATTCCGATGGGGACGAATGTAAGAAATCGCCTTGTATATTCAATGACTTAAATATCATCCAAAATTTCTCATTAACAAAATCATGCAATGATTTTTCATTAACATTTCCGATATCTTTTTCCTTTAATCATTTAGAAGCATTGGTTACATCTTCTATATGTTTATCTATTTTAAACAACTTCTCAACCATTAAAACCTTATCTTCTGTGCTTACATGACAGCTGAATAGGCTGAGCATGAATAAGTCACCGTTTAATTACCACAGATGCCTCTTCAACCCATTGCGTGCAGCTTTTGAGATTTCTTTGCATTCATTTTTCACCAAATTTAAATGTTTCAAAAATTCTAAGTCTATGAAAGGTGCATTAGCTGCGTTAGAGCAGCGAAACCAGGCTTTCATGTACAAGTGTGTGTTAAAATCATTAAATCGTTTCAACCCTTTAGCTTTTGGTGTGAGCTTGAACTGTTCACGAAACATGTATATTTTTAAACAGTAAATAACTTTGGCCATCCACCGTGCATGATGGAATGCTCCTGGTGCTGCAAAATGTAATCCACATGGAGGCTACTGTCCATGATAGATCAAAGTCAGTTCTAAAAACTCTCTGTAGTCATTTCTTGCCAATGATTTTGTTTCAAACGTAAGATTATGTTTCGCAAGTTTAATAGCTTCTTCTTTTAATACTTTCCAATTTTCTGAAAGTACTATTGTTTCTTCTGGACATTTGAAAGAAGATTTGTCTATAAAAAAGACTTTGGAATCTCTTATATACGAGAACACAAGGTGCACTAGAATATCCAAATACTGCAGAAAACACATCACCGATAATGATTTCATAAATATGATGCCTGCAAGCCAAACTGAGGAGCTGTTTTCCAATCTTCTGTTCCAATAATTTACATGCTCCTGTGTGAATACCAGCGTTACAAGATGTAGTGTCAAAGCACATGCCTTGAATTTTATCTATGATCTCCCAATCATTAAGTGTATCAAATACTGCTTTTGCAATTGCCTTGCCTGTGCCAACTGGCAGTTTTGGCACACCAAGTAATTTCTCCACATCATTTCCTGTGACAAGAATAGGAAGGCGGTCAAATTCCTCCATTTCTCCAGAAATACTAGCCATGAGTTTCCCATCCCAGTGGACGACAAGCGGACCATCAGGTTTGAAGTTATGCTTCAAATCCTTTGCTAACTGGGCTCGAAATTTTGTTCTGTGTCTGCGAAGTGTACTTCGTGAAACAGTACTTTCACTTACATTTATTCCTACTGTTTGGGCTGTTGCTGCAATTAAAAATGTAGCACTGCGATCCGAGGTTTTTGTTCGATCCAATGCAGACATCAAATTAGGTGAAAGAAGTTTTTTTTTCTCCCCTTTGCTGTCTTTTCTGAAGTACTAGGATATTGAAAAGTATCATCATCAGTATCACTTTCTGAGGACTAGTTGAACCACAGTCTTCTTTAATTTCAGCACTTGATGAAGGATAACATACAGTTTTGTTTTTATTCATGTCCACACTATTAGATGGTAGTGTCTCAAATTGCCTCCTTTTAGATGAGCGTTTCTTTTTCTTCTCAAGTTTTCTGTCGACTGACAACATACAGCCTTCAAATCCTTCCCGCTGTTTAAGCAAAAACTTCTTATCCTCTTCAATTTTTATGATCTGTAAAGCACCGACATGAGCAATATCCCACAACATTTTGCATTCTTTGAAAAAATTCTGTTCATTGTCTTGAGTATTCGTACGCCGATTTCTGTTCTTTTTCAATTTTTGGTACCGCTCAACTAATTTTTCTAACTTTCTTACTGCATTCTGCTTTTCGGTTGTAGGAATTCTAGCCTTATTCCAGAAGGTCAACACACTATCAACAGTGTGACTTGCACTTTCATGTATTGTTTTTGTCTCATGGTGAAAGAAGAAGTTTCTTAGTACTGCATTAATGGAAGGTAGTTTACATCCTTTTATTTCACTTATGGGAAAACCAAGTAACCAAATTTAAGAGTCTTTTCTAAATCTAATATTGTTTGTTGACATTGTTTCAATAAAATCTCACCTGGTCACAGATGTAAATAAACAATGTGGTGTTGCCAAACCCAAATAAAGTAATTTGGTGTTGCCAAAACAAGAAGCAAAATGTTAACTATATAATAATTATATTTATAATTATTATATTTATCATAATATATGGTCCCGCAGTGGACTGATCCTTAAGACATGGTTGACAGCAGATCACCGAAGTCAAGCATCACTGGCTACGATCAGTGTGCGGGTGGGTGACCACTTTCCCAAACTGTCGCCAATAGCAAATTGTGCAGCTCTAGTGCGACGTAAATTAACAACAACAACATCATAATATATGACCATTGTTTATGAAAATAAGTAAAAAAATAATAAATAGTGATAATATGGAAATGACTTTTTTAAGGTTTCAAAGTAAAAACTTCAAAGCCTTTGAGCTACCTCTAAATGTACTTGAAATAAGCTGAAATTTTGCATGGGGGCTTCTTTAGTCATGTGTACAAGTATTTAGGGTTAAGACCCGCAAATTTTAAAAAAAAGTTTTTTTTGGACCAGTCTACTGTGTAGTAAATGGTGATTGATTCATGTTATATCTGTCGAGTCACTAAGTCCTCCATAATCTCGTAACAAATCATACCTCTGGGGGCACTGATCCAGGATTTTCCTTGTCTTCTGGATTGGTTCAAAATTACAAGGCTACGGAGTAGAACATTCGTAGTTGTAAACCCAAAATTGGGTCGGCTGATCAATGACGGTTATAAAGTAAAAATAAAAATATATTGGTTCTAGAATGGCTATGAATCTGCTCTTTTCCAGCTATCTAAGACCAATATTACAAAATATAGACATCCCAATATTGTAGATCTAGATTGAATAGAAATGAATCATGGTTCATTACTGAAAGTCATTCTAGGACAAACACGAAAAAAATCTAGACATCCCAATATTATAAGCCTGTAAGGGTCCCATATAGAAATTAACTTTGGTCCCATATTCAAAACCATTCTAGGATCAATGTTCAAAATATAGATACACAAAACTGGGTCCATATTGAAAGCCATTACAGAAACATTACAGGCTTGCAATATAGGTCCAGTTTAGGATTTACATCTATTGAATCTAGAAAGACTTAAAATATTTTAACAATATCCATTTCCATATCAAGTTCCCTTATAAGTGATTTACAATACAAACAAACCTACCCATATCAGAGTTTTCCTTTTTGCTCATAAGACGTTTCCGTTTATTTCCTAATAGTGTCTAAGTACAATAAAAACATTTATTTTTTGAAAAGAAATATTTTTTCTTTATTTGCCTATTAAACTTCTGATAGTTTATGAAAAAATTGTGGTAAAATTGCGGAGGGCAGAAAGAAAATTTCTTTTAAGGATTATTTCATTTTAGGTCATTCACAAAAACAGTTTTAAATGATAAGCTTTTCACAAAAGAAACAAAAGTAAAGTTCTCTTGAGATTCATATAAAGGAGGCATTCATAGAGAATAACTCCCCAAGATAACTTAAAGTATAGAAAACTACGCAAATAAACAATGACAAGACTTTAAACAAAGAGTGAACTTTGAACTGAGCTTAATTCATATTTGCTATACAATTACACATTCCATAAACACATTTTCAAATTATTATCACATTTAGTTTTTAATCCGTCTCTTGTTATTTATATATAAAAGACGGGTGGTCATCAATCTCATAAGGGATGAGAGAAATTGATTTACTTTCACATTGATTTTGAAAATTTATCACTTTGTCATAAACTAGGCAAAAACTTAAAATATTCTGCAAAAAAAAAAAAAAAAAAGATATCTAATATATTTGCAAGAAAAGAAACAGTGCAAGTTATTGAAATTAAATTAATATTAAATATATTATTTTTCTTAGTATTTATTCAACAATGAGATAACACTTGAGACAGGCAATATAGCTCATTTCTGTCAAACTATTATACCACCTTTAATCTCTTTGGGACAGGTGAGTCAATATGCATTCTGTAAGAATATTTGTCACATCCAGGCAGATCACTCATGCGTTGTAGGAGAACTAGTTTAGTGAAAGGGTGAGGCATATGCGTTTTTTTAAGCTCAAATAATCTTTAAAGACCACTTAATTTCCTCCTGTGTCCATCGTGTTACTGTTAAAAATATTTTTTGTGCTTCTCTTTTTTTCCTGAAGACATCGACTCCAGATTTTTATGGCGAAAAAGCATTATTTGTCTCAGGATGAATATACTCTCATAATAAATTAACCAAAAATTATGGCATTAAGGTTTAACCTTTGTAATTTGTGATGTTTTTCTTCTAAGGTTAGGCTTAGCGACTATTTCACTCCCACTTTGTTCCGAGGAAACACCTTAAACAAAGGTGTACATATATTCCTTTTTCACTCCGAATTGCAGCATAGGGCTTCTATAATAGCTTTCCATCTCACAGAGAACATGATCAATCCATTCCTATTTTTTAATTTCCAGATCAATCGGTTTCTGTTTTGCTTTTCTACAGATTTCTGCATTACAAATTTTATGGCACCACTTGAAATGCAAGATTCTTCTTAAACAGTTGTTAATAAAAACTTAAAGGTTTTTCATGTTATTTTTATTGCAGTGCCATTTCACAGATCTATACAGTAGGACAAATTTAAGATTAGCATTGAAAATTCTAATTTTTGTTGAATTTCTTATGTTTTTATTTTTCCAGAATTTGTTGAGAATAGTATAAATGCCTTGACTTTTGAAAATACATTCAATAATGAAAATTTTGAATTGATTTATTATTTAAAGAAATTCACAAATAAAACAGAATTCTTTTTACTTAAAAATAAATAAAACTTTCTATATTTTTTTTTATTAAACCCTGTCTACTATTAGAAAACAGCATTATTTTGTTCTTCTTAGTGCAACAGAAATATAAGGAGAAATTTGGGTTTCTTAGCAGACTCTTCACTAAACTTTTTGCCCTTAAAATGCATCCTTCATTAAACAGTTTATCATGAGTATATTTTATCATCCTTCACAAAACTTCTGAAAAATTATGTTTCTAACTCAATTTAGCACTGAAATTCCTTAAAAGATATAAATTGTTTTTTTTTTCCCTCACAAAAATAGGACTTTTTTCTTTCCTATTCCCAAAACTATGAGTAGATTTTTCACAAAAAGCGTATGTTTTACAAAAAGTCTGAACAAACTACTGATTTTTGTTGTTTTTCCCAAGATTGGGCACCTATTTTTGCAAATTCATTAAATAAAGATTATACCTTTCATAAAAAGGACTGTTCATAAAAAGTATGGAATAAACCTTATGGTATATATAGACTATTCTTTGCTTGGGATACACTGTACATGCAAAGACTATGTTAAAAAGATAAAAAGTTTTAAAAAAAGACGTAGGCAAGCTGTTTAGTTGTTAGAGATGCCAGTCATACATGAGTGACATTTAATGTAGAGAAATATATCAGAATCAAGAAAAGTTTTTTTTTTTAAAAACTCTCTAATAAACTTTAAAACAGAAATCAATTAAAACTATGATGAAACAACACAGAACAATCCAAGTCCCTACAGAAAAACTTATGTTAAGAATAGAACTATTTATGCCCAACATCCTACACGTGACAGTTTAAGATAAAAATCTAATCATAATTTTTATTCCATTTATAATGTAATATAATAGTAAATTTATAATATAATAGTAAATTTATAATATAATGCAACTATAAATAATTTTGTTTAAATAAAAAGGTTCCTTTTTATAATTTTAGTTCGGAAAATAAAATTATTTGCCACTAAAAAACGTAATTTACTAAGGAGAGTTGTTTTTGACCAACAGAACATTTCTATTTAATATGTCTTGTTACAGAAGATATGAAATAATTCTTGTTCTAGAGCACTCCTACTATCTATCAAACAGTCACAAAAATGCTTTTGTGTAGTCTACAAGAATGCAAAATTACAATTTAAGAATTTAAAATAACACTTTTGGAATAAGAATGGACAATTTTTATGAGTGAGCAAAAGCTACCCTTATCATTTTAAGGCGTGTAATTTAACTAACTACTTTTTATGACTGAAATTAATTTACAATTATAAGGCATGGTAATAATTACAAATGTAAGTAGAGTCTATGAAATTATATAACATTGCTGATATGTTAAAAAAAAAAAGGAGAGTGAGAAGATAAACATTGCTCAAAGCTTGCATTTAACATTTCAATAAAAATAAAAAGGACTTGAAGGTGTAAATAAATTTTTTTTTATATATATACTAGGAGGCTCTACATGCGGTCTGCTTTGCTTACCAAACCCCGTAGTTGCTTTTTATTAATCACTGAAGATCAAGGGGAATGAACGGCTTATGTCAATTTTTTACAGAAGTTCCGATTGGATTGCCATCTGTTGCTGACTAAATTTTAGCAAATCAATAACATGAAAATTGGAACTCTTTTACCCCCACGAGTTTTTCCTTAGTGAAGATAGAACATGCTATGAAAAAAACATTTCATGTCCACGAGCAAATCGCTTTTTTCTCAGAATCAGATTTAATGATAGAAACTGTTTTTTTCCTTTGATTTTCTTAAAACATTTTCCTTAAAAGTTTATAAAAAAAGATAATTATGTTAAGAAATGTAATTACAATTTTATACAAACACATTGTATTAATATGTTAATCGTCACGAAAAGAAATGATAGCTGGATTAAAATAAACTTGAAAAATATAAACTTATGAATACAGAATATGGGATGAAATAAGCATTAATAAATGAGAAGTAATTTTACTTGTTAACAAGGTAAAATGATAACCTTATACAGTCGAACCTGCTTATCTTGAATTCAAGGATGAAAATTTGAGATAAAGAGGTTTCGAGTTATACAGGTACTTTAAAAAATTCAATTTAATTAAAAAATTCTATTTAAAGTGCTTTAATTGTTTTTAGTAGAAAAAATACTGGCATTTTTGTTAATTAATTGTACCACACACATCTATTTACATAAAAGTTTTTAAACATACATTTAACACTGCAAATAATTTTTCAAAGATTTCTGACTATTAACCTTCTTTGTTTCGATAATTCTTTTCAGGTTAGAAAGAGCAGCAAATCCCTCATAGCCAACATTTTCTTGGGATTCAAGAATTGTTTGTAAGAGTTCTACAACTTTTTCTGCAAATTAATTATTTAAAGAAAAAACTGCAAAAAAACACTTCAAATTGTAATAAATTTCAAGCAAATAGGAATTTTGAAAAAAAAAAATACTCTCACTTAAGTTATTATTCAAAAAGGTCCAATCAGCACATAGAATTTCAACAAAGTCATTTTCACGGACAATTGAATGTCTAACAAGGTTTTTTTTAACTACAAGTTTAACAACTAATAATAAACTAACAGTCAAATTGTATTTTTATTCCATCCCCAGTACACTTTTCTATACATTTTAGTAATATCAAGTTTCTAAATCTTATAGTTTTTTCACTATAAACAAAATGAACATCCAAAGCAGCAGTGGCCTTACAATTGTTCAATATTGAAATAAATAAATAATAGAATAAGATACAAAATACATGAAACATTTAGAATAAAATAATTTTATACCTGTATCTCCTTTATGCAAAGCCTTATCCATACATAAAAACTGCTTTAAAGGAACAGCTTGATGATTAAAATACCAATCTTCAATATCAGCTTCATGTTTCTCTAGTAAATTTTCACACTGAAAAAAAATTATACAGTTTATATTATACATCAGGGAAGACACTAGGCTTTCAAAATCCCGGGTCCCTGGGACCCATGACTTTTAAAAAACTGGGTCCTTTTGAAAAAAAATGGGTCCTTTACATAAATTTTTAAACAAATACAGTAGAGAACCATTTATCCGGTATCCAGATAACCGGGAAACCAGAAAACTGGGAAAAATTTTGCTCGATTTTCCCACCATTTTAAACTAGAACGAAAAAAGCGGAATTTGGACTCATCCTTGAAGTTGAGTAGAGGAAAATGTAAGGAAGGGGAAAATTTTTCCCCCCGTTTACCCAGAGAAACGTCATTTCCTCTGTGACCTTGAAGGCAGGGAAGGGAGGAATGTTTTATTTTTTCCTTTAGGCCGTCAATCAAACTCAAGGGTGTGGCATGCTGATTTCGTTTTCTGCTTGATTTACGAGGGGGGTGGGGAAAATGCATTGCATGCATATCAGTGAACAGAAAAAGAAAAATATATTTATTTGACATCAACTAATAAAAATAAAATCTTTTTCTTTTGAATAAATTCTCATTCTTTGGAAGTGCGGTATCAATTGGTTGCGGTTTTTCTTGGTGTGGAATCACATCTGCAGTAATTAAAAATGTTGTTTTATCAACAAAAAAAAAAAATAAAATAAGAGGAGAATTGTTTATTAATTTAAACATAGGATTATTTTATGAAGCAGATTACAGTTTTGTTTTTCTGATTCCACTATGTTTGATTTTTTTTCTTTTCGCGATAAATTTCGCACTCAATAAATTAATTCTTTCTATTCATAAATTTTATCATTAGGTTTTTTTTTTTTTTTTTTTGAATTCCGTTGATTTTGCCTTGTTCCGGGTTTTAATATTTATGCTAGTGCCTTTTTTAACTATCGTTTAAATCATTATTTTTATTTCATTGTCTGGCAAAGTCATACTTAAATAATATGTTATTAGCTTTTTAAGATTAAGAAATTAAAAGTAAATAACTAAATGTAGCACACATCCTATAATGTATTTTTATTTGAAAGCTTATCTTTTACAATCACGAATAAAATTGGGAAAGCATTCAAAATAAAATAAAAGAGAGAAAAAATCTTTAGTACTCTTGAAAATATTCCTGTACGATGCGACCGCCAGCTATGAATTTTTCGCCAAAATGGAAACCTCCATCTTGGAACAAGTTTTCAGAGCCCAAACAATAGACTAGCTCTCTCTACCCTAATATCTCCTCTAAGTGCTATAATGGTCAACATTTTGAGTCATAGAACTGGTTTCCCACCTGTGTGTCTAACATGTGTTGGTCTAACTCTGGAGACAGGGTTTTTTTTTTTTTAATACCGAGGATGCATACAGATTTATTTTTTTGCGTCCCAATTTTTCGATTTTATTAAAATGTTTCGATATCAAAGATTAAAAAGTCGGGAAATTTATAAACTTTCTTCAAAAATTTACGCGTCCCGCGGGACGCGTAGCGATCATTTTTTTGCGTCCGATTTCAATTTTTTGCGTATTTTACGCGCTATAGCGCGTAAATGTCTTCCCTGTTATACATAACAATTTCTGTGATAAGATTAAATGTGTGTATTTTTATGATAATTAATATAAGTATATATTTAATAATTTATTTTAAGAAAATGCGAATAATTGCACATAAAATCAAAACTAATTAGATGTTTAAAAGTTAGAAAAGATGGAAGCTTACATAACAGAATACAGGGAAAAAATTGGGGTGTTTTCCTTAGAAATAAAACAAAAAACCAAGTACAGAAGGGAACTGATTATCCGAAACGATCAGGACCACCGCTATTCTGGATAACTGAATCGCTATAAAAAGCCATTTTTTTTCGTGTTAAACCCAACTAAAAAAAAATATTTGGAAATAATCTTAACAAGAAGAAAAAACGATGAAGATACACTAATGATTATTTCCAAAATGATGGTAAGATAAACATCTTTCAAAAAAGAAAGGAAAATCCTAAAATCTTAGGGAAAAAACATTTTTTTTTAAAAAAATGGCGGGAAAATTTATCGAATTTCGTTCCGGTTTTTTGGTTTTCCGATTTCCGGATATCAGGTTCTGTACTGTAGTAAAAAAAAGGAAAAGTGTAAAAGATCTATCAAATATTTATAAGGATTAATTTCATTTCACTTGAAAAGCAATTTTTTTTATAGAAGAGAAATTTGAATTTTTCATAATTTTAGGGGTTGTTTAATCAGAGTTTGTACACCATTCATTAATGATAGTTGACCACTACCTCAATTATTATGATTCCAAAGGAACTTATATTTGCAAATTGTACTCAATATAAATTAGAATAAGTTGAATTTATACAACAATAATCTCTGTCTAATTGCCTTACGGTAAAATCAGAGGAATTTGGATTTATGAAGATAGTGCTCCAGATTCATTTCATAAATTCTGCTACCGGGTATTTCATATACAAAAGTACTACAAATCATAAAATTTTGTAAGTGATAAATGATAATGCATGATGTTCCAAAGTGAATAAAAAAAAAAGAGCATAGTAAGGAGAGGTCGCAGTATTTGGAAAATATATTAATTCATCATCATCATCATAGTTGGCTAGACAGCCCAATGTGAGCAAATGCCTTCCTCTGAAGATTTCTCCATGACGACTTCCGATTTATCTTTGATCTCCAATTATTTTCATTAATTGCGAGAAAATCAGACTCCACTGAGTCAGCCCATCTCAACCGTGGCCATCCCTGCTTTCTAATTCCAGTGGGTCTAAAAAGCAGTATCTTAATGACTAATTAATATATTTGTACAAATATATTAATTAGTCACTAAATTAAACACTTTGAAAATTAATGTGCAAGGATTAAGGATACTAACATATAAATATACATATGTAATTCATTTATTTATTTATTTTTGCATTACTCTTTCCCTTTCTGAAATTAGATACAAATTTAAACTAGACGTGAAAAACGAAATTACAAATCTAAAAATGTATTTAGTTTTAATCTATTTAGTTATTTATAATGTATGTCCTTACGAAATGAATGCATTATTATCATGTCGACAATATAGCAATACCACAAGTACTACTTACTGAACTTGAAAATTCAGTTTCATATAAATGAACCTCTTGAGAAAAAGAATCTAAGGACATTATTATTATAAAAAACAAGGCAATATCAGAATATTTTTATGCAAAAACCATTTTTTCCATCTCAGAATATAAAGTAATATTTTATTAGAGAATATCCTGAAAAAATTATGAGAGTTGGCATACATTTACCATAACAAATGATTTGAGAAATTCTAATATAAAATTCAGTAAAGATTTTTAGGAAAAGAAAAATTAGTTTAAAAAATTCAAAATAAAAAGTAATATTTTTAAAAACCACGTTTTTGTAGTCGAGAATAATAATTAAAAAAAAATTGAAAAACGCAAAACGTGGGGCACATGAAATACATAACAGTAATGTTATATTAGTGTGTGTATGTGTGCTCTTGAGAATATGTGTATGTATATTTGTAATTGTATCTGAATGTGGATGTGGAATATGTTTGTGTATATGCATATGTATGTGGATGCATATGTGGCTGTGCATGTGTATGAGTAAGAAAATGTGTATATGTATGCGTATATGTACTGTTATGTATTTCATGCGCCCCACGTTTTTCGTTTTTCAATTTTTTTTTAATTATTATTCTCCACTACAAAAACGTGGTTTTTAAAAATATTACTTTTTATTTTGAATTTTTTTATTTTAAATTATAATTTTTTTAATTTTTATTTTATATTTTTTAAAAATTATTACTTTTCAATTATTATTCTTCACTACAAAAAACGTGGTTTTTAAGGATATATATTTTTATTTAGATTATTTTTCTTAGTAAAGAGTAGTCAAGACTACTACAAGACCACTACTAAAATAATAGAACTTTCATTTTAAATTAGGGATACAAAAATCTTTATAGAAGAACAATACCTCTACGACTTTCAGTAGTTTTATGCTGATGACAACCAAAACAATCTGGAAATGAATGAGGAAAAACTGGATCCTACCACGTGATTTTTCAGCCAATAAAAATACTCCGACAATAAGAATCGTTTCACCTGACATGTAATACTAATTTGAAATAACGGAATCGACAACAAAAGACAATCTCGAAACTAATTTTTTTTTTAAATTTTAATTTTATTTTACTTTGTATGTCTTTTTTCTTTTCATTTTCATGCATTGTCATCCAATTCTGAACTATGTGCCAAATTTGAAGTTTGTAGCTAGTCGGGAAGTTAGTTTAAAACCGATTACAAAATTCCACCCGGACAGACATACACGAAGGCAAGTTTATATAAACGTGGTAAAAAGGTTACATGCATTTAACTTATTTTTTCAACAAATAACAATGATATAATGCACAGTTTACCCAAAAAGGGCACTATTTGAAATGCTTTGAGTGATGTGATATTCAGGGATAATTTTGATACTAAGTCAAAACCCCTAAAAATTTTATAAGCAAAAACTTATTGTAAAAATTAATATCAAGATATTAATTTATACACAAATAGTTTTACAAACGACACATTTAACATAATTCTTAGAACTAAGATTGGCATTTTAAATACCTACCAATGATAAATATATCACATCTTTATGCTAACTAATTTAAGAAAAAACTTAAAACTATTAGTTCTTACAAGATTCCACTACAGGAATAAAACTTTATTACAAATGACACCAAGTTAATTTATAGATAATAGTTATAATATTCAAGCAATTTTTAAAGTAAAAAAATTATATTCAAGCTACATGATTAATAATTTTTTTTCTATTCTATTTCCTTATAACTCCACATGGATTTAAGATGGAATCCAGCACAACAAAAAGTGATTCCCAAAATGCTTAATCCGAATTTTGCATGTCACAACAATATTGCTTAAAAAATATTGAGCTATTAAAATCTTTGCCAAAATCAAAAACAATAATTGAAAAAGCAATTAGAACATCTCATGGATTTAAAAGGAAAATTGTGCAAATCAAGAGCATTAAAAGTGATTACTTAAATACTTAATTCGAAATTTAGAATTTGCGGATAGTGAAACTCCATGACCATTTTGTTGGTACATAAGTTTTTAATTCGCAACATGTGTGTTCTGTGTATATGTTTGTTCCTAGCAAAAATTTATTCCATCCCCCCTATTTTTGATAACATCTGCATTTATTGTGTTATGCCCTTTAGCTAAACAAAAGCTAATGTCAGTATAATTTACTAAGTCTTCTATTTCTTTTTGCCAGAAAATTCAAGATTTGTTTCACATTCTTATCTATCTTCAACTATTTTCGGGCCAAATTAAAGAGAAAGAATTATTCTTGGGCCATGCAAGCCTTGGCAATAAAAGCAGCATTGTGCAATTTTAAATTTAATTACAGTAAAAATATTTTATAACCATATGATGTAATTTATAATGAAATAAAAAAATAACATAAAAAATAATATAAACTAATATTAATAATTAAAATCTATTAAGGCTATTTAACTTGCATTTTTATTTTTTAAAGCTGGAAAAAGGAAAAAAAAAGCTGATGTAATCAACTTTTCAGTTTAAAATATTTAAAATAACATGAGTATGTAGAAAAATTTAATTTGTAAAAATAATTTCAATTTTTTTCGTCAATCATTAAATATAAAAAAAAAACTTATACATTCTAATACTATTAACATTAGTATAAAAAAAGTAACTAAAATTAATAAAGCAGCAAAAAACATAACAAAGTAAGTAGTTATAGCAACTAAAAAAATCAATATTGAAAAATTTGTGTTGCAAAAATTAGTTCAGCTTTTCTTTCCTAGCAGCTAACAAAAAAGAAGAAAAAACGCTGATGTTACCATACGTTAATAATATTTTTCATTAAAATTATTCTAGATACATGAAGTACAAAGAATAAATTGTTATAAAAATTACCTGCATTTTCAAATTTGTTACTTCAGCCGAAGGTTTGTCCCATAATTCTTCGGGTATTCCTAGCTCAACCTTCACACCTTTATCACTAATACATTATAAAGAATAAAAAAGTTAGAAAATAACAAGTGTCACTCACAGAATAGGAATAATTAAAAAAGATTTTTTTTAAACAAAGATATTTTTTTTACTCAAAGATTTAAATAACACTTGTGAGGAAAATTTTAATATTTTTCCAATATTTTTAGTCAAAACAGTATATGCTATTCTCCATTAAATAAAAACATAATTAGAAACTTGAATTTTTGAACAGAATTTTAAGGATTTTCAGATTTGATATAAACATTTTGCAAAAATCTATAAGCATTATTATTGAAAACAATGATAAGTATATACGGTAGATAAATGTTTTGCTTAAAGAAACATACTTAATAGAATTAAAGCAAGGTAAAAGCTTAAAATTAAAATATAATCAAGAAATTATAAACCATTAATAACCAAATTCAAAAAAATATATTTGCTTTCTCTTATATATAAAAAAAGAAAGAAAAACATTTTATCATTATTAGTGATAAAATCATGAGTAATAAGGAAACGAAATATAATTAATAAAGAAAACAATGAAACAAGTTAAAAACTGATTAGGATCTTTTTTATTATAGTTACAAATTTAATAGTAACTTTCTCTGAAAGGACAATGCAAAATTCAGTGTTACAGAGTAATATACCTCTTTTTATTTCTTTCTAAACAATGAATAGGATGAAAATGGATGGGATAAAAATAGAAGGATGATGGAATTAATGATGGATGGGATAAAATTGAATTATAGCATTTTAGTATTAAATATACATTCAAATAGCACTCTAGAAATGATTATGGATGAAATTGCTGAAACTTTCAACTGTTAATATTTTCCTAAATTTCTTTATCTATAAAAACCTAAAAAAAAAAAAAAAAAGAATGAAAAAGATTTTTACATTAAATTGGAAGTTAAAAAAAATTATTTATGTTGTGAAAAGAATAATTCACATTGATTACCATGATTTTGCTTACCAATTTTTAAAGTAAAAGAAATACAATTTAGGAGCTAAGTTGACAATTTTTTTTTACAAATTTGACAAAACAAAAATCTTAAGTAACTAAAATTTTGAAAATTTCTGTTTTTTTTTTATTCTTATATTTTACCTATAATAATACATTAATTCATTTTTATGTTAATTTCATTATTTTTCTGTTAGCAGCAGTTCAATATAATTTTGTTTTGATCGATGTTTCTACTATAGTGCAAGTAAATATTATAATATGGCAAACATTTCAATATTAAATAATAAATACAGATTGTAAATTTTTTTAAGTTTCTTACTTCTGCTTTGTTTCCATTTCGCAAGTTTAATTTTTTTTTTATAGATAACTTAAATAACTTCTGTAGCAAACTATTTGATTGGGATTTTTCTTTCTCTGCAAAGCATTTTTTATGAAAAATAAGGTTACAGCAAAAATGAGTTTGCAGTGCCCAAATATAAGGAATTGTCCTTTATCTGAAATGTGCCTTTTTCCTTCAAGTTCCAGATAGTTGAGCTTTTACTGTAATTTTATTCAGATTTTATAAAAATGAAATATAGTAAGACTGAATATATTAAAAATTTTTAGATCACTATTCACCAATTTCTATATTTATCAACAAAACATCTAATAATTTTTTAATTAGGTTCAATTAAATGAATTTTTTAGGCAGGGAAAGACAAGTTTTTTTCTACAGTGTAAAAAAACATCGAAAAAACCACACTCTGAAAAATGGGTTTTTTCCAACCAATGTAGAAAAATTTTTTTTACTAAAAAATATTAAACAGGAAATTAAATTTTCAAATATTAAATAATACAATTACGAATAATTTATCTAGACCTACTTATCTAGATATAAGTGCACATATTTATTTCAGGAAATTCGGATAGCATAAATCAAAATAGTTATATTAATAAGGTACATTTTAAAATTCTGAATAAAATAAAAATAATTTAATTAATTTTAAAATAAGTTAAAAATAAAATTTTTATAAAAATAGTTACTTTTAAAAATAGTTAAATGTAAATTTTTTACATTTTGTAAATTTATTCATTTTAAATTTCAATTATTTTTTAATAAACTTTCGTAAAACATTTGCATCGGTCAATTTTAGTTTCTTCCAGACAAATTGCCAACCCTGTTTTAAGGAAAATCTTATATTTCAGAACTATACTTAGGGTTAGTTTGTAACATGCAAACAGTTAGCATGTGTATGCTGTGTTAACAATGCTGTTGTATGCACACTATTAGTAGCTGTTGCAATAACTTTCAACTAATTTGCTGAGTAAAGATAATTGGCTGCTTATAGTGCATTTTTTTTAAAAAATTTCTTCTGACAGATTTTCTTTTACTACTGATTAATGAATACTTTCTTTTTATTAATTGCAAGAAATAGGAAGCAAACATGTTCTTAATTAAAGTGCAAAGAAAATATTAATTACAAGAAACAATTTTGTTTATTGGCTCACTTCACTGTAATTCTTATTTTTTAAATTGATTCCCTATGCAACTCATTATAAATAAGTATGGTACTTTAACTCTAAACATCTCAAACACAGATTGTTAAATTATTTTTTTAATGATTATAAATTTGAAATTAAATATAAATATTAAGTTATAATATAAATGTGCAACTAAATATGGAAAAAAAATAAAGATTTATTACAGGTAAAAGATGATAAGGGTGACACAAGATAAAGACCACACTAAGAAACAAAACATTAAAAAAAAGAATAAAATACAATATTTATACGCACACTAAGTCATGAAGAACTTTAAATGTAGTGCTCATGCCTTTTGCAAATCTTGTACTATCTTTACGTTCCTTGTGAATATTGTAGTCAAGTAATCTATCACAAATACCTTCTAGTGATTCCACAAGACGTAGTTCTCTATAACAAATGGAAAATGTCGTAAGTGTTTGCAAAAATACATGACCCCGATTCAGTAAAAGCTTAGCTGCAAAATAATATTTTATTAAGTACCATGTATATATAACTTTTACAAAGATGCTAATATTATAATTAACTGCTTAATTTGAACTGTGCCAAAAAGAAATTTAAAAATATAAATTCAGTTTTTCTTATGCCACATTATAAAATTATTAAGGCGTTGAAAAACAAACAAAAAATATTACAAAATAAACATTACTAATTATTTATCAATAGCATAAGAAGCAGTTTTCAATTTTAATAAGTTACTTTTAATTGAAATAATTACTCTAACTATATAATCAAGGCAATACAATTAACATAAACAACCTCATGGTAATTTAAAAACACTTAAAGGAAATTTTTTTAGATATTTCAACATTTTTATTTATCTAGCCATCAATCACTGAACCATAGAGTAATATACAGACACACTTTGAATTTAGAGCACTTGCACAAGTGATTGCTTGCCATGCTGGCATTTCCAAAAGGTTGGGATCCCGGGAAAAAGTGAAACCGAAAGTGATGATGAAAGTGTTAATGATGGGGATAAACCCGAAATAAACAATGAACAGATAAATTTATTTTGCTCCTATACGGAGAGCTCTGATTTTGCAGGTTTTTAAGCGATGCATGTATAGATATCTGAATGAATTATTCTTTAGTTTTTCTGTGAACCAAATTTGTTTGGATTTACCATTTAATGCTGATTTAAAAGTAAGATAATTTTATTTTTAAAAATTTTAATAATTTTTGTAACATTAATTATTTGATTCATATTTTAATGGTTACTTATCCATTTTATACAGTAGGATTGTTTCTATTTTTTTGTATATTCAATATCCTTTTATTGATTTTTATTTAACTATTTAAATTATATAAACAGTGCACTCCCGATTATCCGGGCTAATCACTGGGACAGGTCGCACGGACAATCGAAAAACACGGATAATCCGAAAACTCCTTTTATTTAAGAAAAAATCAATATCAGTACAAAAAATATAAGAATTACTCACATTTGCATGCTGTAAAACATCAAACTAGGAATTTTCCTTTTAAAAAAATGTGTAATGCGTCTTCGGCATTCATCGATACACATATTTTACGAACCGCAGTAATGTCACCGTAATCAAATCCTCCCATATAATCTAATAAAGTTTCCACAGAGCAGCAGTATGAGAAATTGTATTTCCCTCATTTACTACATCTTCTACATCAGTTACTATCATCACTATTTGATTTAACAACATAACGATGTCTTCATCTGTCAAATACTGGAAACCAATCTTCTAAATTTTCTTCATCAAGAATTTCGAAACCTTAGATTCCTTTTGCTTGTTTGAAAATACTGTTACAGTGTTTTCATCTCAGAAAAAAAATGGGTAAGACTTTCTCACCCTTTCTCAAAAACAGGGTGAGATTTCAAAAAGTTAAGTGAGACTTCAAAAATTAAAAAAAAGAAGGAAAAAAAAGAAAAAAACACCAAGAGACTTGAAAAAAAAAAATCATTTCGTTAATCATAATGCATTTTTAATATCTTTTAATTTTTAAAGCATTGAATATTTTTGCAGCATCATCAAATGGAAAGTGTTCTACATCTACTTTTTCATCAGCTATTCTCATTAGGTAGCTCAAATGCGTATTTGTTTCGTTTTGATCGTTTCTACCCACATTTGTTTCATTTTCATTTGTCCGTTTCGGAGTAGAAGATATTGGCTTTACAAGGTATTTGTCCATCTTACATTAACGAGCAAAAAATTTTAACATCTTACATGAAGAAACCTTACCTACGGTAAACACGTGGTTGCAGAGAAATGCGTTCTGAAAGAGGTTCCGTGGTTCGGAAGGATGGTGTTCTGTTGTTCTTAAAGGTTCTGAACAATACTGGTAAATAGGGAAGCTAGATAATGGGGCAGATTTTGAAAATAATAAAAGATCCAGGAAGAAAAGTGAAACGGATTTTATTCTAAATGGCGCAAATGAGAAATTTTTTTCAAAATGCGAGAAATTCGCGAATTTTGAAATAGGTTTATAGAATGCGCGAATTTCTCGCGGTTATCATTTTTTAATGTGAGAATATAAAAAAATATGCGAGATTCTCGCGTTCTCACACTGTAGTGAAAACACTGTGTTATCATATTTTTCTTGAACATCTGAAGAAGATTGTTCATCAAGCGGTATGATCTCTCTCCAAGATCGTGATAACATAGACGATTTTACCCTTGACCATGCTGCTGATATTCCATATACTGTAATCCAATAACGAATATTGCTTCCAGAAATTTTGTAGTGTTATAACTGCATTAATCAAATTTTCTTAATTTTGAAAATGTTTCTCTTTATATTTTTTGTGACTTCGGAATGAGCATGGATAATCCGCGCACGGATAATCGAGAGTGTACTGTATATGCGTATTTAGAACATGTGTTAAGTCTGCAATCAATACCTGCGTTTGTATAGTAAATCAACGTAAATTTTTTGGGGCCGATCTTTGAGGGTGCGGCGTATATACCAAGGAGGCGTTTCTTCACGAAATTATGGTTACTTTTTTTTAGAAGTAGTGAGATATTTTGACACGCTTAAATTAATAATAAAAATAAATTCTTTAGGAGAAATTATTCTTAGACCATTGCTATTATAATGAATCAAAATATTTTGCCATATGTATGTTATTCAAAACTGGTGCCCTTTAGATTAGCATTATGTGATCTTTCATAACTTACGATAGGGTATATTTTTTCTTTTTTCTTGCAGCAGGGTCCAATTCATATCCCATTTCAATTACTTCATGCGTTTTGCCAGTTTCAGAAAGCCTATTTTCCAATTCCAATACTAAATATTTGCAAACTGAAAAAAAATATAGAAATATATTTATAACGAAAAAAGTAAAATTCAACAAGTGTTGGAAAATATTTTCACATCAGTATATGTTGATAAAGATGTTACAGTTATAAAAGTTTATCTTGAACTAGAGCCGTGATAAAAGTTAGGTTACCTATATTTACCAAATTAATAATACAAAGGTATTTATAAAGTAATCATAGATATTTCACAAGAAAATATTAAGTCTGTTTTTTATTAATACAAACACAAATAAAATTATTGGCCTCGTATTTTTTTCAATATTTTTGGGATCGACAACTGCAAAAAAAATTCAACTATTATTTTTTTTTACTTCAGTTTATTCAATAATTTTTTCGCAAACCTCTATTTTGTTTAGTGTTTCAAAGAAATAAAATAAAAAAATAGTAAAACATTTATGGTGATCTACATTTTTCGGGCGATTTTTCGCTGGCGTTCGTTTAATCAAAATGTTCATTTTTTTCTACATTATACTGCAAATTTGTAAATGGTTCTGCAGAACTTGAATTGAATTCAAGGAGTGCGATTGATTTCAAGATATATGTCAATTTATAATGTTTCATGTCTAGGACTTTTTGCAAAGACCAAATCCCTATTGGGAAATAATTAGATCTCTGTACTGAAACTGCTCCCATTCTGCAGCAGATCAGGACATATATCTCCCTTAAGATAATTAAAACCTATGAAAAATAAACACTACATTATCTTCAAAGGCTAAGAGATAATGAATTTCGGTTCCTTTTATTACTATAAATAAGTTTCTTAAAAATGTTTAGAACTCACTAAAAACATAAATTTGATACCATTACATTAGCTCATTTTTTCTACACTTCTACCAAGCATAATCCTGAATCCAGTCATACGTTGGTAAGCAAAGGTAAATGCTGAATTCGCCAAATTTTGAAATTCAGAATTTGGCAAATGCTGAATTTAATTTAGCAAATATTTTTACGTATTTTAAATAAATTGGCTTTAAATTTTTGAAGGTGCATAAGAACTAAAAAAAAATTTATAAAAATGAATGAATTTATTAATGAGTTTCAAATAAAATCTTACAGCATATAGGTCAAAACATTTTGTTTTAATACAAATAAAAACTTCTCAGAAATCAGGGTTCATTTCAGGAGAGTAACTTAAATGAAATATTTCCACCTTACATGCCCTTTGAAACCAATTAACCGCCCCAATATATTTATATTTATTAATAGTTAAGAAAACAATACATTTGCGCTATTTTTTTTCTAAATCTTTATGATTTTCTGATTATTTTTAAGGCAATAATTTTTTTTCAACCACTTCCCCTTTAGTTTCAAAACATAATTAATATGTCATTATGATATGCATATTTTGAAATTCATCTATCATTTTCTTGAAGCATTTGTTTCAACACGGTAATTACATATTGTTTGTCTTTCACGGTAATTACATATTGTTTGATAGTTTTGCAAATTACGATATAATTAATATGTCAATACGATGTATGCATATTTTGAACTTCATCTAAAACTTTCTTGAAGCATTTGTTTCAACACGATTCCATGGTAATTACATATTGTTTGATAGCTAGTTTTTTCTGAAGTTATTAATTCTTTTTACATGGCTTTTAATGCGATATTAAGAAGAGTTGAATTTGTGGCGATTCCATCACTAGACAAAATTAAGAACTTTGCATTTTATTTGTATCTTAAAGCCAAGAAAATATTAAGACAATAATGCCCTTTTGGTGATAGGTGTCCTTTTCAGTTTCTAATGCCTTGCCCTTTGTAAGGTCTATATTGAACCCTGATTAATTAATTTGTTCATACCTCCTATCTACTTTTAATTATTGTATTCAATTAACAGCATACAAATTTACCTTTATAATTTTTAGCAAAATTAATACCACACATTTCTTCTGATTTTTCCAAATTATTTCCAAGAGATAATTTAAAAATTAATGGAAAACTCACAAATGAAATTATTAATACGTGCAATCAAACCATATTGAATAGATTCTACACCGTATTGAATATAAATTATCAACGCTTGTCTTATCAACGCTTTACATGGCTTTTAATGCGATATTAAGAAGAGTTGAATTTGTGGCGATTCCATCACTAGACAAAATTAAGAACTTTGCATTTTATTTGTATCTTAAAGCCAAGAAAATATTAAGACAATAATGCCCTTTTGGTGATAGGTGTCCTTTTCAGTTTCTAATGCCTTGCCCTTTGTAAGGTCTATATTGAACCCTGATTAATTAATTTGTTCATACCTCCTATCTACTTTTAATTATTGTATTCAATTAACAGCATACAAATTTACCTTTATAATTTTTAGCAAAATTAATACCACACATTTCTTCTGATTTTTCCAAATTATTTCCAAGAGATAATTTAAAAATTAATGGAAAACTCACAAATGAAATTATTAATACGTGCAATCAAACCATATTGAATAGATTCTACACCGTATTGAATATAAATTATCAACGCTTGCAGAAATTTTATCTACTTCTTAATTTGCGAACTTTTAATTATTTTATCTATTAATTATATTTTACCTACTGATTAACAGCATACAAATTTACCTTCACAATTTTTTGCATATTTAACACCATACATTTCTTCTTCCGGTGTTTCTTCCTCATCATTTCCTTGAGATAATTTAAAAATTAAACACAAACAGAAAATAGTCCATAAACGTAATCGAGCCATATTGAATATATTCTACACGTTAGAAACACATGCGGGTATGTTTTATCTACTTCGTTTAGCGGCTCAATTTACGCGTACTTCTATCAGTGGCTACTGATAATTAGATTACGCGCTAACTTTTAACAAGATGACAAAAAAAATTTTTAATTAGCAATATTGAAGTGATAACATTTTGGTAAATAGGAAGTGTTGTACATCTAATAAACACTAATATCTAGACATTTCCTGCTACATAAATAGTTAACAAAAACTTTCTACAATATAAATTAAATTACAATAATATACAAATGCTGTCCGTCAAAAAAGAAAGAAAAATAATCAAAACATCTGCGATATTTAGAATTTAAAAGAATGACGATTAACAACTGTAAAAACTTATTAACTTCACTTTTATTCCTTTATTAATAACAAATAATGTAATTTAGAACTACCACTTGAAAAACTGTTTGAACTGAACTCTAAAAACAAACGTTCAACTTAAAAAATTCTACGAAACTATTTCGGAAAATAAGTATCATTAAAGTTAACTGCGTTTGTAGCGTTTAGGGTTAACATTTCGTCATTTTTGTTTGTTATTGCTCTCTAATTATGCAATTCAAAAATTTAAATCTTAGCGGGAGATATTCTTCTTTTTTATTTATCATATATTTTATTACACTCTTTAAACGTGATTTTATACTTTATTTTTAATCGTATTAATGGAGCCTTTCGATGACTCAAGTAAGAATAAACTTAAGATATTTAAAGATTATATGTGTAAATAAAATGAATTTATGTTTAGTTACTTACGTTGTTTCACAAAAGAATTTGATTTTCATTTAAATTAGTTCATTCTATGGTAAAAGTTTACAATAGTGTGCCCCTCTTATTTTGTCACTATTTTATGTTCTTGCTGAAAACAGAAAATTGAATTAAAAGTGGAATTTTCTAATATATAAGAAATTGCGATAAAATTAATAAGAAAATTGATGATTTCATACATTGTAAAAGCTCCAAGTAAAGGGCCCCGCTTAAAACCGCTAACAAATAAGTCAGTATAAATTACTAATTTAATGTTCTACTTAAGTAATGATTAATTTGCAGTTTCACTGCATTTACCTATAAATTGAAATTAATGTAGGGTAGATTTCTGCATCGTAATTTGCTGCAGAATAATTGCCAAGCCTTGGCAACTTCTGGGCAGTGGCTCCTTGAGGAACTAAAACGAAAAAAGTCCCCAGCAAACCTCTGTGTACTTCTATAAGGAAATTTGTTGGTTTAAAATCCACTTGGTGTCTTAGTGGTTGTAGTTGGAGCTACAAATCATGATACAGAAATTTCCCTATTAAGCTGTGCAGGTGTAAGACTTCATAAAATTACTTGAATTTACATGTTTAATATCTATAATTCTCTTTTTCATTGTCTTAGTTCATTATTATTTCTTCTGTGATATAAATCTGTTTTTAAGAGCGTATATTCTTTTACCCTTTAGATGTGACTGACGATTTCATAGCAAAACAGTTTTATGGACCTACACTTCATGCCTCTAGACGGTAACCATATTGAATTTATAACTTTTTGCATTGTTACAAAAAAAAATATTTTTCAGTGAAATTTTATATTTTTTCTGTGAAATTGTTTATGGAATTTGCGTTTTGTTGCTCCAAAGATGCTCCAAAACCATGTTTTGCCACTTACACCACTGCTCATATTGAGTGAAAGGAATTCAGATTTTTTTTTAAATCAAAATGTTTGTTATTTCTAAATCTCAATGAGTGAAAACTGATCTTTATAAATATGTGTAAATTTTTTGATTTGCCTAGTTTGTGGAAGGTTTATAATTATAGGTAAATAGATCATATCTCTAGATAGATTTTCTAACTGTGCTCTCTAAAACATTTCCCAGTGCTATGTAAAAATCTAAGGACATGTTTTAAATTTTAAAAAAAAGTGGGAAATTTTTTTTATATTTTATGAGTTTTTGCTCTTTTACGGTGAAGCACACTTAGATAAAATAAAAAACTTTCTGCAAACAGAAAATTTCAATTAAAAAACTTTCTGCATGCATTGATTTACTCTTGTAACTAGTTTCAGTCCTTTCGTCGCCACCTCATTTTGGTGCTATTTTTTGGAAAATGTTTAATTTTTATCAAACTCTATATTGATTCATAACGAAGGGATGAGTTTGGAAAATAACCAAAAAAAGAAGCTGAAAATAGAAATCAAAAAATGTTATTTACAAAAACACTTTTTAAATAATTGGAAACATATCTGAAATTTGAGCAAGAAAAAAAATATATGTAGATGTAGGAAGCATTTATCCACAGAATATTATCAATGTTTTAATAAAAGTATTGATCCGAGTACATTATTTATTTATTTTAATTGCATGGATATGATTTGCAGTGTGAATTTTATATAATCAGTGAAATCTATTTCTCTTCATGCTTAGAGCCAAACAACCTTTCATTGTTAATGCTATTTGGAATTCAATTAACTTCAGCTAAATAAAGGTTATAGCTGCAAGATAAAATTTAGTGTTCTGCATTAAATTTTTTAATTTCTAAGGTGCTCCTTTGAAAGTAAGGAAGGACTGTATAATTTACAGAACTCCTCATTTATGAACGTATAATCAAAAGTATGTACAGTACTTCTAATTATCTGTGCTTGCCTAACTTGTGTAAGCATCTTGGGTTCAAAAAATCTCTATTATTTTTTACATGGCCTGCTGGGCATGTTTGTCTATAGGATAATACCTAAATAAAACTTTTGAATGCATATTAATAAAACTTATAATTGTACCTATTATTAATCTATCCATAAAAATGTTATTGGCAAAGAAGTATTTTAAGCTAGAATAAACATTGATGGCGTAAATGCAGAGAATTCTTATTAACAATGAAGTGGTATAATCAATATTATTAAGTACTATAAGCAAGTGAATGTCTGATATGTGTTCTGAACATTCAGGCAATATAATTACTTAGGTCTTGTAAGCTTAATAATTTTGCATCATCATTTGACTTATGATGTTACTAGTTTAGGTAAATTTATCTAAGTTTTAAAAACAGTAAAGTTGTTAATTACAAATCTCTTAAGTGACATTTTATGATATTATTTACATGTCTGGCCGAGCAATAGTTATCCATATAAAATAAACTTACAGGTTTTATTTTTAATCCTTTAGGAACTGGAGTGAATCCATTTTACATTTGCGAAAGATTCATAGGGAATTGCAATCTAAACCCATTCCATCAGTCTTTAAATCTAGGTGAAAATTTTTTTAGTATCACTCTGTTTTTTTATTTTAACATATTGTTAGATTATTTTTATTACTACATTCTTCTTAGTGTTATTTTGGTAAAATCTTAAATTTTTGCATTTTGTAGATTAGAGGGACCATCTACTTCATGGAAAGTTTTTAAACGTTTAAGTTTGGCTGCTTCTTTTGCTGATTCTGGCACAAAAGTAATTTTTTTATTACTATTAGTTGAATAAATTAATTTTCATTCATTTTATGATTAGTTTATTCATTCTTATGATCAGTTAATTTTTCATTCTTACCCATAATTTCCTTTTTTTTTTTTTTACCATTGTTACACAAAACAAGCTGAATTTCAGTAATTAGAATAATTTTATGAAATCATGCGATCTTCTTATTTTTTTGACATTCCAGACTTGTTTTGGTTTTGAAAATTCCAACTTAAAAAAGACAAACCATGATGCTTGTACTTTTAAAGTAAAATATTAATTTAAGAAATAAATTAAATATTAGTAAAATTCTCTTGTTAATAGGGTTCTGTTTTGATATAAATTGTGCTTAACTGATTTTTTAATATTTTTATAGGAAAGAAAGACTGACTATATCACTTACTGTGGTACATAAATATAAATGGCATTATAACGAAAATTGGTTTTCCTCAAGTTCTATTTTTGGCGACAAATGGCTTTTCTAGTTAACCTAAACTTTTCTTTACCACAATGTGTTGTGAGCCCTGGTAAAGCCAATGAATAAACTATTCTTTGCCATCCAAACTTTTGTTTTTAGAAAATGGGTAAAGGTTTCAAAGGAAAGCTCAACTCTAAATCTGTGACCAGTCTAAATCATCTTTGCTTTGTTGGCAAAGTAACCTACTTCATGGTATTGTTTTTCATTTTTTTTATTAATTTTTATATTAAAAAAGGGGATATCAAAAGACTGAAAAAATATACAATTTAAAATAAAAATTTAAACAATAATAATATTCATTCCTTGCTCCTTGTATTATGAATTACTTGAAAGCAGTTTGATGTTATGAAACTAAAAATAATTTAAACTCCAATTGAAAAAAAATTTTTTTTTAATATTTTATTTGCTGTTACAGGATTGTATGATTTTTTCTTTTGAAGAACGTAATACAGATCATACTGGTCAGAGATTATTTCTTGTTACTCATCCACATCATTTGTGGTTAAATTATAAGTAAGTTATTTTTCTTTGAAAGAAAAATTTCAGAATTGTTCATTTATTATAATTACTTTTTTAAAGTTATTACATAATTCATCTTTTGTGTATCGTATATTTGTCATTTTTATTTTTTGCTTTCAATGCAACAATTTTTATTCCTAAAATAACCATTTTAACAAATAAAACATGCTAAATTATCTATTATTTTAAAAATTGTATGCTCAAATCCAACCCATTGAAAACTATAAAATTATGTCTGTAAACCCATACGAGTAATTGAACAAGTATTGATTTTAAAATAACATTGCAATTCAGAATAATTTTACACTTTAAATTCAAAATAATGTCAAGAACAATGTATGAAAATTATTGTTAAAATTATCAATAAAATAAATGCAAAATTTCTAAGAAGAAAGATTAATTTTATTTGCAAAAAAAAAAAAAGGAGCAAATGAAATTTGGATCAATTAACTTTAATTTGCAATGAAATGTTATCTTGGCTTAAGGAAAAGTTGATAAAGGGAAAGATACTGAAAGGGTCATTCCATGTCAGTTCATCCAGCCATGGCACCCACCGTCTCAGATTTTGATGAAAATTTGTACACTTATAGAGTTTTTTGTGCTGATTTCAAAAATATCAATTATATTTAAATCGGTTAATGGGTTTAAAAGTTATAAGAATTTATACTTTTGCCAAAATGGCTCATTTGCCGCCATTTTGATTCATACATCAAAGGCTATTAATGATTGTTACTCACCTTATATTTGTCATAGAGCAATAATTTTTTTTTTATTTTGTTCAGAATAAAGTAATCTGTCATATAAACACTTTTTTTTGCAAATAAGTATCTTACTTTTTTAGTAAATGGGTCTGTTTTGCAGTTTTTTGATCAGCGGAGTTGAGTAACTTCAGGAGATTATTTCTGGCAACTCGCCCCCTTCAATTTCAAAAATATTTTATTCAAGGATAGTTGAAAGTGCAAACTAACATCTGATACAGAAATATTGATGGGCCGTTCACTCACTTTTTAAAAAAAAAAAAATTTCCTAATGAATCATTATGCGTTAAAAGTACTCGTAGTTTGATGATTTATAGTCCTTAATTATAACTAGAATATAATAAAATGATATAAAAAAATGTGAATGGTAGAAAAATATGTAAAATAAAGTAATCATTTATTAAATTATTTCTTTCTTCTTTCTTTGAGCCCTCCCCCCCCCTCAAAAAAGAAAAGAAGAAAGGAAAAAATTTGAGACTGAGCAAGACAAACACAATTTCTGGCCAGGAATTGCTGAAATTTGCAATTTAGCTCTGTATGTTTTAGCCTGATCTACACTTATGACATGAAGGGAGACTTTCTTGGTCTTATTGGAAGGAGAATTAAATAAGTCACATTTTTTTTTCATTTTCTTATATAGGGTGACCTTGGATAATTCCTGATCAAAAAATGCAAACATCTACTTTGTGAAAAAACTATTCAAGATAGAATTTCAATATTTACTGGAAGTTTGAGACTATATGAGATGAGTCCTATGCTACCTTCTTTTGTTGGAAAATCTAATTAGAATTTAAAAGATTTTAAATTCTTAGTGATCAGAAATTACCCCTTCTCTTGATCATTTCTGGGGTAATTCCTGATCACTTCTGGGGTAATTACTGATCACCAGTTTTTATAGTAAAGGGGTTGTTTAAAAATAATTATACAATGGTAATTAACAAATAAGACATCAAGATCAAACAAATAAACCAAAGAGATGTTTAAGCAGCTAATAAAACGATTTCTTTAAAAGCAAAGAATAAAGATTAACACTTTAAATTTTCCAAAAATCTTTGCATCGTGCGATACATTTTAGGCAAGCAGCCAACTCATTCTCATATTCTGTTGGATTATAAGAAAGAGTTCCCACATAAGTTACTTTTGCTGGATTTTTTAACTTCATTAAGTGAGAGTGTAAAGTTAAGTAAGGTATGTCAACAGCTCTGACAGTAGCTCTCACACTGAAATTTCATTTTCAATCATTAAAAGAAATTCACTAATTTTGCTTTCTAGAAGCTTAGTATCTTTTTTAGTGTTATAATTTCTCACCATATTTATATTAAGCAAATTTATAAACTTAAAAATTATTCTAACAATGTACACACATAAAATTAAGATAGAAGCAAGGTAAGGCAAACCAGAAATGGGACAAATCAGAACACATTTGTCTTGTATACAGTTAATAAACAAATTTTGTGATTACAGTTAAAATATATTTTAATGGTTGTTCCACTTAATAAATATGAACTGCCATTTAAGAAAAGACAATTAGCTATTTTTAATACTATTTATAAAAAGAAATGACAATGATTAGGAATTACCCCAGCCCAGTGATCAATAATTACCCCATGGGGGGCAACATTTGATATAGTTTCCTATAATTAATTATAATGCTTACAGTAGATGTGAAACAATTAAACAAAAACTTACACTATTTTTATATCAAAGAAAAAGAAAGTAACTCAAAATATTTATTATTAAGAGAAGGAGGGGATCTTTGCAGAAATGTGCACATTTTGAAACCCATCTTTAAAATGGAAAATACAGAAAGCAGTTTAAAAGATACTTATTTTGTTAGATTAAACAAAAAACTATAATTAAGTAAATGTAGTTATACTTTAGTAAAATGTACAAACATTCTTGTCCATGTCTCAAATTTAAAAAAAAAATTTAAAATAAAACTTAGGTGATCATTATTTACCCCAGAAACAGAGTGATTGTGAATTATCCCTGGTCACCCTATATATTTCATACTGATAAAGGAGATACTCCTTATGTATGAGGCATATAGTTGAACTTTCCTTAAAATCTAAATTGCTCCTAAATGAAATAAGTTATATATTCTCTGAAGAAAGTTCTAACATCTTCTATGAGTTTAAACTGCACTTAAAATCTTTCAAAGTTAATCCAATACTATATAATACTTGGGTTTTCATAATAAAACTCTTTTTTAAGTATCAAATTGATACATTTAAAACTTTTGAAAACTTATTTATTTCTGTTCTAAATAAATGGAAGAAATACAATTTTACTGATTGGAAAGAAAATAAATTTTACATGACACTCAATTCTGATTGGAGCAAACAGAAATGTTCTGGCAGATGATACATTCTGATTAGTCAAATTTCTTTTTTGGGAAGGTAGAGATGGAATGTGTCAATAGTTTTCAGTATTTTTTTTTTCTATTCAGAAGTTTTTTTTTAAAAAATTGGATGTATATAATTATAATAAAAGTTTTTGAGAATAAAAAGGGCCTGCAGGTATTAGTGATGAAATAAGAGCATGCAAATTATCTTATAGTTAGTGATATAAAATCATTTCATTTCAATATAATTATAATAAATAGTTTAACTTTATCACTGTTTCAAATGAAATTTTGTAGGGGTATCTCATTACCATAACAATCATTGTGACAAATAAAAGGATAAAATTAACTTCAAATATTCATAATTTGGTCTTACATTTAATTACATTTTAGAATCAGACAAAATGTTTGAATTAAATTAAAGTGTACAATGATTTTCTCCTTCCATAAAGATCAAAGTTAGTTCAATTAAAAAAAAAATTTAATGGCTGCTTTTTATTATTTGGCACTGCCCTCTACTCTTTCAGAGAAACTTTTATTTACATTTTTTTTAGATTCTGATCCCTCTCATTCACCAAAACTATATGATTCTGGATAAATTTATTTGCAAAAAAGGTGAAATTTTGTTCATTCTAAAATTTTGTCTTTCTTTTCTTTTTTGAGGGCTCAAAGAAACAAGAAAAAAAAATTTAATAAATGATTACTTTATTTTACATATTTTTCTACCATTCACATTTTTTTATATCATTTTATTATACTCTAGTTATAATTAAGGACTATAAATCATCAAACTACGAGTGCTTTTAGCGCATGACGATTCATAAGAAAAAAAATATTTTTTTTAAAAAGTGAGTGAACGGCCCATCGAAATTTTTATATCAGATGTTAGTTTGCACTTTCAACTATCTTTGAATAAAATATTTTTGAAATTGAAGGGGGCGAGTTGCCAGAAATAATCTCCTGAAGTTACTCAACTCCGTTGATCAAAAAACTGCAAAACAGACCCATTTACTAAATAAGTAAGATACTTATTTGCAAAAAAAAGTGTTTATATGACAGATTACTTTATTCTGAACAAAATAAAAAAAAAATTATTGCGCTATCACAAATATAAGGTGAGTTACAATCATTAATAGCCTTTGATGTATGAATCAAAATGGCGGCAAATGTGCCATTTTGGCAAAAATACAAATGCTTATAACTTTTAAACCCCTTAACCGATTTAAATATAATTGATATTTTTGAAATCAGCACAAAAAATTCTATAAGTGTACAAATTTTCATCAAAATCTGAGACGGTGGGTGCCATTTTTGTAAAATCCTGTATGATTTGACATGGAATGACCCGAAAATTAAGCCAAGATTTGTTAAACTATAGATACCTTGGTTTGCTTAAAAGGGGCTATTTAAATTAGGATAAAGTTGATTGGGGATAAAAAAGTACTGAGAATTAAAAGAAGTCAAACTAAGATAAAGTAATAATATAAATAAAATTGGAAAACAACAATGAACAGTAAGTTTCTCTCCAAGTTGTAATTACTATTATAATTACTGTGTTTTAATTTTAAAAAAAATACTTATTATTCTGTAATGCATTACTGTATAGATTTTCAAAATGATGACCCAACATAGAAAATGTTCAAGAGTTTAACCTACACTGTTCAAGATTAAAGAATGTTGATTTTTATAACAATATCTGAGATCCCATTTATGATGATCTGTCATTTTGTTTTCAAAGTCTGATAACTTCTGACAGACCAATGTAATTACTTTAATTATTGCTTTACACAAATTACTAGACTGTACTTAAGGTCCTGATGAATATAATGTTTGATTGTACCTTCATTACGTGATGCTACCATCATCTGCTTTTTCAGATACTGCTATCATGCGGCTTTTGGCTCTTCAGTACTAATTCCCAACTTTCTAATAAAATTATAGTGCTAAATAAAAAGAAAGTGTTTTTTTTTAAATATTTTCTTACTTTATAAATTTGATTAACCCCACACACTTTAAGTTTTCTTACATGTTCTATATTTTTTATATGCATGGCTTTATTTTCCATATTAGTTATCGTCGTATATGCTCTTAATCATATATTATGTAAAAGTTTTGATTTTTAAATTCTTCAGTTTTGAAGTACTTGTTTCATTAAAGTAATTAGACTTCGAACTTTGAAATAGGTCTCGACCACCTGATGAGCGATGTACTTATGAAGTTATTAGAGAGAGTAAGTTATTTAAATAGTTTTCTTAGTTTAATGTTATAATGGCTTTTTTTTTTCTACTTTAAGCATTTGAGTTTTATTTTTGACTTTATAAATTAGTTTTAACAATCTTGAATGTAAAAATTCTCATAAAATGCCACTTATCAGTATGAATGTTTAAGCAATGTTTATGTATCAATGTCAATGCTAAGCATGTTATGTATTTATGTATATGAATGTTTATGTATCACTATGAATGAATTTTACTAAACATTTTTGATAAAAATTTTAATAACATTAAAATATATTTATATTTTATTTCATTAATTTAATGCACTTATTAACATATATTGATAAATTTTCTAAAATTTAATGCTCATTGTTATGAATTATGCAATTTTTTAAAAATATGATCCCTAAAACCATTTTTTTTTTTTCATTCAGATTTTCCTTGTAAGCTTTACTTTGATTTAGAATTTAACAAAATTTTAAATCCAGCGAAAGATGGCAATGATATGACAAAACTTTTTATCCAGGTATACTATTTAATTAACAAATATATTAAGTAGATATTTTTTACAGATCATTTCAAAGAAAATTGTATTTATTTAAATAGTTTTTAATATTATCAGTTTCACTTTTTAGTGCATCACTGCAGAAATGTCGAATGTTCATGGCATACATCTACAGGAATCAAACTTCTTGTGGCTTGACGCTAGGTAAAACTAATTTTCTTTATTTTATTTTATGAAATATACCATCCTTATCAAACGAGAGAACGCTACTGTGTTTTTCAAAAAATTTCCGAACAGATAAACCAAAATTATATTATAGAGAATTTAGTCTCACTGATCTTATAAAAAAAAAAAACCCACTTATTTCATCTGCTACTGACACAGCAACAAATATCATTGAGATATCTCTTATACAAAAAAAGGTTTACCCAAAGATTCCCAAATCCAAAGAAAAAAAGGATTCCCAGATCCATCAGGGACCTCCAGGATATCTGAATATCAATGAAATATCTGTCAGATATCCAGGGGTCGTAACTGTGTGATGTTTAACGCATATTTGGATATTATGTTTGTGACATCTACATTATATCCCGGAGACATTTGACAGATATACGTAACTTTCACAGATATCCAGCACATAAAATTGATATCTGAAGAGTTTTTTCCTGATATCAATTTTATATATTATCTGGATATCTTGGAAATTTTTTTTTTCAGTATTAGAAATATATCTTACTTCTTCTTAAATTACTCTTCTTCGACTGTACTAAATTTAATGATCTAATATAAAGAGTAAATTTAAACATATGACCTATAATTTTATGAATAAAATTATTTCAAACATTACAGAATGTAAAGTATAAATAATCTTATAATGTTAGATCATTTAATTTAACAGAAAAAATTTGTGAAATTCAGTTTTTTTTTATAATAGTTTTTATCAATTTTAAATTTTCAGTATTTATTCATGATTTATAAATATAAAAAAAATATTGGAGAGATATGAAAGTGTGAAATAAAAAGTGCTTATGATAAAAATTCTTTGTATCGAATTGAAGATTTGTCATTAAGTTGATTTTCTTCAGTTAGCAATAAAATTTTTAAAGTTTTTATTCAATTTTGAAAATTATAGTGTGCAGTAATATAGATAGTAATATTAAATTAGTAAATTGGTCTAACAAATGCCTCAAAAGAAGCTCATATTATGAAAAAGGGTGGTGTTCTTGATGAATCAATTATTCCGTATGAAAGCAAATTATGTCTTTTTGTTTCCTTACATTAATAATACCATTTATTTTGAAAACAAGACCATTGAACCTAATTTTGAATTGGTTCTGTGTATTCTGAAATTTCTGAAAATTCATAGGTGTGCTCAGACTTTTGACAAGGACAGTATTTTCATCAATTAAGAAAAAAAAAATTTAAATATTGTAAAAGATTATTTATAAACTTAAGTTTTTAGATATTACAGAAATGAAAATTTAAAGTGAAATTTTTATTTATTTGTTTCTAATTTTGGCAGAATTTGAGATGATGTAAATCAATTTCTGCCCAATCCCCTAAAACGTACAGTGGGCCAAAAATGTTTCCAAACGTTTGTCAGTGTTAAATTTAGACATTTAAATTGGGACATTTTATTGAGACTTGAATATTTTAAAAAGGTTTTAAATCAAATGTTAAATATCATCAAGTGCCACCTTCCCCAAAAAACTTGGAAAAAAAATGCATTTTGAGCCCAGATTTTGTGGAAACCATGCGTGAAAGTAGACAGGCGATCTCGAATTTTAATACATGTGTAATATTATATATTGTATGAACTATTATATGTATATATTATATTATTTTTAAAACAAATACATTACCAAACTTAAAACAAATCGTAAAGAAACGAATTGTTACAAAGTCATTGAATGCCACATTCCCCAAAACCTTGGGGGGAAAAAACTCCATTTTGAGCCCAGATTTTGGGGGAAAGTTACGTGAAAGTAGACAAGCAAACTCAAATTTCTAGTATACGTCTAATGTAAGATATTATCTATACTATATTATACATATATTAAATTTAAAACAAATACATTACCAAACTTAAAACAAAATGTATAGAAACGGATGGTTTAACATTTAATGAAACAAAGTCAAAGAACCACTAAAAAATTTGAGCCCAGATTTTGGAAAAAACTTGCTTGATAGTAGATAGGCGTACTCAATGACCTTTCACTTAATAATCATTCGTTTCTATACGTTTGGTTTAAAGTTTGGTGATGTGTCTGTTTAAAATATAATATATATATATATATATATATATATATATATATATATATTAGGCATTATACAAATTTGAGATCGCCTGTCCACTTTCGTGCAAAGTTTCCACTATGTTTGGGGGTTAAATGTAGTTTTTTTTTGTTTCTTTGTTTGTTTTCCAGGGGCGGTAGCACACAATGAGATTTAATAGTAGATGACAAAGTTGCCTTTTTGAAACCTCTGGCGTTATTTTTTCTTTATTTACTATACATCAAAAACGGAAGAAAAAAATGAGAAATCAATATTCCCATGCTACAGAAACCAAACTCTGATTTCTGTGTGTAAAATTTTAAGAATTGTTGATATTTTGTGACATGGAACATGCTAACAATTTTTGTGGCCCGATTTTTAAACTGTGGCTTAAGTTTAAATGGGTTAAGCTATAGGGTTGAATTGCATTTTCTGTGTTTTATTTATTTAGTTGTAAAACAATATATTGTACAATTTACTTTATCTTGGAAAAGGATTTAACTTTTCAAAAATCCTACTCTTAAACGAAGAAGAAAATTCAATTTTCTTTTCTTCTTGTTGAATAAACTAGTTTACCACATTAAGAAAGAATGCATTCCTCAAATTCGATAGCCTATGAATGAAAGTGTCAGAAATAACTGAATTTTTATCAAATTTAATACATTTAACCAATTTTAAAAATATATTTAGAAAGGTTGAAGAAAGTTAAATGAAAATTTCTGTATTTAAGGCGTAATAATAAATAAATTTGTTTGCATTTCAATAATTTAATATGTTTATTTTACTTTTCGTTTGTCCCATTTTTTTTACTTATTTTTTTATTTTTAGCACTGATACTAAGTTTAGCTCTCACTTGATTGTGCAAACACCTGATGCAGTTTTTCAAAACAATGTTATTGCAGGTTTGTTCAACTATTCACTCTCCTAATAATTTCTCACAACTTTCTTTACACATTTGATCACTTTGAATGGATTTTTTTTTTATGTGTTAATTAAATTGTTATGCATGAAATGCATTTATGTAATTTATATTATTTTAAATTTATTTTGTCAAATGATTTCTATTGTTCTTGTTGCATGTAATAAGACAAAAATAGACAGTAATAGACAAAAATTATTACAGTGAAAAGAATCAATATTATTTTGCATTATATCAAATAATTAAAATCCTTAAAAATTTTCCAATTTAGGGGTTTAAAATATTTTCTTGAATGACAACTGTGTTCAAAATTGTGTCCAATGTAACATTTTCCTTGTCGTCATGAACACTTATCCTTTGTAATTTTAATTTGACCAATTAATTAATTATTTATGATTTTATAAGATAATTCAAGTTCTGATGGAAAGTACTATTTGGATAATAAATTGATTTCTTGTTTTGCTTTATTAAATTTTTATTTGATTCTTAATTACAGCTTTTATCACTTGGAATTTTTAAAGGGTAAAGAAAGTTTTTTTTTTTGTTATTTCACATTCCACTGTAGCTCCTGTTTCTTTTTTTCTTTTCTTTTTTTTTTTGATTATTCACAACTATGAAATATTTATTACCTTATACTATTAAAAAAATTTCATTTTTCTCTTTAAAAATATTGTAAACTTTTAATTTGAATTTTCTAATTGCAGGTTTTTTTGTGTCATCTTTGTCACACAAAATAATATCCAAAATAGCAAACAGTGCCGATTCTGATCAATTATGGCCATCCAGTAGTCAATTGAAATCACTAATTATTCTGAAGGCAAATGAAAAGAAATCATTTTTCTGGGATTCAAGTAATTTATTTTTTTTTTTTTTTAATATTATGATTATTTTTATTTAGTGATAACAATTATATTGCGCAAAAATTACCTTTCTCACCTATTACTTGCTATTAAATGGTATTACTTGCTATTAAAAGTGAAATTTCAGTATTTATTTTATACAAACCAATGCATAAAAGGAATTATTTAGTTGATTGCATATAAGTATGTGAGATTCTGTATAATTATATTAAGATAAAAGTCTTTTCATTTTGTCATAAAATTACTTTCATACTTTTCAAATAGTAATTTTTGAATACATTTCCACATTTCTCTGTTTTTTCCTTTTTTACTTATTTTTAGAGTTGATAATTTTGATTGGACTCGCTAATTATTTTTATCATATTTTTTTTTGTTCATTTTTGAATTAATATGATTATTTGTATTTTCTTCTTTTACTGGCTGATGTTTCACTTTTAATGAAGAAAAAATTTTGTTCTGAAAAGAAAAAGTAGAAATTATTGTTTTAAAATCAAAAATTGTATTTTTTATTTTTTGTGTATTAAAATTGTCTAAAAGGCTTTCTCATATTATGAAAATATGTCATAGTCATATGATACCTTCATTTTTAACTCAGTAGAATATAGAATATTAAAGTGTCATGGAGTAGAAAATACAATTTTACTAGCACAGAGTTGTTCTAAGTATAAATCGTGATAAATTTCTGCTCAGATTTGCTGAAATCGTATAAATTAATCAAAATAAAAACTAGTTGTGAAATAATAAAAAGTCAATAAATTATTGAAAATTTTAATTTGTATTTTGGCTCTATAATGAGTGATATGTGCTGATTAAGTTATTCTATTAATCAAATAAATAACAAAAATCCTTGAGTGATGTGAAATTAAAAAAAAAAGATATAGATTACTGTTCTATAGTTTAAAATAAGGTATTTATTTTTTCTCTCATTCAAAGCCCATCAGTTCCCATAAAGTAATATCTATACATTTCATAAATATATCTCATGCATGTTAGTTTTATAGCTTAATAGTTCAAAGCCAACCTGCTTCCTTAAAGTAAAATCTATATATTTTGTCAATATTTTCTACACCATTTTAATTTCGTAGTGTAATGATTCAAAGCCATATATTCTCATAATGTAAGATCTATATATACTTTATCAATATTTCTTATCCATTTAATAGTTCAAAGCTCTTCTGTTACTGTAAAGTAAGATGTGTATACTTCATTAATATTTCTCAATCATTTTAACTTCATTGCGTAATAATTCAAAGCCCAACTATTCCCTTTGAGTATTCAATTTTTTCTTCCTACATACTTCATCATTTCTCTGACTTTTTTTCGTCTTCCATATACTTGCTAAATATTTCTCAACTCTTTTAATTTCATGACTTAATAGTTTTACCTCTTTATCTATTTCACATGTAATAGTGTAATATGTACTATTTTGTATCATGTCTTTTCTGTTTCATAATGAGTTTATATGGATAATTATGTTTATAAAATTATATTTGATTGATGTTATTACAAAGATAAATGAAATCTTAATGAAGCTTAATTTAAAATGCTGTATTTTTTAAACCTATGTCTTTTGTGCTCATAAAGAAATATTTAGTTAAAATGAATTTGCTTAACTTTTAATTAGATTTTTATAGCATCTTAAATTTATATTTCAAAAATATCAAAATCGCAAAACGTGTTTGATGTTTATAAATACAGTAAATTTCTTATTATTTAACATTTACTTATAAATTCCTTTCTGTTTTCTGACTTCAAACAAGAAAGGCTAAGCATTGTTTGTAACTCTATTAAAAAAATTTTTAAAACCCATGTTATGATTTTCTATACTCAACAACAACACTGTTGACTTGGGGTTCACAATTACGCTTTTTAAGTTATGAGAATATGAAACTCAATTTGAAACTCGTAAATTAAAGCGTAACAAGTGAGATGTGGAAGTACGTGAAATTTGTTAATCTTAAAACTCAATATCAAAATGTAGCACTGAAAAGTAATTATTAACCAACTAATAATATTTTTTACTGCCTAATCCTGTGTTGCATCTCCTCAATTTCAAAAAAAAACTTTAAAAAGTCAGTCAGTTTTAAGAAATATATAAATTTGTTTACCATTTTTTTTAAACTCTGTGGAACTCCCTGTTATAAACTGTCAAAATAAAATAACTCCTTTTATTTTTAAAAGTAAGAGTGTATTTTATTTGTAGGTGTCTATACAAAAAATCGAAATTTTCGATTATTCTTGTCCACAAAGCTTGGCAAAAGGGCTCCTTTAGTGGTATCAAAATATAATCAGTATGTGCCAGCTAAAGATGTAACACGAAGAGAGTTCGAAGAACTAATGTTTTGTGATTCTCTTGTTACATATTTCAGGTACTGTTTTTTCAATATTTTAAACTTTAATATTTGAGTATTTTATCAATCTCACACACACTAACATTTAACCCTGCTCCTATGGCCCTAAAGGGGCACTTATCGCTTAATGGTTAAGGTTGGAAGACAAGACAGATAGAACAAACAGAAAAATTGCAAATAGCAACAAAAAAGAGAAGAAAAAATAACATATATAAAGTTTTTTAAAAAAAATACAAAAACTAAAAAAAAAAGATTTTTTCCATTAGTTAGGATATTTTGATTAGAAAGTATCCAGGGTTAATTGGTCAAGTAGTGGTTGGTGCTCATCATTGCATAATTTTGTCATTTTTTCATGAAAATTATTTCAGAATTCCCTCGTATTCTTCGAGAAAATTAATTAGGTTGGTTGCCTTCTATTTCAACTTTGGATTCTTATTGATAAATCTCTTCCAGGCTATGAGGAATTCTAGCTTTGGTTGTTTAAAGTGGTAGGATGTATTAAGCAGACATTCTATTGCATAGTGCCACACTGTTCCTGCTCCACCACAGATGGCACATGTGTTGTCAGTAGCCAGGCCGAAACATGAGAAGACGTTTATTTGCTTGAGATTTTTAACATTATCTAAAAAAACTTTTCCTAATTTAACTTGCAACTCTATAAATAAATCACTGATAACATCGTCTTTTGTGCACTTTGACTGCTACATGAAGTTATTATTGAGATTGTCAAAAAGAGCTCTCCAAATAGGAGCCTCACACAAACATTTGAATTCATTTTGATCTACCTATTTGTTTTAATATTTTTTTTATGTTTCCATACATGACCTTTTCCTCATTTGGTGGCGAGGTTTGAGGTTTTGATTGTCTCTCCTAAAAGTATTCTTCAACACCCAGTTTATGGAAAAAATTCGTGCCTTCCAAACGTAGTCATAAATCAAGGTGATCTCGCCTGAAGGTTTCACTGTATTTGCAATTATGAGTTCAAAATGTGATTTGTAATATGTTTAGTATTTGATTTGTTAATTTAGTAGCATTTATAAAATTTGATTATGATGTCTTAACAGTTATTTATATAATTATCAAGGTTTCGCAAAACTCATTTGAGATAAATACTGATGGATTACAATTATTTTTAAGAAATGCGATAAATTTACTTTATTATCTTTCAATTGTTGCTTTTTAATTTTCACACATTTAAGATTGTTTTATTAAATTGCTTGGAAATTAATGCTATCATTCAAACTAGATCGCAGAAAACAACATTTATTTCTCTCTGTGTGGTTTTTTCCATGTTTTTTTTCACACTGTGGAAGAAACTTGCGGTCCTTGTTTTAAAATATACTCTAAAAGTTAATGTTTGACTTTGTTCATCTTCACATTGTAAGTACATTTATGCATTTAATTTATAAATCTTATTTTATAATTTTTGGTTTATAATTAGTTTCATATTAAGTTACAATATTTCAAACAATATATATATACATAGCCAGCAACTCTACTGGATTTTTTCCAGTTTCTCCTGATCTACTGGTTTAATAGAAATTCTAGTTCTTGTACATTTTAGTAAATTCTCCAAAATTGTGTAAGCTTCCTAAAAAATGCCTATTGAAATAGAATTTTTGATTATTGCTTACTCGAGTATTAAAATAAGTGTTATACGAGGGTAGCTATTTATATTTCTGGCCTAATAATGAAAAAACAAATATGTAGGATCGAAATTGGTTTTATTGTTTTTCAAAATATTCTCCATGATGATCAATACACTTTTGCATGCATTTGAACCAATTTTCAAAGCACTTTTTCCAGTCCGATTAAGGTAACTCCAAAACATGCATTTTGAATGCATCAACCGCTTCTTTGGGGATCGAAAATCGTCCACGTAATTTATTTTTGATGTGTGGGAATAAGAAGAAGTCATTGGGTGCCAAATCAGGCCTGTGCGGCGGATGACCCATCAGTTCGATCTTTCGCTCCGTCAGAAATGCCTTTGTTTGAGTCGATGTGTGAGAGCTCGCATTGTCATGATGAAGAATGATTCGCCTGTTCTGCTTTTTTCGAATTTCTCCGATGACTTCTGGCAAACAAATGGTTGTGTACCATTCAGAATTGACCGTCCTGCGTTGCTCTAACGCCACTGTTGCCACATGACCGTTAATGCCGAAGAAACAGGCAGTCATTTGTTTTGATGTGCTTCTTCCTCGAACAACTTTTGTTGGTTTTGCTTCGTCTTGGAAGACCCATACAGTTGATTGCTGTTTTGTTTCCGGCTCATATGCATAGATCCATGATTCGTCACCTGTGTAGATGTTATACACAGCCTTTGATGTACCTTGAACGTATTTTTCCAACATTTCCTTGTCCCAATCGACACGAGCCTTTTTTTGAGCGTTTGTCAGATTATGCGGGATCCAACGCGAACAAATTTTTTTTTCGCTCAAATGTTCATCCAATATTTTATTGATGCTAGTCATACTAATGTCCAAAGACGCCTCTATCTCACGGTATGTCACATGACGATCTTGCTTTATCAGTTCACGCACAGCATCGATCTTTTCTGGCACAACAACGGATTTTGAACGACCTGCACGGGATTTGTCCTGGATCGAACATCGACCACAATTAAATTCTTTATGCCAATTTTTTACAGTGCTGTAGGATGGCGCTTTATCGCTGAATAAAGAATTAAGTTCATGGAAGCACTCTTGTCTTGACAATCCACATCGAAAGTTATGAAAAATAATGGCACGAAAATGTTCACGATTCAATTCCATTCTTTGTAAGAGAAGAACTTTTCAATTTACTGTCAACAACACAAATGAAGCTATAATGGTAAATCGTCTGCTGAATTTATGTTTAAAAATATCAAACTTTTGATTAGAATCGTCTGCGGTCGCCTAGCAACACTTACTGTTGCCAAGGCCAGAAATATAAATAGCAACCCTCGTATATAATAAAGCTAGCCTCATTTATAGAAATTAGTTTAAAAATTTTTTTGTCTTAATATGTTCAGTTTATTTTTATTCACAGCTCCATTTTTAAACTAATTTAAAAATATTTTAACTATCTTTGATAAATTAAATGCTTATTGCTATTCAAAATTATCAGTAAGCATAATACATAACACTTGAAGATCATTTAATGTCCATCCTAGCTGGAAAATATTGTTATTTTTCTATTTTGATGACTATAAAAATCCCTAAAATTCTCCATGCATTAAATATTTAGTACATTATGCAGTGTTTTCATCATAGAAAAAAAATGGGTGAGAATTTCTCACCCTTTCTCAAAAACAGGGTGAGATTTCAGAAAGTTAAGTGAGATTTCTAAAAACTAAAAAAACACAAATAGACTTGAAAAAAAATCATTTCTTTTATAATAATACATTTTTAACATCTTCTATATTTCAAAGCATTGAATATTTTTGATGCATCATCATAGAAGATTTTGCCTTTACTAGGTATTTGCCCATCTTACATTAGTGCATAAAAAATTTGAACGTCTTACATGAAAAAACCTTACCTACGGTAAACACGAGGTTGCAGAGAAATGTGTTCTGAAAGGGGTTCCGTGGTTCGGAGGGGTTGTGTTCTGTTGTTCGAAAAGGTTCTGAACAATAATGGTAAATAGGGAAGCTAGATAATGGAGCAAATGTTGAAAATAATGAAAGATCCAGGAAGAAAAGTGAAACGAATTTTATTCTAAATGACGTAATTCGAAGCTTTTTCCAAAATGTGAGAAATTCGCGAATTTTGAAATTGATTTATAGAATGCGCGAATTTCTCGCGATAATCATTTTTTAATGCGAGAAAAGAAAAAAATACGCGAGATTCTCGCGTTCTCGCGCTGTACTGAAAACACTGATATGCAACAATTAACATGAAAGTTATATTATTTCATAAAATCGACTGGATTTTTCCTACCCATGTTGGCAGTTATATATATATATATATATATATATATATATATATATATGTGTGTGTGTGTATGCATTTTCACACTTTTCTTTCAAAAGCTAGAGTAACAATGGAATGGATAATCAAATCAGAAATATTCTTTAGAAATGACAAATTATGCTAGATTTTTAAAATATTTCAAAAAATGGTCTTAATGTATGAAATTGTTTAGTTTTCTTTGTTCAATACTTCTTAAAGACCTTTGTCATTGATTTGAATTTACCCATATCGGGGGGAATTTTTCTGCTTTTGGGCAGAATTCCATCTTTTCATCAATTTAATAAAATTAAATGTTCTGTTTTTTTTTCCCAAAAAGAGTACTATTTTTTTAAATTTCCTCAAGAAAGATTAATTTGAAATGCTTTTTCCTATCTATATAAACATAAATCTAAATTACAGGATTTAAAATCACACATACATCGCTTTTGGGCAGAATTCCATCTTTTCATCAATTTAATAAAATTAAATGTTCTGTTTTTTTTTTCTTCCAAAAAGAGTACTATTTTTTTAAATTTCCTCAAGAAAGATTAATTTGAAATGCTTTTTCCTATCTATATAAACATAAATCTAAATTACAGGATTTAAAATCACACATCGCAATCCATATTCACGTGATTTAAAATTGCTCATCTTGATCTGTATTCATGCGATTTAAGATTTCACATTGCAATTCATATTCATGCAATTTAAAATCACATATCGTGACTTATATTCAAGTGATTTAAAAATCTTATTCTGGGATTTGTATTCATAGAATTTAAAAATTGCGCATCAAAACTCTTATTTATGTGATTTAAAAATCTCGTCATAATTCATATTCACCGGTTTAAAAAACACTCATCAAGATTCAAGCAAGTTGAAAAAAAATTTGTGCTTTGACATTTTTTTATTAAAGCGTTCATGATATTTTATGGATATATGATTCCTACACACACTTTTTTCTTGTTCAAAATGTATTTTTTACACATGATTTTTAGATTTCTATTTTCACCTTTTTTGTTTTTTACCAAACTCAATATCTGTAACTGTCATTACCGTATCCTCAGACTAAATTACCTTGTTTTGTAAATATCATGATAGTAACGTTTTTAATGTTAAGCCTATTTAAGTCTAAATTGTAACGTGAATGTAGCACATTCGATATTTATTCAGAGTATAGAGCTCTTTTTAAATAATTCACCAAATTTTTATTTTTTAGTTATGTATATCTATAATACAGAAATGCAAATTTCAGAAATATGAATCAAATATTAAAATATGTTGATTAAACTTTTGAAATAATCTTTAATTTTTTTTAAAAAGAAAAAAAAGTAAATGAAGTAAAAGGATTAGTTTCATTAATCTTAAACATGATAATTCTCTCAAGTCAAACAAAGAAAAACATTATCTTCTATATTTTCAACTTCACTAGCATGGAGCTTTGTTCAGTTTCTTTCCTTGTTAATGTTTTAAAAATTGTTATTGTAATCACAAAACTGGCATTTTTTTCTTCTTAATAGGCAAAAAACATGTTTTTATTATTTTACTTTTCAGGAAAAACATACAGAATTTACGAGTTTTGTCCAGTTCAGATAGTTTCATGATGGAAGCTTCTTCAAGAGAAGGCCTTTCATTGAAATCTCGAAGCAGTAATTTTGGTAAATATAAATTTTGACTTTTAAAGTGCAAATGCAAACTGCTTAGATTTTGACTGTGCTTTGATTATAATGCTTAAAAAAACCATTTTTACAACAGCCTGTAGTGGGCCAGAGAGTTTAAGACTCCACCATTTCATAACCAACAACATAATGGTGGTCAATATTTGCACCCAAGCCACTTTTACTTTTAAGATAAGTTGGTACCAATTAATCTGAAGCTCAGTGGTCTGCGAGCCCGCACTGGATCATTATACTTATTATTTTGTTATATAGATCTAAGTGTTTTTGATAACTTAGTTAAAATCTTAGTGTAAAATTTAAAAAATTGTAATAAAAATAAAGAAGAAATTAAGAAGTGTATTTTTTCTGTATTTGTTTTCTAGATCATTTTTGATGTATTCCAATGAATATTTCCGCATATAAATATCTTTCCAAATAAGTTATACAATATACTTATCTAAATTTATTTGATAAAACCTTTTATCTGAAATTATTCATTAAGTTAAAATTGATAGTTTAACTATTTCTTAATAATTTCTACGATACATGGGAACTAAAAACAATTTATGATTTTAAAGTTTATATTAGGATCTTAGAACAGTATTTTGTGGCTAAAATAACATTGAATATAAAAAAAAATTTTTAGGCATAAATTTACAACTTTTGGCTATGGTATTTGATTTCTAGTATTGAATGGCACTGATAAGATTTGCCTGGTTAAAATTTTGTTAATTATTATATAAAAATAGTGTATGGATTTTATCTCTCGTTTTTATTTTATTTTTAACTTACTGGCATGAATTGATTATGTATAATCAATTGATACCAATAAGTTAGAAATTAAGATACACCACAATTTAAAGTGTGTAACTGATGTTTTGAAAAGACTTGACACCATCAGGTAAAAAACAAGGAGAAACTTTGTGAATATGGTAAATAAATTTCTCTCTTCTTCTTCTTTTTTTTTCTTTTTTTTTTTTAGATTATAAAAAATTTAAACTTTTTACCAATTTTTTCCTACATAGTTATAATTTTTCTTTTTATATTTTCAAAAATAATGTCTACTGTGTTATTTTTCTGTTATTTTATGATATTTGTGCATTTTTAGGATTATCAAACAATGGCCCATCTCTTTTCCCTGAAATTGATGATTTTATTTTGAGTCAAGTAAATGATCATAGAATAACAGGTTTTATTCGTAAATGGTCTTACATTGAAAAAGAAGAAATTTTAGTTTATGAGATAGGAAACTACAGGTATTGCTCTAATATTGGTCGCCATCATAAAAGTAATAATATAATGTAAGTATCTCTTTCAATTTCATAACTCTGTATTTTATTTTAATATTATGAAATTAATCAAAATAGATTATCAACTGCATGATCTAAAATAAGAAGGCTATCTTAAGAAAATATGCAGTTTGGGAAATATTTGTTTTCTTTTTGACTAGCGGGAAGAAATTCTCACATTTTTTTTAAAAAAACATGTAGTACTTATTGAAGAATTTGCTATTATTCTTCTCTTTTTTTTAATAAATATTCATGAGCTAACTGTGAAATTTATAGTTTTAGGTCTCAAAAGATAGATTTTGTTTTATTGTGTATTTTGAAATAAAATTTATGTCTTGCATCAAATATTACTACTTTATATGTATTTAATTTTATACATAATTGATAACTAATGAGACTTAAATAAAGATGAAAAACTTTCTGTGACTGCGAAATCTGAATTAAGAAACTTTCTGCAACCAATTTGTAATTAGTTTAACACTTGTAATTAGTTTCAACCATTTCATCGTCTCCTAATTTTGCCAAAATTTGTTCAAAAATCACTGATTTTTATCTTGGTGTTTTGAATTTTATAAAACTTTAAGTTGATTATTATGCATACCAACTTATATTTCTTTGGTATGCATAATAATCAACTGAATTTAGCAGTTTTTTGAATATATATAACTAGTTATTAGCTTATCTCTTTTATCTTATACTTGACTTTCTTTATATATCCAAAATTAAAGTCACTCAGAAACTTTTCGGTACTCGCATTTAATAAATTCTTCTATAATATTCACTTTTCAATTTTTCTATACTTGAATAATCTGCTTTTTTATTATATATAATAGTACAAAAAATTATATTGGCTGTAGGGTTGAGTGAGGAAAAAATGTATTATTTTTTTAATAATGAGCAGTATTAAAACGTTTTCCACGATGATGACAAATTTTCTGTAAACAGCAAGAGCAGTGTTTGTTTATATTATGCATATTTGTATTATAAGTATAAATTAAAATTCTAAACTTGTAAATTTCCTATTTATTTCTCATGCTTTATAAATTTTATCATTACTCACAATTTATTTCTTGCATTAAAGTTAACGTAAAAATTTGTTTCAGGTTGATTGTTGATTTAAGAAAGAAACACTATTACCAAAAGTGCCATGATCCTGAATGCCGAGCTGAGAACTACAAATCAAACGGTATGCTCTAATTTATATACAATAGTGTAATACTTATATATAAATTAAATTTCACTTTAAGGTTTTAATGATTTTTGAGTCTTATGTTTAAAACATTTTATTCATTATTATCAATATATATATATTTTATTCATTATTATCTATATATATACTGGTATTTCTCTATCTATTCTTTGTAGCACTATACTTATTATGCAATTTGTTAGGTTTGTTGTCATAAGTAATAATTTAAGTTGTATAAAAAAGTTAATTATACGTTAAGTATTTTTTAAGATTCATTTTGTTGGATTATCTTTTCTTAAGTAATAATTTAAGAAATGTTGAATAGTTAGTTATACGTCAAGTATTTATTTAGAATAATTTTGCATTTTTACAGAAATAAAAACTTGGTTATGAAATAATGAATTATTTCGATTTATTTTTTTTTTGATCTTTTCTAAAAATGGTGGAGAAATTTTGAACACAAATGGTGCCTTATACTGTCACATACCAATTATTGGTAAGGGAACTTTCCTTTTTCAAGCAAAATCATATATGTATTATACAATACTCAAGTTACGGTTCGAGAGGTGCGGGAGAAAGTAGTACAGCACATAATGGATGAGTTTTTTTATTTTATCTCACGACAGAGATCAAAATATTTTTATATATCTCTGCTGCCTACCATGCTTAAATGTCCCTAACTCATACATATGGTGGTTTGGTTGATTTAATGGCTAGTGGTCAGATTTTAAATTCTTGCTGAAATCTAAAGTGCATAAAGAATTTTGACAATATCGCGGGCATTTCTTAAAAGTAGTTAAAATTATAATCGAAGTACTTTCATGTGGGCAACAGCCGGATGGTTAAAAAAAAATTTCATATAGTATTTAGAACTAATTAAGGTGTTAGAATTTAAGGAAGGGTAAAAAAATTAGAATATTTAAATACAGTAGTGCTGTACATTCGGCTTTGTTACCATCAAAGTCTATATGTTGTACAAGATAATTTTGAAAGTTGACCTAACTGGTCACCAAAGGGAATTTGCTTTTTGATATACTTAAAACATCTAAGATTAAAATGTAAAATAAAATTAATATTCCTTAAAGTAAATAGTTATTTGTATTAAAATTTTTATTTATTATTTCTTTTAAAAAAGAAATTTTTGAAATACAGTGTATGTTACGAATTCTTTTTTGAAATAATATAAAAAGTTTTTTAATTGATTATGAATAATAAGTTATAAACTAAAATAAAATGCAAAACTTTAATGAAAACTTAACGTTTTTTTTCCTCAAATTTTTATTAATTTTAAGGGATTTATGACTTTAATTAATTTTAAAAGATTATTATTGGGATTTATTGAGCCAAAGTTTTATTTTATGTACTTCTCTGCTTTCATTTGTCACATCAACTAGTGATAAACTAATTCAAATATCCACTTATAACCGCAGTCCTTTTTTCCATTAAACACCACGGCTATGAAAAATACCTGATTTATTAACTGCTTCTGCAGGAGTGGTAAATAATTAATTGGTTTAGCTACAGTAACACTTTTGATAAATAGTTACTATATGCCTATTTTCAGCTTGTGATGCACTTCCAATTTCATTAGTATTGAGAAAACTATTCACATTGCTTTATCTGAAAAAAAGTTGTTTAAAAAAAAAGTACAAAAATATGAATTGATATTTAAAATTATGTATTGATAAGATAATAATCTATTTTTAAAAAAATCATCTAAGCTTATTTTCTATAAGTTTTAAGAGCTTTCATTTTTTAAAAAAAATCTCTTTTTAGCTATATCACTTCCTTTATCATTGTATCTACCTGAAGACTTCTTTGACATGGAATGTTTTTCACAATTAAAATCAGAACAAACTGAAACATTATCAAATTCAGAGAATAGTGAAAAGAAAGAAGATAGGAAAGTGGAAAATTTCAATGATATATTGGTTGAAGATTCGTTTTTTGAAGACTGTTTCCCTTTCACTCAGTTAAATCCAGCTATTAAGGAGGATTCAGTTAACACTGAAACTTATGCACCAGTTCAACATGTTATGGAGGATTCAAACTCATTACAAGATATAAATTTTGATGATGCTTCAATAAATGATTTTGAAAGTGATGATATGACAGAAAGAACTGGTATGTCTGCTCTTATTTGTATAATAAAAGTTTCTCCAATATATATATATATATATATACAGTCAAACCCCGTTATAGTGACCCTTCAAGGGACCGAAGTTTTGGTTCATTATAACCGGGAGTTCACTATATCAGTACTGCAAACAATTTTAACTAATTTTTCCGAACTGCCCCCTTTTATAACACATTATTAAAATAAATCACCAATAAAAAGAAATACAAAAATGATTAAACAATATGTAGTAACAAAAAATATGTTGATTTTTATTTTTTATTACTCGTTGTCTTGCGTACAAAAAATTTAGGGATGGGAAACTGAGATAGAAGAAGCAAACAAAACAAAAAAATGCTTATGGTACATTTCACTTAATAGATGGTTTTAAAAATCGGTATATGTATTTTATGTAGAAATTTCAAAATTACCAAAAAATGAAGGAAAAAATCAGTCGAAGACAAAAAAGTTCACAGTAACCAATTTCCTCTTTTCTTTTGGTTTCTCTACTTCCACAAAAAAATAATATTATATGTGTATAGCAAGGCACGGGAGCGAACATTTCGTTCACTATAACCGAGAGTTCGTTATAGCGGGGTTTGACGGTATATATATATAATAATAATAATATATATTGTATGTATAATGTAATAAAAATATAATGAATAATATATATATAAATATAATAATAATGTATAAAAAATATTTTTTTTAAATACCTTTGAAAAATATTTTTAATAATTTTCTTCTCTTGTCATTATTTTTTATTATTTTCCATCTTTTCTCAATATTTTAACTTCAATATTTTAATATCAAAATCTATAAGCTACCAATGTGCAGCATTGCAGGACAAAGATTTATTTATAGGTTTCTCTGATGAGGATTAATTTATTTCTTCTCTCACGACGTATGATTTTTTTGACCGTTTCAGGCTTGCTTAATATCTCCACATAGGTAGCAGTGTTTATCTTTATTTAATAGTCTATCAAAAAATTGGGTAAACTGTACATTAAGGTTTTTTCCCCGTAAGTTTCTGCATTGGCTTCAGGAAAATGTAATTTCTGCATATTTATGACTTGATGTTTCTCTGTGTGATATATTTTTGGATGTTATGTAAATGTCCAATTCTTGTGCTAATTCAGCATGATTAAATCAATCGTCTCCTTAACGACTTAAAATATGATGGGCGATCTCTTTTCTTAATGTCTCAATTATTTTAGCATATGTGATTAAGTTTCTTAACGCTTTGTGTCAACTTAACGTAATTTTCAATAATACTCAAAATGCAAATTTTTTAGACTAGCAAATTGAATATTTATTGTTCCACAATTTATAACTTGTCTAACTACAGTGTCACCTGTAGATAATTTCCTTGCTCAGCAAAATTCACTGTCTTTTGCGACAAAACCGTAATGGTATTCAAAAGAGTTTATTTTAAAATAATACTATCCCCTCCAAGGGAATGTCACATAGTTTCTTTAAAGCTACAACTACTTCAGGAGAGTAAAAATAAAATTAATTGCCATTGCATACATTTGCATTTGCACCCTGTATCCCTTTCACAGAATATCAAAGACGTAAAAAATTCATAAAATGCTCTGAGTTTTTAAAATCTCCGATGCGAGCGCTCATAATTTATAGTAATGCATGGGGTTAAGGGGGGGGGGAGGCAAGCTTCTGTTGTTATATATTTTTTTTCACAAGCAGGTTTTTTGAAGTCAAATATGGAAGACAAATGTCTGTTTCAGTTTTATTTCTACCTTATGTTAACCCACCCTAAATATCTACCCATGTTATAAGATTTTTACTAAATGAACCAAATTTACTTCTGATTTTTGACATTCATAAAAATTGAGAAATAAACTCCCTTCAAACTTCATTCACTTACTTTAAATAAGCTTCTTTTTTTTTTCAGATTCCAAAGCACCGAAAAATAACGATGTCTATCTTAATAGCGCCATTGATGAAAATTTTTTTAATGAAGATACAAATGAATTATCTAAGGAAGATTCGAATTCAGATTTAACCTCTGATGAAGATGAAATCATAATGGCTGAAGCAGCTGCAATGTTAGAATGCTCATTTACTTGTGAAGACATCATGTCAGAAGAAACCATATTTTAAATATTTATTCAATTTATGATGAAAAGTATAGGAATTAATATTCAGCCGAATGAGAACATAGCACAATTATATGTTTTTAAATGACTGAAAATAATACCATTCAATTTTATGTACTTAATATATTGCATGAAATTTCTCTATCATGCAATTCTGTCACCACAGCTTCATTGTAAACTAAATTAAATTTTTTTATTGAAGCTGTTTTTTAAAAATGACAACATTAGTGTCAATGATAAATTTTATGCAAGTTTATGTTTATTCTAATTATCCTTCTTCAAATATAAAGTTTTTATCAGTAATTTTTAAGGTTACAATATAGAATAGTGTGCCCCCTAGATTGAGCTTTGTACCTTGGAGCTTTTACTGTATATGAAATCTTTTCTATTATTTGTGTTTTGAATTCTTATTGTTAGAAAATTTCACTTTTAAGTTTTTCACTTTTGTTTTATTTTAAAATTTCACTTTTATATTTTTAATATAATATCATTGTTGAGATATTATAGCACTATTTTTATTTATGAATTTGAAATGGATTTGTTTTAATCCCATGTTATCAGAGTATATATTTGTACATTAATATATTTTTATTTGTACATAATTCATATTTTTATAACTTTTATGGAACTTCTGTAAACAATTGAAATGCTTTAAATTATTAAATTTATTTTGTTATCAGTATTGTTTTAGTGTTATTTTAAGGATTTCTCAAAAAAAGAAGTACAGTTAATCACACTTTTTTTGTTTTTACTGTAAAATATCTATACATTTAGTTATGACCCTGCAATACAAATAATAATGATGCGAGTAAATTGAGTTCTGAAACACTCCTACTTTTTGTATACCTGCTATAAAGACAACATTCTTAAATAAATTCCAAAAAACTGAAGCGGTAAAATTTACCTGATCAGAAACTTTATACGCTTCAAAAATATACAAAAACGAAAGGACAGTCGACATGGTTCAAGCACATCAGAAATATTCACCCATTTTTAAGACTTGACTGACGTGAAAGTAGTGCAACAATAATGATTTGGAAAAAAACATAAAGTGGTCAACGAAAAATGGGGAAATAAAGGTAAGAAAGAAAAATTAGAGAACCATAGAAGCTGAAAGAGGTATCAATAGAGCTGCACAATGTGCTATTAGCGACGCTCTGGGAAACACCCACGAGGATGCTCTGAAGACCTATCTTAATTTTTATCCTCTGCAAAAGAGATCTTATTTGTTAGGTCACTTCCTCAATTTAGACTAAAGGGCAAGGAAATTTTCTTTGGATCTTTGTACTTGTGGTACAGCTCAGTGACCAACCACAGGGTTTTCAATTCCACAGATTTTAAGAGCACGTATATCGCATGTACCAGGTGGGTCTTGGCGGAGTCGAGGATCGAACATCGGGTCCTCTAGAATGAAAACCAATTCTCTAACCTCTAGGCTACCACGGCCCAAAGCCAAGTTAGGAAAAAAAAAGATGAAAAACAGAACAAGAAAAAACACAGTGGCAGAGAGGCAAATCAGGGTAAAATGTATTTTTCACATGTTATGGATAAGTGTGGAGGAACTAATGTAATTAACAGGGGAATCGGCTTTCGAAAGAATAAAATAGGATTCCAGGATATCAAGATGAGCTGATGTGGCGAGGGTGGAAATTATTTCCACCGAAACGATTGGGTACTTACAACTAACCTCATATTTGTCTACTCATGTAGTTGTGTGTGGCGTGTTAACGTTACAACTTTAAGTCTTTAGTTTAGCTGAATCAATTTTTGTATTCGATTTATTTTTATACTTTTTGGCTACATCATACTTGTATGTCGATTCTGATTGGTGAACCAATGCGTGCCGTCTTTTGCAAGTATCTAATTACTTAGCGAAGAAAATTTTTGTTATTGAAATATAATTATCAAACAAAAACATTTTGTTAACAAGAATTTTATAATATTATTCTAACACCAATTTTATTTAATATAGAGGAGAATAGAAATTCAACAATATATTGTTAAAAAAAAAAGACATTAAGTCGTAATATTATTTAGAACAAAATAAACGAACAAGAATTTATATATAAATTGAAATTACAGAGCAATAGTTGTATCTGAAACTTTATTTATTTGAAGTGGAATAATTGATAGCAGTTTTTATCCCAGTTTCTTACAATGACTCAATCAAACGATAAAAGGGGGAAAATATACTGGAGAGTGCCCCTTGGCGAAATTAGCGACTTATGTTTGCGCGGAACACCGTGGTAACAGGAATAGCAGCCAGAATGATATTTCTTTTTATGACTGCCCACATACCTTCGATCTTATTGACCAGATTCAAAAGTAACCTTACCAGCCGGTATCCAACTTAGAACTAACGGACATTTAAAAATAACGCTAAAATCTAAACCAATCAGAATCACGATTGGGTTTCATCACCCAGCTTGGGGAGAATCAAGGGGCACAATCAAATATAGTCTACCCGATAAAAGTTATAAGATTTCCTTCATTCAATTTTATTTTCTTCCTTTAAACTATACGCTTGAAGCAAATTAAAAAATCTTAAAATATTATATTTTTAAGTTTTATTCTGAATTCTCAAACTAAATTGAAAAAAAATAGTGCGTGGAGTCCCTCCGCGCGGAAGAAGTTAAACTTCGCAACCTCCGACATTAATTGTAGAAGAATCAGCAGTCGTAGAAGGATCACTAGTTCTATTCAACGACTCTTTTTCCTGCTCCGCTCACTTCCGTGCTCTGTAATCACGGTAATATTGTGCATTTTTCCCTCGTGGACCTCTTGAACCAGTGGAAGTGCTTGTGGTTGCCTCATCGTCTCGCCCTGGAAAATGTATTTGTATTAATAATGTATATGAATGCATCATAATGTAATTTCAGAAGAGAAAACCTAACACTCAATTGATATTCACAAGAGACGTACCTTGGCATAACCTTAAATCCGTCGCATTGTCCGTGGGATTGTTTTCACTCATTTTTTACAATTGCTATCCACTAAATTTGAAAATAAAAAATACTGCATTATTAAATTATATGTGTATCAAAACAAACCAAAAAAGTATTCGCGATCGCAACGCTCGAGTACGCCGTCTAGCGGGAGCCTGTAAATATCGGACATTAATTTATCACGTTTTCATTTAGTTCCATCAAAGTCATTGACTGAATCAGACGCCATTTTTTAGCAGCAAATAAGAAACAAAATTTCCCTAAGGAAAAGGCCGAAGAACTTGAAAAAAATCTCCAGAATATTAGTAAATCTTTCAGGAACAGAACACGCCAAACATTTGAAGAAAAATTCCTCAATAATCTTTTATTTCTATTATCAACAAACTTGCAACTGATGACTTCCGATTTTGGATACTGTTACAGATGTGTGTATTAAGGTAAAATGCATTTCTTCTGTCTTCAATTCATTACGAATTAAAGTGAAGTCAACATTGCTTTCGTCATTCCAGTGAATAAATATGAATTCAGAACATACAGAATTGTAATAGTTATAGCATATTCTTCTTCGTTATAGAATAGTATATATTTCAGTATCCATATAATTCGGAAAACAACAATAAAAAATTATCCAAGTTACTTGAAATAGTGCCATTTGTGCTGATTCTTAATTAATTTAAATCGTTTTCTTGGTAAGTTTTTTTTAATTTTGAAAGAATAAGTTCAACTAGAATTCAGCTATTCTGCTTTTAGCTACATATTCAAATTCATATCAATTATAAAATTTTGCTGTGTAGTATGTTATCTAAAAGTAATGAAGGTATAAACTATGTATCTATTATTTGAGAATAAAGTTTTCAAACAAGGAACTTATCATTTTGGAATTCTCCGGGAATCATAAATCAGGTAAGTGCAATGATTTTTACAATAAAAAATTTGCTTGTAAATATTTTTTTTTCATTTGATGATGGTTCTCTACAGAATGGTTTTTTACGTCTGATTAAGAACTATAAGAATAATAAAAAAAGAAACAATATGAAAGTTTTTATTTCAATGTTAATAATTCTTAAAATAGTTTTTTTTATCCTAAGAATTCCTTATTTTCCGTTTTTTTGTTTATAATTTTTTGATAAAAATTGTTCTCAAAATACTCTTGAAAAATTAAATGGTATAACATTATGTGTTTATGTATACTTCTTGTATATTCCAATGTTTGAAATAATATGATTCAGAAAAGTATGGAATAAAAATTCGGTACTTACGACGTATTAACGCCACCGCCGCTACAGATTTGGCGGTTTTTAAGTGCCACCAATCTACACTTAAAATTTTTGCGACAGTTCATAAAATAAAACACTTTATTTAAAATCAAAATAGTTAATTGGATTTCGGTGAAAAATGAGCCGATATAGAATTTAGCATAGATTCAAAACAATCATATCGCCATATGAACTCTGATGAATAAGATTCCAAATGAAATAACATTTCCAAAACGTACGTTTGCCAAGATAAAGTTTTATGTTGTGGGAATTGGTACATTTTCGTTTTTTCGGTAAAATATTTCCCTCCTGAAAAAATAAAATTGCATCTTGTTTTGCTTTTGGCAAATCCCAAAGAAGAATTTTTGTAGCACTAAAAATGGCGACAAAAAGAATTGTTTTTTTGTTTTTGTTTCGTCAGCATTCTTTATTTTACGTTTCTTAGTTTCTAAATAATGATTTTTATTGAAACTTGAAATTTTTTGATAAAAATTGTTGTCAAAAAACTTTGTTTACAAAATTAAATTTCGTAAAATTATGAGCCTTATGTATACTTTTTGTTCATTTTAATTTTTGAAGTAATATGATTCTTAAAACTATAGAATGTAAAGTTTAAATGGGCCTTTCATGTTATATCATTAAATTTAGTAATACTATTTCTCGGGCATAAAGTTTTAACTCTTATAAGAATATACATATTTTTTTCTGTTAATGTACAAATATTTTTCCGATGTGTTTTGGATATTCCTTCTCTAATAAAAAGAGATACCATTTTGTTTTCGGTTGTACAAGAAAGAAGATCAAGCATTTTTCTTTTTTAAATTTAATAAGCCACATTAAAGAAGGAACGTTGCAATGCTACACGCTACATTAACGACGTCTCCAGAGTAACTGAATGACGGTTCATATGGAAATCGCAGGTAAGCGTCTCATACAACAACGCCCCCTATAGTTCGTTGCGATCGCGAATTTATAGAAAAACAATACTTTTATGCTAGTGAGAACCAAAACAATATGGAAATGAATGAGGGAAAACTGGATCCTACCACGTGATTTCCCGGCCAATAAAAATGTAGCGTTAAACGTTTAACGCAACCTTGTTGGAAGTCGCATAAGAAGTATAACTTCAAAAAATACACATATCGCGCATAAAATTTAAAAAAAAAAACTTCGCTTGATATGGAGGTACTTAAATTTTATATTGTTAATTAAAATATAATTATAAATTCCTAATCTACCAATTTTACTTAACTGGATTAAATAAAAGATTGTCTGGACTTATTTTTTCTCTACTTAGTAAAGTAAAAGATTACCTGGATTAAAAATTGCAGTTAACTTCATTAAAAAAAAATCAAAAGTAGGAATGAATTTTGTGGTACGATACGAAGAAATGAGTTAATAATAATTTTACTCATTAACGAACGAGACATATAATATTGTTAGACATATAAGCCACAGATCAAATAGAAAACGACTTTTATACTTCTGGCAACATCTAATCACTCTCTCTTTTAACTCTTGTTAAATATATAATTTTAAATAGCACTTTCAGCTAGTCAACTTACAGCTCTTAGTTGCATTTCAGCAAGCAGTAGATCGGTCAACATGGTTTCTGTTTTTTAATTACAAGTTTAACAATTGATAATTCTCAATATCATTGATCAATTTTTTCATTCCCTCAAATTTCTTGTACATTTTCTATATACCTTCTTAATTGCACGTTTCTAAGTGCTATTGATTTTGTGCAGCAAAACAAAATATATCTTAAAATAAAAAAATTGGAAAAAAAATCGTAAGAAAAGCACTTAAAATTGCAATAACTTTCGAACAAATTAGAATTTTGAAAAACTGTGTGATATGTTCAAAAACAAATTGGCTCTTTCAGTCTACCAAATTTCAACTCTGTAGTTCGGCAAGTATTTTATTTTTTCAGTATAATAGTTAATAATTCTCAAACTAATTACTGAATATTATAATTTTTTTTTATTCCTTTGTATTATCTGTTCATTTTTCCTACCCACCTTCCTAATTTCAGATTTCTAAATATTTTTGCTCTGCAAAATAAATTTCAACTTTGAGTTTAACACCTAAAACGGAGGCGGCCCTTAGGACCTTTTAAAATGGAGAGATTTAAACTATGCCGCATGGTTGCGTTTTCTATACGACACTAATGCTTGTTTTTTTCTTATTTTGAATAAACATGCATATTTGTGAATTGATTAGTATGTTTGACCTTCAACATATAGAGAATAGATATCTGAAAGATAGAATCAGAATCATTGAGACATCTCGAGCTCAAGATCTTTGTTTTAAAAGCTCAAGCTTGAGTTGATTGCGAACGTAGATGTTGCCATGAAGATAAAGAGATTAAAGATAGTCAGATTAATATTGATTGATCTTGATCTCAAGATTTATATGGAAATTTTTTAAATATGTAAAAAATTAAATTCAAGAGAGAGAAAAGCTGTTTCCTGTTTGAACTACTATAATGATTTAAGTCTCGTTAACAAGTAAATTTACTTTTTCTTCTTATTGAGTAGCAAAATTGAATCCCATTTCTTTTTGGTTAATTTATTTTTTCCAGTACAATTTATTTTTTAAATCCTGTAATTGTTCGTTTCGTTACAGTTAACTTGTAAACAAAGTGTTCTTACGTGAAATTGCAATAATATACATTGAATAAACCAAATGTTCTTTATTTTTTGGAAAGTATAAATTTTTAAGAAAAAAAACAATAAAATATGAGAAGCGATCATGAGTGGTCAGGGTGCGGAGCGTCCTAATTATTAAAAAGTGGGATTCGACATACTTATTTTAAAACCAATACACCTGCAATACATTTCTGATGCCAAATAAAAAACTCCACAAATCATAAAAAAATGGAGCAATAATTACATTTATTAAATTTTAATGCTTTGCATCTTGTATTTTTGAAATTCTTTATACTCGTAATGCAGAAATGAACGAATTTATTTTCTGCATTAAATGAGCTTCATAGATAGACGAATAATAAACATAAACATTCATCTGTTCCGCCGTTAAAGGACTATTTCTGTATCTGTTTATTGTACTATTCCATAGTTAAGGCATTGGAGCTTGCCTCAAGAGACTGTTCATCAACGTGTGGACTGATCGCAGTGGACTGATCGTTAAGACACGGTTCCCAGCAGATCACCGAAGTCAAGCATCACTGGCTACGGTCAGTGTGCGGGTGGGTGACCACTTGGATCAGTCTGCGTAGGGACCGAGGGTGTGCGGTATTGGTCCTCGTTAAACTGTGCTACCGTAAAGTGCTCGACTTCGCGCACAGGTCGTCGGGCTGCCGAAGCGGGGGTGCCATCCCTTCCGCAGAGGATCAAAATTGTGATGGCATGTCTTCGGATCATCCTCCGGGATGTTTCCCAGACCGTCGCCAATAGCCCATTGTGCAGCTCTAGTGCGACGTAAAGTAACAACAACAACAACCTAATTTACATAAAAAAGATTTTTTCCTTTATTATATAGCTGGTTGTTATTTCTAATGCCACTTGCCGATGCAAGCGACCCTGGCTTGGTGAAATCAAGCGAATTTAAGGCAGAGGATGTGTTTATTGTTTTTCAGTGGTGCCATCTATGGCTAAGAATACGACTACAGCCACACTCACGTCATAGCCCGATGTAGAGGCTGGACACATTCATACATCATTCATTCACCGATCGTAATTTTGACCCGAACCAGAGAACGATCAATCTCCAATTCAGTACCCCCAGAGGTTTGATTTGTTATGGGAACATAGAGGCCTTTGTGACCCGTCAGATTTAACCAGTCACCATTTTCTATAACTGTAAAAAAAATCATTTAAGTAATACGTATTTAATATACTTAGATACTATTGTATGCCAGATTGGGAATTCTTTATACTCGTATATTGAACAGACAATAGACCACCTCGTATTTGACTGAGCCCACTTCCAGACACTCTGTGGAGATCAATTTGAAGGTAAAAATCAACACCAGTGTTATGGAGAGTTGGCTTGCGGGAATAAAATCAAAACAATCTTCAAAACCACGCCTACAAAGGTACTGACAAATATAATCACCTGGCATCAAAACCTGTCTGCTCCAGACACTTAATCACTTATCTTGTCTACTTAGGTTTTACCAATTTCTCATTTTATTCGGGTGTCTCACTGTTTTTATCACCTTTTATCCCGCTGAATTTTAATTGTCTGCTCAGTTTTTTTTAATGTTTTGATTGCTTTAACTCGACTTTTGCACTTTTTACGCTGTTTTAACTTCGAATTTTAACCAATTTTCTTGTTCTTAGCCTCCCTTTTTTTATTTTAATTGTTTTCATCTTGGCTTTTCTTATTTTTAACAACTTCTCTAATTAATTTTAACTATTTTAGATTTTACAAGCCCTTTTGATTTAAACTTTTTTCTGATTCAAAAAGCCCTTTTGGCTTTTGATTTTACAATTTACTTGATTTTATTGTTCTCTTAGATTTATCTATCTCAACACCATTTAACTCTTTTTTCTCCTCATTTTTAAAATAATCTTTTATATTTGGTTGCCTTATACTAGTGTTTTATCCCCTTGCATGATTTTATTTTTCTATGGTTTATTTACTATGGATTTAATTTCGTAGTTGCCGCTCAACCCACTTTTAGTGGTGAATCATTGCGTAACTTGTTTGTTTGTATCATTGCCTATATGTTCTGAAACTTAATTTTTCTTGAATTGTGAATTTAAAAAATTACTCCGTATTCCCTATTTAGGACAGTTCGGTTATTTTAGTTTATTTATGTGCTCGTATATTAGGATTCATTTTTTGCATTACATGGGCCTCATAGATAGACGAATCATCAATATAAACATTCTATTCCGTTGTTAAAGAACGATTCTAGCATCAGCTTATTGTTCCTTTCCATTATTATTAGGTATTGGAGGATGCCCCAAGAGACTGTTCATCAACGTGCGACATCCTAATTTGCATTAAAACGACTTTTTCTTTTATTATACAGCTGCTTAGCTATTTAGTAATGCATTCATATGTACAATCATTAAGTTTTTGTATCGTGTTCTATAACTGTAAAAAATTGTTTAAGTTACATGCATTGACTATATCCAGCAGTATTGTATGCCAGATTTTTGAATTTTTATACTCGTAAATTAGGATTCATTTTCTGCATTAAATGGGTCTCGTAGATAGATGAATCATCAACATAAACATTCATCTGTTCCGCAGTTTGAGGACAATTTTAGTATCAGTTTATTGTTCTATTCCATAGTTAAGACATTAGAGGATGCCTCAAGAGACTGTCCATCAACGTGCGACATCCTAATTTGCATAAAAACGACCTTTTCCTCTCTTTCCTTGATTCAGGGTCGATCCAGGTAATCCCAGGGATTTGCGGACGGGATTACTTCGTCCACCCCTCTGCTCCGAAGGAAGGGATCATCTTCCCCCTTCGATCGTCCATAGACAAACGATGACAAACTCTCGAACTCCCCCGACGCGAGTAGGAGAATGATTTCGAATGCTGAAAAATGATTAAAAAGGGGGAGGGGAAAGTCGTCTGGAGTTTTGTATTGTTCTTTCTAGAGCTATCTGAATGAACATCTGGTTTGCTCAAAGTGTCGAAGGGGGGCGCCTGATTGTTAAGTCACTGAGAGATGCAGTGTTAAGTTCATCAAAGATTAGTGACAATTTATTTAATCTTTAAATTAAGATTTTATGCATTAAAAAATGTTTTAATAAGAGAGCGGTGTATTTGAATAAGTATGCTATCTTTGCCAAGAAATTTTAACATTAAGGAAAAAATATTTTTTTTTTGAAGAAAAAAAAAGAACGAGTGCATTTTTGAAGAAAGAAAAAAAAAAACAAATAAATAAGGGACCATTTAAATATTACGTAAGCATATATTCATATTTCAATTTCAGCCTTCCTTTTTCTCGTATCAGTAAAAAATAAGCGAATCAAAAATCTCCTTCTATGCTTACGTAAGAAAGTTCCAGCAGCCCCCTTCTAGTTTTTTCTTTAACTTTGATTTTTACTATTGTAATTTAACTTTGGAATTAATTTGAATTATAAAATGCAATTTTGCATGTAGTTGAACTGTAGTTTGCAGCATGTAGTTTGCTGTAGCATTTGAACTGCCTATTAGTTACATTTTTTATTTTGTTTTTTAAGATATTTTTTAAAATGAGTTAATTATGATGCACTCTCCCACTGTCGGCGAAAATTATCAAATCACAAGCCTCCTCCTCTCGATAAGTGCTAACGTAATTTATAGGAACAGCCCTTAGATATCAAACAGTCCGAGTTTTGTCCATATAAATTTTCCCTACAAGCAAGCATGTGCCATACATAACCTTTTACACATTTAATTCACATTATTTATGCCCAAATATAAGTCTTTTAGGGTCATTAATTCACATTATTTATGCCCAAATATAAATCTTTTTAGGGTTATTAATTTCATTTCAGTTTATTATGTCTCCCCCCCTAATTTTTTCAGGCTTAATACAAGGGTTTCCAATCTAAGTGTAAAGATCTAAATTGGTTCACCATGGTGAGTTGTCAAATATTCTCGAAAATATCGTTTTTTAGAACATTTCAAAGTACTATCCTTTCTTATTATAACACAATTAATTTATTCAACACTGCAAATAATTGCAAACCTTAATAACATTCCTCTTGCTATGAAACTTCTCGCTTGCTATGAAATTTAAGCACGAATTCTATTGTTTTTTCTAACGAAATCTCTCTTAATAACAAAAGGAAAAAAACCTATAAATCAAAATAATCAATAATTCCTCATAGTTCTTCATCCAAAAAATTCTAATTTTTACAATTACAATTGAATTTTAACATCTTTTATTTTTACCAGCCCCAACTTTAATCTTTCCTTCCTAAACCTCCTGGGAAACCCTAATCAATAACCGAGATTACTTTTAATTAAAATTAAAAATCCCATTAGAAGAAGTTTCCCTTGAACTCATTAAATGAATCAAAACAATTACAAAATGAGAGAAAAGGGAACTAAATGAATCCATTCAGAAAATGCAAAAAAATATGTTTCAGTTATTTGAGTTTTTTTTCCCCGTGTAAATTTGCCTTTTTGTTATACCAGCCGTCTGACATCACACTGCAGTGAGTGTGTGTGGTGATGAAACTGTCGGGAAATGGGGTTGAAACGAGGGAGTTGAGACCTGGATTTAACCTGGATTAAGAGATGCTGTGGGAGGTGGTATTCGGGAGAATGTAGTAATCGCTTGATCGAGGGTGGAGTATTACTCACTGGCAATGAACGTTGCTGGAATATTGAACAGGCGCTCTTAATATAAGAACACCAGTATGAAATAGCTTCTTAATTTGGATGTCCATTAGACCACAATTAAGTAGAATAGAAGAGGCCATTTGAAAGCAATAGAATAAAACTATGTTTTAACTAATTCAATGAAACTTTGTTTTGTTGGAAACTTGTATTTGAACTTGTTGTAATATAAATAAAAGCATGTTTTTATTTAAGTTTCTTTGACCTGCGTTAAGTGACCCTCCTGAAAGAACTCAACTGTCAAAGGGGTGGAGGCGGGGGGAGAAAATTCTAAATATGCTTTTAATCCTTTTCATTTATTTTTCATAAATAAACTCATGAGGGATATTTACTCTATTTGACAATATTTTTCTATACATGATAAATCGCAGGCCGCCACAGAGTAAGAATTTGAAATATAACGCTGTAGTTTTATGGATTCTCCATTAATTTTTTGCGCCAAAATTATACTAATAGAATTCGGCAATCAGCAGTCTCCGATAGGGAGTTAAATAATATGCGGTTATCTGTTAAAGAATTTTGATAAATATCTTTATTTTTATGCAATTAAAGTTAAAGGAAATTTCTGAAGTCATCCAAATTGGTTTCATCAGTTTAAATTGTAATAAAATCAGATTTTAAAAAAAATCTAAACACTAAGCAGCTTTTAATTTTAAATCCCATACTCAGAACCACTCGCATCATTTTGTTGTCTTTAAGTTTTGAAGAAAAATTCGTAGAAGTTCTAAAAATTGTGAAGCGATATTTCTACTAATCTAATAAAGCAACCCTTTTATTTTCCACCTTTTTTGAGAGGTATGGTGCTGCTTTATAATACTATATCATCAAAATTTTCTTAAGCATAAAAAATATCAATAAAACACGAATAAGAAATTTAACTTAGAATCCAAGATAGTGAGGGTAGAGGCAGGCCTTTTAAGGGAATACATTGCAATGCGACTTGATTACGTCTATATTGTTTTACACTGCTTATGATCTACGGATGTAAAAACACTTTTCAAGCCTTTGAGACAGATGGGACTCCAGTGTCCTTTTAATATTTTTTTCTGGCACTTTAATTACAAGCAAAAAAATATTTTAATATTTTTTAATCATAAAAAACGGTCTAATAGTTACTAAAAGAAATATGTTCGATTATCGAAATTATATTAGTACTAAAATGTAAAACCCAGAAAAAGTAGTTTTTTTTTTTTTGAAGTGATACTTCTTATGCGACTTCCAACCAGGTTGCGTTAAACGTTTAACGCTACTTTTTTATTGGCCTGGAAATCACGTGGTAGGATCCTGTTTTCCCTCATTCATTTCCATGTTGTTTTGGTTCTCACTAGCATAAAAATAATAAAAGTCTTAAAAGTATTGTTTTTCTATAAATACTTTAGTTTGATTTGATACACATATAATTTAATTGGGTATAATATTAAAAAAAACACAACTACTTCCACTTAGTAGGAATAACATTTACCATGACGCAATGCTAAATTCTATGCCACTATCCACATAAATCAATTATTAATCAAAAATCGAATATCAATTACTTTTCTTTATAATGCAATAAAATCTGGCGAGCAGCTATTTAAACGATCAAACACTTCGTTTGTTCATTTGTGGCTTGAAGTTAGGCTCGCAGAAAATGCCGTTCATGGGTTAAATTTAGTAGGAATAACACAACCTGTGACGTAGGCTATAGTATACCCAATAGGGTAGTATTTTTTATTTTCAAATTTAGTGGATAACAATTGTAAAAAATGCGTGAAAACAATTCCACGGACAATGCGACGGATTTAAGGTTATGTCAAGGTACGTCTCTTGAGAATATCAATTGATTGTTAGATTTTCTCTTTTCTAATTGCCATTTACATTTCACCAAATGCAGCCATGAGGGATATTAAATTGTTTATTGCAAAATCTTTATTGCCACTATCCACTGCAGGTTCACAAGCTCTGGCAGACGTTACTGGTGAGGAAATTGATTATTGTGAGCGGCCTGTGATCCTTGCAGGAGATTTTAATGTGAATTTTTCGTTACCTGAAGCTGAAACATTATTAACCTTCCCTAAAGACAAATTTGGATTGGAAATGATAAATGGTAGGAATGATCCAGCAACCAAAGGGGTAACTACCATTGATGCAGTTTTTGCTAGAAATATTGAAAAAATAGAACTCAAACATTTCGTATCTTACTTTAGTTATCATAATCCCATTGTATATGTTATAGATTTGGATATTTCTCCACTCGAAAATGATAGTTAAAAGATGCGATCAATTGAGAATTGTAAGCATTGTTAATAAAGTTAGTCTTAAAGAAACAATATGATTTCACTAAAAATCAATTTCTACCCCTTCCAATTTTCATTTCCACATTATGAAGTTTCACTTCTTCCACGCGGAGGGACTCCATGCACTATTTTTTTCATTCATATTCAAAAATTCATAAATAATTGATTGTGTAAGTTTAAGAAAATGCATCAGAAAAGCAATGATGAATAATTGTTTCTTTTAGATCTAAATAATGGCAAATAAGTGCAAAATTGAAAAATTATTGTTTGGAAGTGAGTGTGTATTTGGAAGATTTTACCGTTAACGCAGAGAAAGACAAAAGTGTTTAATACGGTATTTCATAATCATAAATTAATAAAATACTAAATATAATATTTTTCACTAATTTCGATCTAAAAAAGAAATCGAAAGGCAAAATAAGGAAATTATAAATTTGACAAACATGTTTAATAAAAATTCTTTGTCAAAGGCATAACGGGAAAATGTGTATTTTTCTGCTTCGATCTGTGACCTAAAATATTGTAATGCGTTGTTTTGTTAATCAAAGTTTTTTTTAAAATTTATTTGAAAGAAAGTTTTAGAAAATAGTCAACTTTCGTAGAAATTTCTTCTTTCTCGGCAGCTACGTTCAGTACCCCATGCTAAATGTTATTTTTCTGATACATTTTCTCTGGTCGTTCTTTAGTAATTTATAAGTGCCGAGCCCAAAGTAATTACGGGGCTCTTGAAATTCTTATTTTCAACAAATTTTTATATGTGTCGTTACAAAGATTTACAAATTTTTATATGTCAAAATACTAAGAGGGTTTGCTCGCCAACCCCCGTAATTGTTTTACATTCACCACTGTTTATTGGTTTCAAAACATACAATTATTGCATATTTATGTAAAAACATTTTGCTAATGTATTAATTGTAAGGAAATAGTGGGTTACCTAAATTTGAAAAATGAACATCTGTACTGTCAAAGAATTTTAAGGAATGTACGATTTAATAAGAGGAAATAAATGCGAAGTAATTTTATTTGTTGAAGAGACATATAACAATTGGGTATAATATGAAAAAAACACAACTACTTCCACTTCGAAAATTTTACTAGGAATAACATTTACCATTTAGTTTAATTAATAAGCAGAGTTTTAAATATGTTTACTAAATTCTTAAACTTAGATAAAACAACAAAATAAATTATTTCAGAAGGAACTAGACTAACACAATTCCAACCTGCCGAGTAGCGACTTATAACAACACACTTCATTTAATGTTTACTTGTTGCTAGAAATCAGGTTCGCAGAAAATGCTGTTTCCTAGTTAAATTTAGTAGGAATAACACGACCTGTGACGTAGGCTATAGTATACCCAATTCAAATTGGGAATGGTTTTTATTTTTATTCATTAAGTTTTTTTAAAAAAAATTTCCAAAAATTTTATTATGAATGTTAATTTTTAGACCTGGCAACATGTAATCTCTCTCTTTTTTTGCTACTTTTGATAAACGCCTACTCTTGCGAAAATTTTATAAAATACAAAATAAAGATCTCGAGAGGAAAAAATAAATTTTCTACAACAATGGATAAATAGTCAATATTTAAAGCAAAAAGCTGAAAAAAATATCTCAAAGCACTTAAATTTGCAATAAGCAAACAGAAATTTCGAAAAAAAAGAAAACTTTGTTAAGTTTATAAACTGTTTCAACATGCCAAATTTCAACCCCGTAGTTGCACTCCCTTGACTTGCAGAGCGGCTCTTTTGATATTTTTCTCAAAAAGTTTAACAGCTAATAATTCTTGAACAAATGATCGAATATTATTTTTTTAATCCATCATAATACCTGTGCATTTTTCTACACACTTCAGTTTCTCAAATTTCTAAAATCTATGGTTTTTACGCGGTAAAACAAAATGTAACGTTAAGTTGAACATCCAAAACGGCGTCACCGTTGACCCTTACGATTTTCTAATATAGAAAGAAATTTTTTTCTGAAATTTTTTTTTTACTAAATATGTTTTTATTTCCTCCCATGCAAAACACAATTTTATTTTTATTTTTATAATTGGTAACTTTAAATTTAGCTTAAGTAATTAAAAAAAAGAAACATTTTATGCCTTAGAACTTGTACTTTATTAGTCAAGTAAATAATATTTCTTCTATAAATTATTCATTTGATTTATTTTAATAATTTATCCTCATATTTTAACGAGTTAAAATAAGTAGTAACTAGAAACAAAAGCGGTAAAGAAAATTTTAACACAATTAGTACAACGAAATCGACAGTCATGAAAAGTTTAAAATATTTGAATAAAATTAAATTTAACAGCTTTAAGTTTATTTATTTTATATTATTTAAATACCGAGGTCCACCTGATTATTATTTAAAGAAGTTTTAAAACTAATGTTTTTCTCAAAAATGCTTAATAGCACATGAGTAAAATTTTCATCGCTGGTTCGGTTTACGTTCAAGGGGCCTATAGCATTTTTGGGCCCAGGCACCTCGCTTTGCTGAAACGGCCTTATTCAGAAGGGTATTACAAGATTTATTTCAAGATGAGATTAATAATTAAATACTCTTTGATTGTTCAGCCTTTGAAATACTAGTGTACTAGATAGATAATTTTAAAAGAAAAAAAAAAAAAAACAATTTATGTACTAAATAAGCTTTTTTCTAATGAATGGTGCAGCGCCTTAGATAGTAATGTGGTTGCTTGACAACAAGATTCATTGATTTCAATTCTCGCTGAAGGATCTTTCTCTATAAAACAATTTTTTAAGAAAAGAAGTAAAAAGATAAATTATAACCTTATATTGAAATATTTCCGATTTTTTTTTTCTTCTTTAATTAGTGGTGCTCAAGTTCAGAAACAAGACGTACATGGCTACAATAAAAGTAAAACGCTTGGAAGGATATGTCTACTGTTAATTCATCCAATATCTGAAACTTGGAAATAATTAGGAAAATTGAAAGGTATTAATTCTTCAAAAATAAAAAACTATTGATTTTTCTATTTTACTTAACGCTTTCCACATACGCATTTTTGCATAAGAAAATTTATTAAATGCAAAAGATGTATGTAACGTGGAAAATGCTTTCAATAATTAATGAATCTGGTTATCTTTATAACTGTATTTCTGATTTTTAAAGTCTTAATCAAATAATTTCTAAATTTTCGTAAATTTTTTGTTGTTATTTCGAACATTAAGAAGAGCATATTAACGAGCGAGATTACATTAAAAAATGCCATTTCTTTTTATTCTATTGTTATTTTTCTTAAGAAAATGAAAATAATGAAACACAGTGAGTGTCACTCAGTAGTGCAGCACCGTGACAAAACAAAATTTTTCTCCACCCCCCCCAAACTCTTGTTCCACTTTGGAACCAGAACTTTAAAGTTGCACTCCCACCTCAAATCCTCCCCTCTCCTTGCCACCTGGCCCCTCCAAAAATTTTAATGAGAAACAAACTGTCTTCTTTGTTAAGGAAAGAAGAAAAAAAAAGAAAATAAAAAGAGAAGAAATTGAAATTAAGAAAGGGAAAAGAGAGCGGGAAGCGTAGGAATTGATCGATACGGGGTGGTTGGTATAAGTGGCTTTGCGCCTAAAGAATGGACCACCCCTCCCCTTTATTCTTTCCGGTTTTAAAAGGAAGTGGCCGAAATCCGCTTCTCTTTCCCAAAGAAAATTCCGGAGAGAAATACTTTTTTTTTCCTCTTCCTATTTTCCTTTTACCGGCGAAAAGGAAGTAGATGACTGGGTGTAGAAAGGGGAGTAGGGCGGGCGTCACTTCGTGATGAAGATAAATGGCTCTTGGAAAAGAAGCGAGCCCCATGTCTAAAGCCAGGGCGCAATTTTTCACGCCCGCAGCGCCACCCCCTAATGCCTCGGTGATATATTCGTTGCGGGGCGATATTGTAAGAGGAGACGTGTAATTTGAATAGGGCGCGCTTTTTCCACTAATACAACAGGGCCAATATTTTTTATTATTTATTTATTTAAATATGGGGCTACACCCGAGAGGGAAAAAAAAATATTTATAGGAAGTGCATTCTTTATCTCTCAAGAGAAGATCAAGATTCGAAAAGGGGGGTGTATTGGGAGTTGTGGGTGAGGAGGAAAAAATATGTAAACAGTTAGTTTGATGGATTGCACATTTAGGGAAACACCCAGATTCTCCTCCTCCCCCTTCCTTGCCGGGGCTGAGAAAATGCTCTTTTGGGGGTGGATAGAAGAGATGATTACAGCGTGTTGTATAAAAATGCGGCATAAAATGTCTCAGGGAAAAATACCGTGGTCTTCAACGAATCCCTGAACTTGTTCTTGAAGATACTTGAAAAAGTTCTTAGGTTCCTGAAAATGAGATCATGTTTTGGAGGATGTGCTTGCTTTGATTTTTTTCCCTACCTTTACCTTTTTCACGCATGAAAAGATACATTTTAGTGTCGAAAAAGAAAACAAAATTATGCTTTGTTAGCAGGGAGGAGAAAGGCTCTTTATGTGAAATGCATTTTATTTGAAATTGTTTTGATTTGTATTTTGATTGGAGTTTTATTGTTTTGCTTTAGGAGACTTTAAAACAAGCTTATTTTTACTTTTTATTTTATTTAGAGAAATAGTACAAAGGTTTATTAGTAAGTGAAAATTTTGGTATCTTGTAATGAAGTTTGAAATTTTTTTATTACGCGAGGAAAAATAAAAATATGGCTGATTACTTTTGGAATTTAGATTCAGTTCTTTTGATTAGCACTTTTTGAAAAATGTGAAGAATGATGAATAGTAAACTAGTAAATTCATAAGTACAATGATTTTGCTAAATTAATCATTTTAACATGAATTTTGTTAATTTTGCAAGCAAAATGTATGAAAGAGTGATAGTCAAATTTTGACTTACGCTTCTGAAACGTGTCTTTAACATTACAAAAACATTTCAAATTGATTTAAGTAATTCCTGATTTCGGTTATTTTTTCTTTTAGTTCAGCAATTCTTTAAACCTAAATTGCTGTTCGTTGAAATGAAACAACTCCTTACCATAAAAGATTTTTTGAAATATGGAAAAATACTTTATATCCAATGTCGCGCTTATTTATAAAAATAAGGTAAGAAGAATTTGCACACAATTCAACAAAATAATTTCAAAAATATTAATTATTAATTTTTTGCAATATTAACCATTAATAATGTGATTACATTAGTTTTTTTTTTATACATTTTCATTATTATTTTGTTACTATGAGTTAGTTTTAAGCAACAGTTGTACTGAAACCAAGAAAAGCTTTTTTGCACAATCCGTCTTTACGTGGTAGGACTTTCTTGTAGTAGAAATTATTCTCATAGGTAGGTGAAAATGTTATTGATAATAACTGCAATTAAGTAGTTAAAAATAATAATTACAATAAAATAAAATTGTTCTATGGTTTTTATTAACAAATATCATAATTTTAGAATTGAATATTTCGAATTAAGTATTAAAGTACCAGAAAATGAAGGAATTTTAATTATAACTAAAAATTAAAAAATCAGAAAAATTAACTTTTTTTAAATGGATTGATGACTTTTAAATAGTCTTGAATATGGTGTCATCTAAAGAGAAACCACTTAATTTTAAAATATTTCATATCAGGGGATCTATGAAGAATTTAGAAGAAAAGCTAAGAAAATTCATTCACTTGCTGTTTTTTTTTCTCAAAACAAAAATAAACAGCTATGTTTAATCCTTAGCAATCAATTTGCTCCTTCCAGTACAAACTGCAATACTCGTCTTGTACAAATACATGGAATCGTAGTGAGCGTATTGTAATCTTTTCCCTCGATCTTCCTTGTGAGCAATTTCTCCTAGCTTTAACATATTAAAAAAATACTTAAAAGGTATTTCTTTTTAATTATTGATATATTTTCTGCTATTATTCATATTTGCTTTAAAAATGGATCACTTTTTTGTTAACGAACAGATGCTTTAGCGCAAACACACGATTCTCTTAAATATCGTTGCTATAATAAAATGTCATAAATGCATAAATATATTATTTTTCGTGAAATTTAGCAGCAAGCAACAAAGATGCCAAGATAATAGCTGGTATAATCTTATTGATTTTCAGAGTGTAAACACACACACTAGTTATAGATTGTCAGTCACTTTTGGAACTAATACCAGTTATAAAATTAAACTTATTCAACCTCCCAATCCCAAACTTCGCCATGAATTCAATTTTTAAAATATCAAACTCCTTTTCACACAAGAAAAGTCAATAAATCTTGATGCACTCAATAGAGCTTTTAGCATCAGTATTACGCTTTTATTAAATAGATTACGTGTCTTTAACGGTGAAATATCGCAAATGAAATTTCAATCACTTTCCAATTCGCTAGAGCACTACTAGTGCTTCTACTGGCTCTCCATGTCTGATGATAATGCAAGGTTCTATCGTTTCTTCGCCGTTACAAGTATAATTTATGTCAAGTAGAATTTATTGCAAAACAAATAACTGCAGTTCTGGGCTTGATGACAATACAAGTTTCAAACGTTTCCTGATCGCTCAAAACAGAATTTATTGCCAAATTATAGCTAAAGGGATTTTATTCAGTCAAAATTCTGATAATTTTCTAACTGAATAGTGTGATAAAAATTTAACTAATCTCTATATCTTTTACCAGCTACCTAATTGCTTTAAGCAAAAATTGCCGCTAAATATCTAAAAATATCTCCAATTAAAATTTCGACCTCTTTCCAACCATCAAATGTTCAGCATTAAACAGAATTTCTGTTATGGGACAGCAATACAATTTTCCTATGTTTCACGACCACTGCCACCAGAATTTATATCGTAAAATAGAATTTTTCATAAATTGAAATTTCGATAACTTTCTAACTAGCTAGAGTACCCAAACTTAAACTGGAGCTATGTGTCTGATGTCAGTACAAGTTAAAAACGCAAGCAAAATTTCCCGCCCTTTTATCGTACCTCATATTACGAGATGAAGTTATTGATCACTATTAGAAAGACCCCATGCTCCAAGTTGGACTGATGATGTAAAAAAAGTAAGTTTAACGTCAGTCAAAACTTTGATAACTTTCAGACATAAAAATGTTAATACACAGAAAGCTATTAAGAAAAAACTAAGAAAAATATTAATAAAGCAAGATGAACTTTCAAAAAACTATGTTTTTCACGTAGACTAAGAATGATGCAATAATTTTGTCATTTTTGAAATAAAGAACAAAATAATTCACCCTATGTTTCAAATTTTTGGTCTGACAAAATTGAAATTGAACTCTCGTTTTTAAACAACATGATAAAGGAAGTTTTTAAAATATTTATTTCGCTTAATTATTCACATTAATGTTCTTTTACTTAGACAACGACTTTTTGCATCCCCTTTGTATAGCGTGCATAGATTTTTTTAGTCACTTTGAAATTAATCCCTTACAACCTGGAATTATTTCGATAAAAAATAATTACAATAAAATTAGTTTCATTTATAAAACAGCTCTGAGCATAGTGTGTAGCAGCTAGATGAATTTCCTTTTCTATCTATTGCGCTTGTAATTGCTAAAGGTTTTTGACAACAAAGTTACCTGCTACAAAAATACGAGTCAACGATAATCTCCAAGTTTTATTAGGCTGTCAAATTGATTTTGATGCTTTTCATCCCAAGTTATATATAATGATTCGGCATATTTTCACCAAGCTTTTGTTTTTTCCTCTCTTAAATATTAATTTGTTATCCCTAATACTCACAATTTTCTAAAGTTTTTTACAAAAATTCAAAAAATATTTATTAAGGCTATCCTTACATAACATCCTGAATATCCGTCTAAAAAACGCAGAATCTCTAAAAATCACCCTAGTTTAATTAGTTTTGATTGATATAAAATTTGGACCAATCACCAGCCATGCTAATCTCGTCGTAAGATTGCTTTTTGCTAAAAAAGATTTATTTACAAAGCAGTTTTGTTCCTCTTTCTCATATAAATCAACTAAATTGATTTCCCATCTAATCTATTGCATGTCTTTTTTGATTGCTAGATTTTGGACCACTTTACCTGAGAAATGCTTTCAGGGTCATCTTTCCTTTGTTCTAGAAACAAAGAATAGAATCGACGTATAAGAGGAACATGGTGTCTTTTGGATGCAAGGGCAAATTCCTGCGGCTCATCCAATCACAGAGGGTCCAGATACAGTCGTCCCGACGTGACAGCCAGGGATTTATGAACGCCGGACATCTCCTACCATTGGCTAAATTCGAGCTGATGGCAGGATTTGGGCTCACTCTATACCAGTCTCCCCTCACCCCCACTGTCCTACCCTCTTCAGAAGCTGGTGTCCTGGATTGCCGGACAACAGGAATGGACTCCAGGAGGAGGAATATGTTTAGCGTCTTGGGTTTGTTACCCGGAAGAATTTCCGGAATGGTTGGAATGTAGAAAAGGAGGGTGGGGGAAATGGTTTCCAATGTTATTCGTTTTCTAATGTGATTTGATTTTCCGTTTTTTTGAAGAAAAATAAAACAAAAATTTAAAATTGCATTTCTTTGAGAATAGCTAAATCTGAGTTATTTGAAAATTATTATTTTTTGCAAAGTATCATGAAAAAGATTTGAGATTGTTTTTATAGTACATAGACTTGTTTCGCTAGTTTGAAAAAATAGACATACTATTTTTACTTAAGGAAACCCCGAAGATTATGCAAGACGAATAAATCCACTCATCTATTTAATTTGCCCAAGATTGATTTAAGAAGCAAAATTTTATGAATTGCAAATTTTTTCCTTTTTAGTTGAAAAAACTATGATACATAACATTACTATGATACATTACTATGACGCATTGCTCTGATTCATTATTATGATATAATATTGTAATACATTATTACGATACATTGCTATGATACATTACTACGATACATTACTATGATACATTACTACGATACATTACAATGATACATGACTTTATTATATATTTTTCGTAAATCATTTTGAAAAATTTGTATCAAATCTTCTCAAAGCACCTTAAGTATAAATTAAATTACAATCAACTTACAATTTTATAATTACAATTTTATGAACTGCAAATTTTTTCCTTTTTAATTGAAAAAATCTATGATACATAACATTACTATGATGCATTTCTATGACACATTGCTTTGATTTATTATTATGACATATTATTGTAATACATTATTACGATACATTGTTATGATACATTACTATGATGCATTACTATGATACATGACTTTACTGTGATAAATTTTTAAAAAATCATTTTGAAAATTTTTTATCTAATCTTCTCAAAGCACCTTAAGAATAAATTAAATTACAATCAGCTTACAATTTTACAATTACAATTTTATGAACTGCAATTTTTTTCCTTTTTAGTTGAAAAAACTATGATACATAACATTACTATGACAAATTACTATGACACATTGCTTTGACTCATTATTATGATATATTATTGTAATACATTATCACGATATTATTGCAATACATTAGTACGATACATTGCCATGATACATTACTATGATACATTACTACGATACATTACTATGATACATGACTTTACAGTGATAAATTTTTAAAAAATCATTTTAAATTTTTTTCTATCTAATCTTCTCAAATCACCATAGGAATAAATTAAATTACAATCAACTCTTAAAATAAGTTTCTTTTCTTGAAATAAAATCTTGGAAAATCATAAAAACTACATTGAATAACAGTTTTGAACAAAGGAAACATGCAAGACTGGATCCATAGTTAAAAATACGACATAAAAACCTCTATTTCTTTATGGCTTTAAATAATTCCTCCAATTGTCTTTTGCTTTTTATTTACAGCAAAATTAACACAACTAATGAAGTGTGAGTCCCTCGACAGAAAAGTTAACACGTGAGCTTGAAACAATTGAAGGGATGTATTTAAGTCTGAATCCAAGTATGGAAAAAATTTTATGGCATATTTTTTAGTTTTTTTTTTAAATGCTGAATTTAATTCTATTTTATTTGTCTATATAGATAATTGTCACAAATTATTTTCGTCTCTACTTTTAATCACATCACAATTAAAGTGTATCTATTTTTGATTTTTTTCTCTGTTGTTCCTTTTATGTCTGATTTTTTTCTTTTTTGCATCAGCTCAAAATGGAATATGTATCTATATCTGTTTTTTCATTCAAAAAGTGTTCCACAATACAGAATTTAGACCTAATACGGTTTTACGTCTTATTATCATACAGTCGTAGAACCGTGGTAATCTGAACTGATATTACGTCCCTCTCATTATAAATTAAAGTTTAAATTAATTTGAGAAGTAAGGGAAATCCAATGATGAATTAAATTTAACTAGTATTTTGAAAAACAAGAGAAGTTGAAATGAATAATTTGAAATTCATTAAAAACGTGATGCTTTTAAATGAAAACGTAGCACAGAATTGCACCGAGATAGAATGTTGCAAATGCTTTAATTTAAAACGTGAGATTCATAATTAATATTCTTATCTAAAAACTAGCAGCTGAAAACTATGCAACTTTGAGCGCTCTCTTGATCAAACTATTGGGATTATATTTCCCCGATTGCGGTCACCCCCTATATCTTGGGGGTCAGAAATCCAAATCTGTCGAAAAGAAAGTATGTTTATTCAGAGAAAGTGCGTTTGTGTGTCTGATTTCGTAACTTAAAATATCATCTGCACTTATTAATTAGCATATTTGAGGTCACCCCTTTAAACCATTAAAATTGAGTCCCAAAACATGAAAATCCGATCATTAGATCAAAAGTTATTCTGGGTGGTCCTTTTTTTTGTGCGCACTGTACATCAATCAAAATCAGAATTTCGGAACTCTGCAATAATAACGAAATGAAGGTTCTTAATGAAGGAAGGTTAATATCTCCCACGTGAATATGTAGATTAATACTGTCACTAAAATTAAACAATATACGTCAATAGTCAACACAATTTTTCTAAAAAAATTTTTAAGCGTATTTCATCAAACTTACTAAACCTTTTATTTTCTGTTTTCTCTTTATTAAAAATTCATAAACATATTAAAGCTCATTTGTGAAAAACTTACTAACAGTTCATACCCCTTAGGAAACTATTGTCTGTTGTCAGCTAAACCCTAAACTTATCAGGCTTAGTCTTTGATAATTCATGACAAATAATTTTTGTTTACCATCTAAAATAATGCCTTTAACAGTTAAAGAAATCCAGACTGAAAAAAAAATTAAATCGCTCAGAAATTAACAGAACAAACTAGACAACTACGTAAGTACTAAGCGCCTCGACTGCCAATAAAAATCATCACTTCTTATTCTGAAATAATAAAAACAGTTGAAAAAGAGATTTGCATTGAAATTATTTATTTCCTTTATTGATATACGTCTTGCTGTGATTTCTCTCTTTATCACACTTTCATTTTTCTTTTATGAACGAAAATTGAAAAATTTCTCGTTTCTTTAATCTTTAATAAAGCTGTCTGACGTATGTAAATTTTTTAACACCATACATAAGTATTTATTGAAAGAAAGCAATTCTAAATAACACTTTTCCTTTCCAATCTTTTGTTTTAATAATTATTACTGAATATGTAATTTGAAAAATCGTACATAAATAGTTTTTTTTCCTACGGTTTGATATTGAAATGAAGAATAACAATAGTGAGATATTTCTGCAATTTTTTTTCTTTCTAATATCCGTTCGTATTTACATACATTTCCTTTGGAATAGGAATAAATTATGAGTTGTGTGAAGAAAGTAAATCAAATTAGGAATCATATGTTAAGCTTTTACCCCCGAAAATTAATGTGGTAAATCCAATTGTTCTTAAGTAATAACGTTTTTTGACGTTCAAAAAGTTTTGGTAATTTTTAAAATCAAAGCAGTCAATTTTGCGTTTAGCTTATCCTTCAAGAAGTGTTAAATTGGATAATTTTTTTATCTTGTTTACTTGATTAGCGGTAAAGTCATATGATCTGATTTATTTAGTAAAGATCATGTGACAGAATAAATAAATATATGAACTAAAATATCTAAGTACTTTTGAATATTTATTCAAAAGTATTTTTCGGTTTACTTTTTAATTTGATTATTAAATCAAAAGAATTTACGCGAAAATTAAATGATTTTGTCTAAATTAAACTTCAGATATTAGGTTGTGCAAAATAATATTGGAATTTCACCATTCATTTTTTCTGAAAGTGGAAATATGCATTTTTTTATGTTTAAAAATAATTATTTTTTCAACCTGAAAAGAAGAAAAAAAATTATTTTAAATTATTTTATTGCTCAATTTAAAAAATAATTATGTTTTCACCTTAATAGCAATAATGTTTCAAGGATATATTCCATTAAATATATTGCATGGTTTGTTAAACGAAGAATTCACCTTTTTTTGGGCGTTTTAGTAAAGTATATTCTGCACTTATGTGCAGTGCATTTTGGAGTTGGCTACTAATTCAATAATTTGGAGCACTGAACTGATTCGGTGATTCGAATCACCAACCTGCAATTGATTTGAATCAATAGTTTTTATTTTTCAGCCTAGCGTCTATGATTCACAAATTCTTTACGGATTAAATATCTCTTTATTAGCAAATGTTTGCAATTGTTATAAATACAATCGAAACTATTATTTGAGCACTGCTGACAGAAAATATCCTCAGTAGAAAATGAATCATGGATTATGGGTTAATGTCCATTAGGACAATCATAGAAAAAATTGGTATTTTTTTCTTCCCCTGTAACAAATTTGCGAGCTAGTTTCACAAAAAAAATCTTCTGCGTGTATGAATTTGTAATAATGCTTGATCCATTATTTATCTTGTCTTCTGCGCAGTGTTAAAACAGGGAAGATTTGAACATTGATAAACGGAAATTCGATATGGGTTAGTTATAGTATGCCAATGAAAAATAAAAGTTTGTGAATCTATTTTAAATTTCAATTATAATTTTGAGGCAAAATCAAAACTGTCAATAATAAGACTAAGAAGTGGCCCAATGGGACACCTGCAAGCGACTGAGTGTGGGTATCTCGATCCTGATTGGTTGTTGAAACGTGGCGTTTGTTTAATATATCAACTGCTCTTTCCATTTTATTTCGAATAAGCCAAGTCCGTCAAGTATCAATTCTCTTTAGTGACACATTCTAAATTCTTTCACACGTATTCTTTTTTAAAGATTTCAATTCTTTCACTATATATTTAGATGGAGATTTAACACAAAGACAGGCTCGAAGCCATGTGAAGTTGCCAGATACACAAAACAAAAACATATCATGGTTACTAAAAAATACACAAACAACTAATAAATCTAAGTTAAGTAGAAGAAGTAGACGAGAAAGATTTATATTTCTACAAATTCGATGTGCGATACAGAGCTGTATTTAATTAACGTATCATTAATTAACATTCTAACTTATGTAGAGAAGCTTAGCTCAACTTTAATACGCCATTTTGGTGATGAAGCAGAGCTGGAGCTGACGTCATAGATCACATGTGTGGATATGGGAGGTCTTCCTCTTCTTCGTGAAATGCAAGTACCCGATTGTTCGACAAGAAACTTTCATTTTCTGGAAGCACTATTTCCTTTATAAATAAAAAAAAATTCAAAATTTAAAATCCATCAAGCATTTTTTATAAAAAAAATAAAATTTATAAAATTTTGCAGATAATATAAGTTACCCTGAGGTGAAGCTAGATAAGTTCAAGAGATTAAAAATTGATATTAATACATCATAAACCATTTTCTTCATCTCAAAAAACAATTTTTTTCACCTATCATAAATCACGGTTTTATTTATTACTTCTACGAGTCTGTAAATTGCAGATTTGACGAAATATTTTTTTAAAAATAAATTTAATTGATTTTATTAAAATATGCCTAACGCTAATTGAATTTTAAAATTATTTTCTCTCTCCTTTTTTAAACTGAAATATTAAAGTTCAGCATAAAAATATAGAGCAGTGTTTCTAGCTGATTTGAATTTTTTTAAGTAAGCATTGATTTGTAACATCTTCTTTTAATACTCAAAATTTTAAACCCTTTTTTCAAAAAAAAAAAAAAAAAATTATGAAAATGAAGGAAAAATAGTAGCTTTTTTCAATGTACTCGATAAATTACTGGTTACAAAATTGTTTTCACATTTGTAACTAAAGTAAAAACGATTTTCCGACGTCACATCGGTCAAGTTGTGCTATCTCTCTAGAGAACCAATATTAGAGAGATTTAGCGATTTCATGAAACATTCCGCTCTCTCACGTATTGTAACGTATCATAAGCTATATCAAGAACTATTCAGTTTTTCTTTTAAATAAAAACTTTTATTAACAAACACAAACATTAAGAAATATGCAATACCCGTAACGGGATAGTGAAAACATCATAAACAACTAGAAAACCCGTAACGGGATATAAGGAAACTCAAATTCCACAATAAAACTAATCTAAAAAAGAATCAACAACTCTGTCGTTCTAAATATTGACTTCTAATTTAATCGTCTGCTTTTATTTTAAGTTTATCTCTTTATGTGTTTACTTTATTTTAATTATGATTTTGCAAACCCATTATTTCTTTAATATTTTTAGACTTTACAATCGTCTGCTTTTATAAATTCTTTAATATTTTTAAACTTTACAACTCCTCTCCCCTTGGAAGAACTTTTCCACAGAAAACAGGGGAAAAGTTTATTATGAACTTTTTTTGTGTCCTCTAAAACTTTAGGTTGAAACCAAAGCATTATGTTATAATCAAAACATTTCACTTTTAAATTTAAATTTTCTAATTGTCAAATTAAATGCAAGATACAATTTTTACATTAGAAGTGATGTACAATAATTAACTTTAAAACTTAAAATTTCTAAATTATTTTTAGACTCTTGCAGTAAACATTAATAGACAATTCACTTGTAACTCAATTTTGATATCAAAGTAAAATATTCGAAATAAAATTAGAATGTAAATAAATATTATAATTTAACTTCACACAAAATAAATACAAATTAACACAACTATTTACATATATACAACAATATCTAAAAACTGAAGCTAACCAGATTTTTTTTCTAAGTGCTTTTTTTTTTTTTTATCTTGGTATAACTATTTATTTTTTTTAATCCAAACAATATACTTAAGATTTTTAAGCTTCACATAATTAGATTCTACTCAATCTTGTTAATATTTATATGCATAAAAAAATAACATATTTAAGAACACTAGCACTTTTCTCTACAAACAAATTCGCTTAACACCTATGTTTCATTTTCAATATAATCATTTTTAAACACTTTCTTAAATTAAATTTAACTGGTTCAATTTCCAAACATCAATGCATTTTTATTTTATATTTTCACCTTAATTAGAGCTTTAAGTCAAACTTTAATAGCAACTACTTTCTTTACGAGTTAGTTTTTTAAAATAAATAAATCATACATATGAATAAGGAAATAAGACTAATCTGTATCAATATCAATAAGAAAAACAAACATTATTTACATATTCCTCCCCCTCAATTAACTTTTGTCTAATTCAAATCAAGAACTTAAAGATACTCTACTGAGACAATCTGCATTCTTGTTCTTAGTACCAGCTCTATGCACAATTTTAAAATTAAACGGTTGTAATGCTAAAGCCCAACGCATAAGTCTGGCATTTGAACTAGCATTTGTTTTAAGCCAGGTTAGCGGGTGATGATCAGTCTGGATAGTAAACTTTTGCCCATCTAAATAGTGTCGTAATTTTTTTTATGGCAAAAATTATACTGGCGCATTCTTTTTCCGTAGTACAATATTTTTTTTCGGACTCATTAAACTTTTTACTCAGATATATTATGGGGTGTTCATGGCCTTCATTATCTAGTTGTGTTAATACCACACCCATACCAATTTCCGAAGCATCTGTTTGCAAGATAAATTCCTTTTCATAGTTGGGAGAGAAGAGTATAGGTTGGCTCGTTAATTTTTCTTTTAGTTTCTTAAAGGCTTCTTCGCATTCAATCGTCCAGGTAATTTCTCCCTTTTTTGTTTTGCCTTTTAAAGTGTCTGTTAATGGTGCAACCAGAACAGAGAACATTGGTATATATCGACTGTAATAGCCCGCTAGTCCCAAAAATGCTCTGATCTCAGTTTTGGTCTTAGGTACAGGAAATTCGGCAACTGCTCGTGTTTTTATATCAGAGGGTTTTCTATAGCCTTGTCCGACAATATGTCCTAGATAAAGAACATGATCTTGCGCAAAACGGCATTTTGAAGGCTTCATTGTAAGTTCTGCTTCTTTGATACGCTGCAATACACAATTAAGATGTTCTAAATGAAGATCCCAGGTATCTGAGAAAATTGCTATATCATCAAGGTATGGCACTGCAAATTCTTCTAAACCCTTTAGTAGTCGTGCCATTAATTTGCTAAAAAAATAGGGGGCATTCTTCAACCCAAATGGAAGTCGTAATGGCCTATAAGTTCCGAAACTGGTAACAAAAGTAGCTAATCTTTGAGCGTTTGGACTAAGCTTAATTTGCCAATATCCCTTGGCGAAATCTAAAAGACTGATAAATTTTGCCTTGGCTACCTCTTCAACTCGGTCTTCTATGTTCGGAAGTGGGAAATATTGTGTTACCGTTATTTCGTTGAGACGACGGTAATCAATGCAGGGCCTTGGATCCTTATTTGGTGCTTCTACTAGGATCATAGGAGAAGTATAATCACTCTCACCTAAATCAATAATTTTTAAGTCCAACATTTTCTGTACTTCAGTTTTTAAAATTTCTGTTTGTCTGGGTGAAGTTCGGTAAGGCTTGGAAATAATTGGCTTATTTGTACTAAGTTGAATGTCATGCTCAATTAAGTTAGTTTTTCCTGGGTTATTTGAAAAACTTTTCGAATATCTTCTTAAAATATTCCTCAATTGGTTGATTTCATGTCCGTTAAGGCGATTATCTAGGTGACTGTCTTTAATCATTTCAGATACATCAAATTCATCTGGTGAAATATACACTTATGGAAAGTCAATATCTTGTTCTAAAGATGAAGAATCGTTTTCTGCACATGATAGAAAATTAATTATTGCAGGCCGTTTATAATATGGTTTAAGCATATTTACGTGATAAATCTGTGAACTCTCTCTTTTTCCTGGAATATTCACTAAATAATTAGTTTCAGACATTTTGCTTTCTATCTTCCCCGGGCCAATCCATTGAGCAGACAATTTATTAGCTCTAGATGTAGCCAAAACAAGAACCAAATCTCCGGCACTAAACTCTCTCCTAATACTATTTTTATCGTAATACGATTTCCTTTTTAACGCTGCATCTTCCATCTTGCTAACTGCAATTTCTTGGCATCTTTTTAAGCGGTTTATTAGGTGAAAAACGTATTCCGTCGCAGGAGATTCGTCTATTTCTCTTTTGGTCCACTGTTCATACAACAAAGTTTCAGGAGTACGCAAATTTTTTCCGTGTACTAACTCTGCTGGCGAAAATCCTGTACTTTCATGTGTTATAGTTCTCACAGCCAAAAGGGCAAATGGTAAAAACTTCTCCCAGTCAGAACTAGACTCCAAACAAAGTACCCTTAAGATCCGCTTGATAGTTCTATGAAATCTTTCTACGGGATTCGACTGTGGGTGATGAACGGAACTATGCCGAACCTTTATGCCAAATCGATCAAAAAACTCAGTTGTTAGCATGCTCATAAAAGAAGTTCCTTGATCGCATTGGACTTCTCGCGGGAAACCAGTTCTACAAAAAATATTAAGTAGGGCATCAGTCACCGACACAGATCCTATATCATTCACTGGGATTGCTTCTGGATATTTTGACGACATACAAATGGCCGTAATCAAGTATCTTTTTCCACTTGGCGTGGTGGGAAGAGGACCAACTGCATCAACGTTTAGTTTTGAAAATATTTCCTGTATGACCGGTACAATTTTTAAAGGAGCCTTTTTTTTATCATTTGGTTTCCCCGCTTTTTGACAACTATCGCAGGTTCGTACGAATTCTTCCATCTCTTTATAGCATTTTGGCCAAAAATAATATCGCGCCAATCTATCTAATCTATATCTTTGGATTTGGTTACACCAAGGTGTCCGGAAGTACTTTCATGACATAACTTTAAAATTCGGCTTCTAAATTTCTCAGGTATAACTAAAAGTTTTTTTTCTTCTCCTAATCGTCCTTCTTGGCACTTAAAAAGAAGTTTTCTTTCAACCAGATAGCGATGCTTACTGTTTTGATTCTGAATAACTTCTTCCACAGTTTAAAAAACTGATTTTAACTCGGCACTTTCCTGTTGAGCTTTAACGAATTCATCGTGATCTACCTGTATTAAAGAAAGTTCATCAGAGTTGGCATTTAGAGTTGGTAATATCTCTTCCATTTCTGAACTGACGGCATCCGTTTCTAAAACTGGCTCGTCATCTTTTTCATCTAAAATAATTTCTTGATTTTTATTATCTTGTTCGGAAGAGTTTTCGGTATCGTTCGAATTTTGTTGCTCATATTCTTCATTTTCTGCTTTTAAACGAGCTTGCGATCTGGTACTAACTGCGTTTAACTCTGAAATTTGCATTGGCGTCATTTGCAGATTTGGCAATCTAGCCGCTGTTCTATTCCCAAGGAGATATCGACCTTTATCCAACTCACTTCTAACCACAGCCGCTTTGGTTACAATGTTGCCAAACTGACCAGATAACGAAACTTTTGCTAATGGTAAACAAGTTGGGCCTTCATCTAATGGTTGTTGTACCCACACAGTTTCGCCAGTAAACATATCTGGAGTCACATATTTTCTGCATATGATATCAATAGTTGCACCTGAATCTCGAAGAACTGGCATCCTAATTCCATTTACTTTCGCCATAAGAGTGTACGGAGTTAGTAATTTGTCTTCTTCGTGTCCTGCTCCGATTCGATTAACTTGAGCGGGTGGCTTTTGGCACTTAAGCTTCGGGCACTGAGGTCGTAAGTGATTAGTACATCCACATTCGTAACATTTTAAAGGCGTACGTCTATCAAATTGATCATAAATTGCTTGCTTGTACTCATATTTTCTTTTATTTTCTTCATTTCGGCTATTCTTTGAAGTAGCTCCCTGTGAATTTTTCCGTGTGGCATTTTCTTCTCGCCAATTAAATCTCCGATTTTCAGAATTTACCTGCAAGTCAATTCGTTTGCGACTTCCGCGTACATTCTCGTACTCGTCAAGTATTTCTGCCAGCTTTGTAGATGAAGTTATTTTTGACCAAGTGTCTATAAAATGATCACGCACTTCATTGGGAACTCTTCGTTTAGTTTGATCAGTAACCATTAGATCCAGCAAGGTTTCAAAATCTTTTACTTCCAATCCTTGAACCCATTCGTTTAAATAGTTCCTTAATTCAAAAACGAAATCTTTCCAACTATTATCGAACTTCTTTTGGTGCTGAATAAATTTGATCCTAAATTTTTCTGGACTTAGCTTAAACCTCTTCATTAAAATTTCCTTAACATGATCATAGTTGTACGTTTGTTCTTCAGATTCTCTTGCTATTAATTTTGTTATGTCAGGTGAAAGAAAAGATAATAAATGAGTAACCCACTCTTCTTTTGGTATTTCTGCTCGTTTTGCTTGACGCTCAAAAATTACCAAATAAAGACTGATTTCATCTTCCTTAGGATCAAAATTCTGCATTAACTTATGAATATCTAACTTATTCCGCAGAGTAGTGCCAATATTTTGATTTGAAGGGCCACTTAATTGGGCACTAAGCCTTAATTTCTCGAGTTCAAATTGGCGTTCTTCTTGTTTTTGCCGTTCTTGGCGTAGTTTTTCTTCCTCTTCTTCTTGGCGTTTTCTTTCTTTTTCTTCTTGGCGTTTTCTTTCTTCTTTTTCTTCTTTTTCTTCTTTTTCGATACGATTTTCTTTAATTGCTTCTAATATTTCTTTAACTAGATTCACTTCGTAATTTTCAGATTTTTTTATAAGATTTATCAACTCACATACTGTAACATTTTCAATAATAGTTTCGCCCAATTCCTTGCATAATTCTACCAAATCACATTTTTTTGCTCGTCCCAAGAAAGCCATAAGGAATAATATTTGGAACACAATTCCTTTAAATCAAATGGTAAATCGATCCCACCGCTGCCACCAATTAAATATAGCTGTAACGTATCATAAGCTATATCAAGAACTATTCAGTTTTTCTTTTAAATAAAAACTTTTATTAACAAACACAAACATTAAGAAATATGCAATACCCGTAACGGGATAGTGAAAACATCATAAACAACTAGAAAACCCGTAACGGGATATAAGGAAACTCAAATTCCACAATAAAACTAATCTAAAAAAGAATCAACAACTCTGTCGTTCTAAATATTGACTTCTAATTTAATCGTCTGCTTTTATTTTAAGTTTATCTCTTTATGTGTTTACTTTATTTTAATTATGATTTTGCAAACCCATTATTTCTTTAATATTTTTAGACTTTACAATCGTCTGCTTTTATAAATTCTTTAATATTTTTAAACTTTACAGTATAGATGTTTCACACAAACTCTGTAAAAAAAGAAAGGTTGCTCTGCAGTAAATGTAGTGTGCAGAACATATTCACGTAAAGAGGATGGGATGTGCGTGAATGGACTAAATCTGTTAATTGTTCAGTAGTAACTGCACTGTAAAAAAGTTTTGTGTATCTGAATACCAAAAATGGTGGCAACTACTTTACACCAACGTGGTGTTTTGCTAAGCGTTTCATTACACCAAAACCGAGGAGAATTCCTGTGGTGAAACACCTAGAATATACTTTCGCACTACTTGGTGTAAAGTAGCCACCACCATGCTTGTTATTTAGTAACACTAAGATTTATAATTATAGTAAGAATAATACATGCAAAAATCATTACTCTTATGATTTTATATAAGACAAGAATCATAAATTTAGGATGAATATATACAATATTTTTTTTAATGAAATTTGTTTTTAAATCAAACATACACTCAGACCTACAAAATTTTTTAATTCAATACAACAAGGACACATTCACCAATTTATCTATACATAGTACCATCATGTTTGTGGTGTAACTACCTCTATAAATGTTAAATACCAATTCACTAGTATGTAAGATATGTTAACTTGATTCTGTCTGGAGATACCTTTTGATAGATGAAGGTTGACATAGTCATTTATTAATTCCCTCATGTTCACGATATTGTCAATATCTCGACTTTGTACAATTATCCGCTTTTAAACTTATAATAATAATCCAAAAGTATTTGTTTTGCGTTTACAATAAGCCCTATCACCATGAAGCATAAGAATTTGCTTGAATAGTTTAAATATACAATAATTATTGGCCAAATTTACGGAGCTCCAAAAAACACAACCTGTTTCTCCAAATGAGACGCAAATTGGTGTGAACTTTATCAATTATCGGTGTTAAGATTTAACTACACCCCTTGAAGTGAGTAAGAATCCACTATTTGGTGTTAACTTGAAATAAAGTAATCATTCACACAATTCGTAGAGCTTTTCAAATTTGGATAAGTATTTACAGTTTTTATAGCGTACGTTTACCTACGCATGCGCATTATAATCACTGTTGTTGGGATAAAATATTCTAAAATAAAACTCTTCATCTCTTCTCATAGAATTTACATATAAATAAATATTTTATTATATTTATAAAACATCTCTCCGTATTATGATTTTGAAATAATTGTATATAATTTTAAATTGCGTTTAGTCATTTTATTTAGCTCTCGTGCTTTTGCTTTATGCTGTTACTAATATGATTTTTCAGTACTTCTGCGATTATATCCAAGTATTTCTACGTTTATGAACTTTTTAATCTGGCAATTAAAAAAAAAAACTAGGTTTAGCGCAGCATGTCCTTCTAGGATTTTTAGCATTAAATGCCGCATTTAATCAATCAATCAATTACTTTTTATAAATATCAAAACAAATGTTATGGAAAGCCTGTTTCCAAGGTGTATTCTTTTTCTCATTTTTCTATCGTCATTATCAACATTCCAAATGGTAAACAGTTTTTTCAAGTCATGAATTTTCTATAAATCATAAATGCAATTTGTACGTTTTGCTTTTTCTTTTCTCAGCATATTTGCATATTTACAGATATTCTTATAATTTGGAGTATATATATAAGTTAGATATTAGATATCATTGTAGATATTAGATATTAGAGCAGAAATATTATAACTTAGAGTAAAGTATGTGAATAAATTTCTCTGGCCTACGACTGAAAGTGCGTAAATTATGAAGCTATTTTAATTACTTGTTGAAATAAAAATAGAAAAATTGATTTGAGTCTTATAAATATTTTGCAAAGCTTGTTATGATAACTCATGAATTTTAATATTATTTACTATTTTAATTTACATTATTAATGACCTGTTCTTTGAATTTACTCTCAATTTTTATAATCTTTTCTTACTCGTTTAATCTCAATTTTTTATTTCTTATTTTTCATTATTTTGGAATTGTCTGAAAATAGTTAGAAAATTTTACTTAATAATAAAAAAGATTCAGATATCCAGACGCTGATTTCTGTAATTATTTTTCGTTTTAAAAACAGGCTTTCGGGAACACCTACACCAAGAATTATGAAGAAGAATTATTTGAAAGAATGGCACGAGTGTACGAAATCCTCAGACACCATTTTCCGACTCAGATTGAAACAACGACTTCATCCACGGATAACGTAAATGGAGTTATTCAAAATGAAAATGAATTTGAAACCAAAACCGGCTCTCATAAATATAAGAAGGATGCTGAAAGCGTCAGAACACCACTTCCGAAACTCAAAAGTATTCAAAAGCACAATTTTCTAAAAACCATGAAAATTTCACCCAGGACCCAAAATCTCATTAAAGCTAATCTTGGCAAGCATTTTGAAGCTTCCAGGCAAATGAACAGACGAGTTTCTAAAGAATTTAAGAAACGTAGAGTATGGCCTTCGGGAAGGCAAAAAGGTCCTTTGAGAGCAACTGATTCATCAAAATATCATGGACAGTTTTCGAAAATAGAAAAAGAACAAAGACGTCATTGGTACCCAAGAGGTATGAGAAAAAACCGCTTTAAGCAATTAAGATTTCACCGACCCAGAAAGGATAAAATTTATAATCAAATGATGCCAAAACAATTTCTTAAAAAAAGAGGTAAAACTCAAAAAAGAGGAGAGAGAACCAAGACATTGCCTACTGCAATTCATGGACAGTTAGAATCAATTACAGGCTATCATCCGCTAAATGTAAAATTCAGCCCTTTCCCTTTAAACCAAACATCTCATATAGGAACTGGCATAAAAAAATCTAACGGCTCACTAGTTTACTCTGATAAGTCGAAGAATTTTAAAGAACAAGAAAATAACAATATAAGTGGAGATATATTAGTTTTGACTAAAGACTATTATAAAAAGTCCACTATAAATGATCATTCCCCTAATTTAACATCCTATCCTTTCTATTTAAATCAAAAATCATCTTATGCAATAAAGGGCAGGAAAGAATCCAATAACTCATTAGCTTTTCCCGATGAGATAAAGAGTTTTAAAGAAATGGAAAAACACATTAAAGATAAAAGTGAAAATAAACCCATTTTTGAAGCAAAACACAATCAATACATGCAGAATGTCAACAAAGTAGAAAGCAGGGAAAAACACGATGTTTTTTCAGAGAAATTAGATGACTTGAAAGAAAGTGTCCAACCTCAATCGAAGAATTCTGACTTTTGGAAAAGTCCTTACTTTATTGGGTCTTTATCTGGCTTTGTTGTTCTGACGGTGCTAGTATTTTTAGTTGTTTGCGTTTATTCAGTTGGAAAAGTTCGTATGAAGAAAAAGAGAAACAAATCTTCATGTGTAGTCAATAAACACGAGTCTCTGAACAAATCTGAGTTTGCTTCGGGTTTTGAAAACAATTCCGAAAATGAACTTAGCTCTGTTGATAGGAACAGATCACTGAATCGAAAATCAATTCAGACCAATCAGGACATACACAATCGTTTTTCAATGAATCATGAAACTGTAAGTACGGGGAAATTAAATAATTCCAGCAAATTTAACTCAGTCAATGATAAAAGCAGTGATTTCAAACACAAGCCAAATACAAACCCTGGTAAGAAATTACAGGAACTTCACGGAAATTTTAAAATGAGGCAACAAAAGGAAAATATCCTACGTAAAAAACCATACCCGGAAGCCACTCGGATAGATAAAAATAAACAATGTACCGAAATGATGAAACCAAGAAGCTCTAGCAGTGATGCATCGCATTGTGTCCTTGATCTCGTGCAGTCCCAAAATGAAGCTTCGCATTCGGAAAGCGTACAAAATCATTCAATGTCTATGGCTTATTCCAATGAAAAATTGAAAGAGATGCTGCTTTATTTGGATAGAAATCCATTGGGATCACCCCACATCAGTAATCTCGATATTCGACAAACTATTAGCAACTTGTTGACTTTAAATGAATCGATTTGCGAGAGTTCAGAACGTACACCTAAAGGTAACACAAATCACAACACGAAAGAGGTGACCAAACGGCCAAAGCTGTTGCAAAGTAAAAAGAACGAAAGTGATTTGTCGAAGTTTGAAGTTCTTTCATATTTCCATTAAATTAAAGGGAAAAAAAACATATTTAAAAGCAATAATGCACTAGAATCTTTGAAATTATTCAATAAATAAGGGAGCAATTTATGTTATAATTGTTCGGAGTAAATATGTATTTTATGTTATGGTATAACTATTATCTTATAAATACAATTTTGCTCATTAATAGTTTCTATAAATCTTACTTAATGCACATACTACAATGAGTGAACGAAATCCTCAGACGCTATTTCTTGACTCAGATTGAAACAACGACTTCATCAACAGAAATGAAGTTATTCAAAATAAAACTGAATTTAAAACTAAAACCGATTTTCATAAATATAAGGAGAAGCATCCGAACCCCATTTACAAAACTGAAAAATATTCCGAAATACAATCTTCGAAAAACCATGAAAACTTTACGCAGAACCCCAAAACACATAAAAGCTCATCTTAACAAGTATCTTGAAGCTTAAAGGCAAAAAATAGATGAGTTACTGAAAAATTTAGGAAGCGTAAGCTATGGCGTTCTGGAAGCCAAAGAGGTGCTCTGAGATCAACTAATTAGTCTGAAAATCGAGGATAATTTTCGAGAATAGGAAAGGAACAAACACGTCATTGGCACTCAAGAGATATGAGGAAAAACCGTTTTAAGCAATTAAGATTTCACCGAACCAAAGAGGATAAAATTTATAATCAAATGATGCCAAAGGAATGTCTTAAAGAGTTAAAACTCCAAAGAGAGGGGTTAGGACCAAGACATTGCCTACTGGAATTCATGGACTATTAGAATCCATTGTAGGCTATCTTCCGCTCAATGTAACATCCAGTCCTTTCCCTTTAAACCAAACATCTCACATAGTAACTTGCATTAAAAAATATAATCGTTCATTAGTTCACTTTGATAAGTCGAGGTATTTTAAAGAAGAAGAAAATAAAAATATAAGTTGAGAATAACTAGTTTCAAATATTAACTAGTATAAATAGTTTCGAAATTATCATTCACTTAATTGTGACTGGATGTTAAAACCATCTTCGTAGTATAGGGCATCTTATGCAGTAAATATTTTATTCTCTTCTTAACAATCAACAGCTAACTTTTTAATTTAAAAAAAAAATTATAACTCATTAATTCACTGTCGTGACTAAATCGAACATTAAAATCTATGTTCAACTCTTTATTCCTTTATCTACTTTATTTCTCTTACCACAAAAATGTTTCAGTTACAGAGTTATATTAATTTTCATGGTCTTTTTGGGGATTAAGCTATAGCTACATTATTTAAAATTTAATATTAATAACGTGGGGTTGGCTTTGTTATGGGCTATTTGATCATTCGATAAATCGCCAAAAATGGATTTTTCCCATGCGTTAAGTGTCCGTTGGGAAAAATTCAGACACTTTTAATTTAAAATTCCTGGCGTTATGACTGAAGTGTTTTGGAAGCTCGAGGGTCCCTCAGCTGGACCGTTAATTAATTACTAAAAGGATGTTAACAGTTAAAACCGTTATTTAATTACTTTTTTTAAAAGTGAATGCCTTCCTCTCTATAAGGTAATATTTTGTTGCTGTGCTATTTCTGCATATGGCCATATATCTATGCTCTAAAAATATTTCTTAAATAAAGCAACAATTTTTTTTCCTTTTAAGTATTTTTGTTCGAATTTTATCAATTTTTTACTTCTATCATTCTTTACTTATAATTGTAAAGTAGTAAATCTATGTAAATTTCAAAAAAAAAATTCAAATTATTATTGAGTAGATATTATGTTATTTTAGATAATTTAATATTATTTTAGATAATTATTGTAGATAGCATAATTTGCGTAAAACTCTTTATCACTCAGTCACTTTTAGCATTTCTTATTTACTCATGATTGCTATTTCATTTTTACCAACAAACTTTTAAATTTTATAATTTATCTTATAAATTTAAGCTAAAAAATAGTTTAAATTAAAAAGATAATAATTAGTAAGTGTACTAATGTAAGTAATTTTATTTAGTCTTGTTGAAATTCAGAAATTTCAGAACATTATTGTTCATGATTTTACACAAATTTCAAACTATTTTAATTCATTATTACATAAAATTTAAAAGTCTCTTTGTTCAAGTATTAGTCAAGTTTTTACAATTTATAAACAGTTCTAATTCAGGCCAAATCTGCAAAAATTTCAAAATGATATCGTTCATATTAAGTTTTTCTTATTGAAAAAACATTATAAGGAACATATATTTAGTTACTGAATTTTCATTTTATTCAAACATGGCATATTGTTTTTCAAATAAAACAAAATCTGAAGTCTCTGTGTACAAGTCAAGTTACTGAAATTTATGAATCGTTCTAATGCATACGAAATTTGCGAAAATTTCAAATTGTTACAGTTCATATTAAGTTCAATCTTTCATAGTGAAAAAAAATATGAGGAATATATATTTAGTTATCAAATTTCATTTTATTCGAATATAACATATTGCTTTTCAAAAAAAAAAAAAAAAATCCGAAGTCTCTTAGCTTAAGTCAAGTTTTGACAATTTACGAGCAGTTGCAAAATCTGCAAAAATTTCAAAATATTATAATTCATATTGAGTTCAGTAAAATTTCGTAGTAAAAAAACAATGCCAAGAACATCTATTTAGCTATCGAATTTCATTTTTTTCAAATATAGCTCATTGTTTTTCAAATAAAACAAAATCCCAAGTCTCTTAGTTCAAGTCGAGTTTCGACAATTTACAAACTATTGCAAAATCTGCAAAAATTTCAAAATATTATGGCTTATTTGAGTTCAATCAAATTTCATAGTAAGTAAACAATATAAAGACCATATATTTAGTAATCAAATTTTATTTTATTCAAATATATAATATTGTTTTTTAAATTAAACAGAATGCTAGAATTTCATAGGAATGGACTATTTTGCTTTTCAGCTTCCATTTTTCTCTGATAGCTAATGCATATTGTCTTGGCGTAAAACAAGTTTCTCACCTCCAGTAACTAAGAGGCATTAAAATGTCAAATGAATCGGTTGATGTCAGGCATCGGATGTCCGAGGTCAGCGGAGCGTCGACCTCCTGCCCCTCTCTTGGGGCCGGATAGTCCGGCCATCCGAATGATTCGTTTAATGGAAGAACTATGGATCGACGATCCTGTCTAACTGGGTGATGGGCGTCATTCTCTCCCTACTTGTACAGAACCATTCGAGCTTGCTTTCGATAAGCGAAGGGAAATAAAAATTTGAGTTATAGAGGGGATTCGTTCGTAAAGTTATGTTTACATTTTTATTCAAATAACCATCCGAATTTGTTGTTTTATTCTCGGAAATTTAAATTTGGAGTGTTGTTAAAGAAATAACTTTCGAATGTGAGTTTCTTCAAGATAAAAATAATAGTTACATAGTAAAAATAATGCATTAACAGAGTTCAAACAGAGGGAATGGAGTGTAAAGTTATGCAGAATTTAAATTCACATCTTCTTTTTAAGTTTTATTTTTCGAAGCTCTTTCGGTAAACGAAGTAAATAAAGCCAGATTTTAAGTGCCGAGCACTTAAGCCAAAGCTGTAATTTTCATTAGTAAATATTATCTCGCCCTAAAGAATTATTTGGACTTTATAATGGAAAAAACAACTTAAATATTTTAAACAAAAATTTTTAAAATTGCCTATTTGGGAAGATTTTCCTCCTTCCTACCCTCTAAAACATGCTGGATCAAATTACGTTGAAATGTACAGGGACTCAGGTTGCCTCTACTTTTAACAGTAAAATTATTTTTACCGCAACAAAATATCTGGAAAAAAATATCTGATTCACAGCAATTTTTACAGTAATAATTACCGGAAAATCGCGGAATCACTCTAATTAAATAAATATTACTGTAAAAATTACGGTTTAATATTTTACAGTAAAAATGGATACGGTAAAAATGATTTGAAGATGATGTACATGAAATGACTTTAGTTAATTGCGTAATTTGATCCGAAATTATTTTCAGTGTAGAGGAAATTTATTAAAATCAATGAATAATTCTTAAATTTTTACTATTTTTATGTGCTCAGATAATATAACATTGGAGTAGCGTTTTAAATATTGATAAATTAGATCACAAATGCTTTTTCAATTTCCCAAGCTGTTTCTTAACTTTATACTGACGTTTTGTGCCATTTTCAAAATTAGCATTGATGGAGCTGTTAAAGATTGACAAAAAATTGCTAGTGATCAGGAATTACCGTTACAAACGGTTTCATAAATGGTACATTTTTCGCTAAAAAGAGTTACTTTATATTATGACGCACTTTGAAAAACAGTCTTAAATATCCTTGTAAAATTGAAAAATTATTGTAATATGAAAAGTGACTTTTGCCTTTTGTGAGCTCCTATTACCTTGCATCATATGAACTTGAGCTATTTTTCAAATATATTGTATTTTTATTTATCAAGTTTAACTTTTTTTAATTTTTTTTTTTAGTTTTGCCAGTTTGTAACAATTATTTATGATTACCATGTTAAGTCTTGTGCCTCTTTAACATACTAAGCCTAAAATGGTACAAAATATCGATGGGAAAAGTAGCCACAGGTTTGTCAAAATGAAAAGCGTTTGTGATCTAATTTCTTAATACTAAAAAGGTTACTTCAAAACTTCATTGTTTAGTGTCAGAAAGAAATTAAAAATTATTCATTCATTTCAATGACTTTCATCTAAGTGGAAAAATATCACAGGGCTCCGTCGATTTTTTAAAGTATCATAATAAATACAGTTTTAAGTAAAAGATGCAGCTTTTTTATTTTGCTTGTCGAAAGAGCTTCGAAGAACAACTTAATAGCATTTGGTCAAAACTAAACATTTTCAAGGATTTTTCTTCGTCCTGTTGGTACACCAGAGGGATTCGAAATTCTTTCGCATGGTTATAGTATCGTTTGATGAAAAGGTAGGAGCAAGATTATTTTCAATGGGGCCTATCACAGAAAATTGAGTACCCACATCGAAAATAACAACTTTTTTTGTGAAAACGACACACAACAACAACATAAGAATATGCTAACTTAAAAATTTTAAAAATTAATATGTTATGTATAATTATGGCTCGTGGTCATAAAGTTTGTTCCGTAAGAAAAGAGGTGTTGTAAGAAAAGAGGTGTTCGGTCTTACAGTTATGATGTTTAACTTCAGAGTACGAGTAATGATGTTTGCAAAAGTGTTATAAAGAATACCTCTGTTTAATTATCAAAACGCTAGTAATGTGTAACAAAAATAATTTTATATTTCCCTCCCTTAGATGCTGAGTGTAATTTTTTCTGGTTCAGACGAATCAGAATCTTACTACGTGATTCTAAGAAAAGTATAATTAGCTTTATAAGAACTTCACTAGCATTATTGTATATAGCTTAATTGTCTTCACACCATCTACATAAATAAAGCATAATGTTTATATGTATGTACTATACACAAATTCGCAATTCTGAAATGATCTGCACTAAATTTGGTGTAAACACGTTCAAAGACATGGCGGAGGTACTTATAAAGAAGACATGTAACTATCTACATTAAAACTATCTCCGACCACTGGTTTGCCGCTCCATACCAAAGAGTGAGTTTTCGTCATCATTTGGTGAATATTTTATAATAGGCCGGGGGTGGCTCAGGAGGTAGAGCACTCGCCTCCCAATTAAGCGACCCTGGTTCGAATCTCAGCGGAAGCTGGTTGCTACGAATTCTGCTCTTGGTGCGCATCAACCAAAGTGCTGATGTAAAATATCTTCAGTGGTCGAGAGATTATGGATTAGAATCTCCTTGCCGTTAGCTAACAGAGGGAGGTTGTCGTGGTTTTCCATTCCATGAAACGCAAATGAGAATTAGTTTAATCGAAAAGGGGTCCTCTACAATGGCGAGTTTGTCCCAATGGTTGACAAAAGAGTTCCCTTGGCTTCTGGAATGGATTCAGAATTTCAAGGCTATGAAGTTGTACATTGATAGTCGAAAATTCAGAATTGGGTCTGCTGTTCAACTCCAGTTATAAATCAAAATATTTTATATTAAAGCAGTTTTCTAGCTTGCAGCTCAAAACAATCAAAAATTGGTTTTATCACACGTTCTAATCAATTATTTATCTTTGGTTACTGTATTTAGGCTAGTGCAAGTAAAACAATGCATGATAATGAATTCACCGAACTCGGTTTCCGTCATCGAGTACATGTTTCTTTTGTTGATCCTTCTGATTTTAAAACATTTCACTATAAATTTAAATAATGAAATTCAACAAGATAAATAGAATCTAAATTATCTATTCAGTTATGGAAAAATTATGGTAAATTCCAAAAATTACATTTTAAATAACACTATATGTATAGTTAATCTTTCTTTTAGTAAGTTAAACTTCTAACTTAAATTGCGATAAATCTAATAATATGATGCCGCACCGGAATGTACATCTAATAATAAAAAATTGCAAATTACAGTAATGTCAACACAAATTACTGTTACTGTCAAAATTACAGTAAATAGCCTGTAAAGTTGCGGGCATCATATCGTAATTTTTACAGTGATAATGATCGTAAAATCACTGAATCACTATATTTAAACCACTATATATTAAACCACTATATATCACTATATTTAAACCACTATTATTTCTATATTTAAACCACTATATATAACCACTATATTTTGCGGATGATGCACCTTTGCTGGAACTTTATACGGTAATTTGATCCAGAATTTTTTACTGATAACTTATTTGTATATTTAAACGGACTATACTGTATAATACTGTAAACTTCAATAAATTCTTTTTATTTCTGCTGCATGGATTGAAAAGCTTTTTATTTTTTTTTTTTATTTATTTTTTTACTTAAATTTATTTTACAACTCCTCATCCTCCACAAAGTATAACATGGGGCTTACAAATGTAAGGGGGCGAAATACAATAGTAAATTAAAAATAAACAGAACAAAATTAAACTTTAGGTTGTAAACAAAATTGTGAAAAATGCTTAGGTTTTCAGTAAATTTAACAAACAAGGATGAAAAAGGTGGCCAAGAAACAGCTGTGTGTCTCAGTTGCTTTTTTAAGCTTTCTCTTTGACTTGAATATAAATTAAAATAAAATAAAATGTGTTCTACAGTTTTAACATTCTGACCGCAGGGACAAAAATCACGATTTACTAAATTAAACCTAAACAAGTAGCTGTTAAAATTTCCATGTCCTGTAAGAATCTGAGTTAATTTAAAATCAGTAAAAAATTTCCAACACTTCAACAGCAGAAAAATGGCTGTAAAAAATCTTTTAGTCCACACAGTTTTAGGTGTGGTTAAGAATTCAGTGTTCCAGTCCAAAACAGTTTTTTTCCCAAGCTACATGTTTCCAGTGTGACAACGGGACAGACATCGGAAAATCAATATCAAGGCAAGTCGCGGTTTCGGTAAACTGATCCGTTCTATCATTGTCGACCGAGATCACCACTGCGGCCCCGAACATAAGAAAAATGAACTTCAGCAATACCATCGAACGCGTACACCATGGACTGAATTACCATTACAAGCTCTACAGAAACTGTATTACGCTGAAAATGAAGTAAAGAAGTAAATCTGTACTGATACTCAAGGTTCTTATTTTACTGAAGGAGTCTTTAATCCATTTCACGGCAAGATTTATGCACAGCAGCTCAGCTTGAAAAACAGCGCATTCGTCTCTTAATCAATGTTGCAAAGTAACTTTTTCAACTCCGTCTTCGTAAATGGCACAAGCAAGTCCAACTCTTCCACCCAACTTACTTCAATCTGTGAAAAAAAAAACGGTTTTTTACTAAAGAAATACTTCGCTTGTATAAGTAATAAGCGTGATATGTTTCGTACATGAAGAGTGAGGCAAGCATGTTACCGGAAGCTTGCCATCAAAAGTGCCAAGGCAGTTACTTGAATAATTATTCCTAACTTAAAGGTTGTTCGAAACAGCTAAGTCTGTAGGTGATAGACCAGAAGTAGCAAACACGCTGCTTTTACTGTTAATAGTCCTGTACCCTTTAAGGACTAGAAACAGAAATCTCCGTTGTGTTCTTCTAAGAGGTCTACAATTTATTTTCTTTCTTAGATGATGATTCCAAGAACTCTATGCATGAGATATGAGAGGAACGATTCTCTGTTTATAAATCAACCTAGGAACATCAGATTTCACCCCAAATGTATTATTTAAAATTCTTAGAAACCCAATAACTCTTCCATTTTTGCCGGATACATAAGAAATATGCCCTTTCTTCTGCAGTTTGTTATCAATAATTACACCCAAATTCTTAATGTACTGCACTTCTTCAATAAGTACACCTCCAATATTAGCTTATATAATTTTGACCCATCAAAAATATAGTCAAAAATATTCAGTGACGGAATAAAGGCACCCTGAAAATTTTTACTCTTGTCTATAAACAGTGAATAATCTGCAAAAGCTATTTAATAACAATTCTGAAACTTGAAAATATTCCAAAGAAGGTCATTCAAAATATAATTCCATACAAAAGATCCCATTACTGACCTTTAAAAGTAACCTCTTTCCAAAATTATATTTTTTTGTTTAAAAAAAAGTATTTGCAACAGATTTTATTAGCCTCATATCAAATCATATATTTATACATTTGTGTTGTTATTGAAATGAAACAAACGCATTTTCTTAGACATGATTTATTTTATTTGTACAATATATATAATACATGACTGTACTATAATACAGATCACCAATGCTTGATGTATTGGTATAAATTACGCGAACATTGATGTGAATATGTACAAGAGTGGTTATGTTTTTATTTTAAAAAAATGTGCATCCACATACACAGGGCTGCATATTGCATATTTTAATTTTTATAACATCCAACACTTGTAAATACATAAAACACAACCATTAGTGGAATAATTGAAATTTAACTGTATTATGTATTAACTGTAAATTATACATTTCAATACTTTTGTTAGGCTTGTAATTACTCAAATTATTAGTCTTAAAATAGATATGATAAAATCGTAACTAAAATTTTTATAAAGAAAATTAAATTTGGAATCTTACGTCGTTTCTATTATTGGTTTATAAGCGATTATTAATAATTTGCCCGTATTAAAACTTGGTTGTATTATTTAAAATTTGCGAGTACAGGTAAATTTTAACTAATAGTAATATAGTAGGAGTTACTCTATTCTATTACACTCTTGTACTCTAGGAAAACTGGAAAAAAAACTCGGGCTAACTACTCCCAAATTCAGAAATTTCTGCGTTTGTAAGAAAATTAATCAACGACTCAATCAAATGTTTTAAATTCCCAGTTTGTATGTATAGATTTTTAGAAGTTGATAATTTTTAATTTTATCAAATTTAGTAAAACAACAATCATTTCAAAAACAGCACAATTTCATTTTTTAAAAAGTTAACAAGTGAAAAAAAATTATGTATGAGATTTTTGAATAAGAACGCTATTTTGTTTAGCAAAATTACAAAAAACATTGTATTTCTTTAAAAATAAAATCGAAAAATTTTGCGTTCCATGCGAAGTGACTCATTTCATTTTTTTTCATCTAAAATGATAAAAAAATAGTGCAATTTCTATAAACATTGGACAAAATCTTTTCATTTTAGATTTATTTTTTGTTCATATTCTACCCTATTATAGCCTTTTCTTTATCATCGAATTAATACAAAAGCTTAAATTTTAATATTAAAATTTCATTTACTTAATGGAAAGAAATTACATAGTGGATGTTGAAAATAATGTTAATAAGCTATCGAAAATCATTGAAATTAATACCTTTCTTTTATCACGTTTTCCTTTGAAAACTTTAACGACAGAGAGGACATAAAAAATGCAATTGTGCAGGAAAAATAAGATTTAAGGCTACACGGTACCCTTTTTTAAAAAAAATTTTTAAGGCCAGTAATATTAAAAGTAATAATAGATTTTCATTTGTATTATATTATTAAACTGATTTTCAAAAAGAAAAGGGAAATCGACAAACCACAATTTAAAAAATTTAAAATTTTTTAAAAAATTCAAGATTTTTTTTAAATTTTTATAACTTTTTTAATTTTCAAAATTTTTCAGTTATTTTAAATAATATAAATATCTTAGATTATTAGGAACAAAAGTTAGTATGGATTTGATGCTCTGATACTTAGTTGAATCTTAATTATTTTTATCGTTACTAAACACGTGGAAAACCCGAAAATTCTAAAAACTCCAACTTCAAATTTTTATTAAAAAAAATGTATACATCTCACACTGAAATCCATACTAACTTTTGGTCTGTATATACATAAAAGTTTCTACAAAAAATTTCAAGGCTTTATCTTTAAAGGGAAAAAAGCCTTAGGGAATCGAAAACAGTGGTATCAACAAGAAAGAAAGTCTGAGAAAATGACATTTAAAGTAAAGAGAACCATAAAACCAAAACTAAAAATGCTTGTACAGTCCTACTTTCTTAATATATTATAAACAAACTTATTGTTGGTCCAAAAACACTAATTTACTTGAATATTAATAGTATTATATTTTTTCACATTTAAAATTTATATGTAACCTGTATCGGCTAAAATACACGTAACATTGGTTTAGACAAACAAAGCAATAGGATTAAAGAAATAGTATATTTATTATTATATAAATATTCATAATTATATAAATATTCAGTCAATCAAGTATAACAAATATTCTGTTACGAATGTATTTATAAATTAAAAAATATTAGTCTTAAAAAAGACTTTTTATAAATAAAAATTTAGTAAAAACACAACTTTAGAACGCATCCATCAAACACCGAACATAAATAAACAACAATGCTTCTAGAAGTGAAAGTGAAATTTGATAACTTTTGGAGAAAGTGAAAATTAATAATCATCGAAATAAAGTAAGTCTTTTTTTGAAAAAAAAAGTTTTAAAATTAGATTTAAAAGAAAACGAAACTAACCACGCCCCCTCGCTTGTCAAATTGTGAGTCTGACACAACTCGGAAAAATCCTAATATCTCTAAAACTAATTAGATCTCAGATGCAAAATTTTTCAACTTGCTTCCCAACCACATTAGCCACCCAAAAATGCAAAAATATTTTTTTGCATATTTTTGCGAATTTTAGGGTACTGTGTAGCCTTAATACAAGATAAAATTGAATTTTTTGATTAATTAACTCAGTTAAGTACAACAGGCATCCTGAAAATTAGCCCTTATTGAAGGTTATTTTTAAGGAGAATCTGATACTTCTATCATGGCTTGATTTTAAAAACAACATTGACAAATTTGCTTAAATATTTACACATTTAAGTTGTAATTTTAATAGTTTTTGATACTGAAAACGATGCAGTAATGTCTCTTCAATTTGTTTTGCTCTTTTGTCACCAGATGAGTAAAAATGTTACTGAAAGTAAAATAGTACTCAATAAGTAAAATAGTACTCAAAGGATACTGCTAGTAAGAATTTTTTACAATACTTTTAATTTAATGCAAAACTGCATTTGTATAATCAAATACGTAGCTTTGAAATAAAATGAAAAATTTATTCAAAAAAATATCGATTTTCATCAATTTAATGTTTTAGATTATGTATTTTTAATAAATAACTATCAAATTAAGGAAATTTCTTCATGATACATTATTATTCTTTAATTTTTAAAGACATCGCGGTTCTCAAAACTGTCTTATTTTAAAAGCGAGTGTCTTATTTTAAAACGAGTGTCTTATTTTAAAAGCATAAAATCGAGCGCTGAGTTTTATAATCACAGGCAAAATCGTTGATAATTAATAATTAGGAATTAAGAAATAAATATAGCTATAAAAGTAATAGAAATCTATCAGAACATTTAAATAATAAATCAAAATTAAGAACCATGAAATTAAACAAACATTTTGCATAATTTATTTTCAAGCTGAAAATAAAAATTGAATTGATATTTTGTTATGTATTTATGCATCTGATTGAATTTTAATTTAAACATATATACTCTGTTTTATGAGGTTTTTAAAATAATCATATAAAAGTCCTGTCGTTTAAATTCAAAAACAATTAGGCACAACTTTTTTTTCCATTCAAGTGCCAAATTTAGCATATATTTTACTAGTTATTAATTTATTTTATGTTTTACACTATGTTAGTTCAATTCTCATGATTTGTTTCTATCAATAAAACGTGGAGTTGTATATTTTCAATTATGGGATCCACTGTATTTGTAATTGAAATAATTTATGTAAACTTTCAGTAAAATTTGTGATTTCATTTTTAAACAGTTCAAAATCAATAACTTAAAAGAAACTTTTGCTAAGTTTCCTTTTTGTCGAAATTAAAATTATGAGTTTAAAAAAAGACGCAAATGGTTTGATGTAGTCCATTTGTAATTAAAATTACAATTTTATTTTAATAATTATTTTCTGGGTACATATCCATTTTGCCATTGCAAGTAAATTCATCAGCTATTTTATTTATTTATTTATTTTAATTTGTTTTTATTTATTTGAATAAAAAATAACAAAAATTGAAAAAGGGGAGAAGAGCAGTTGAATTTACCGTTTTTTAATTGACGACTTAATAGTCTCCTTAATAGATGTATATAGTACCATTTTTTTAAATTTTTTTTTGATGAAACTTCTAAAAGAAATGTCTTCCCTTCTTAAATATTTGGAAAACTGACAGAGAATAATTTAACAAAATAATTAACAATCATATTTCCGTAATTCTTTTTTTTTTAATTGTACAAATGAGTTGAACCCAATAAGCAGCTCTTTTTGACTAGTCCAGTGCTAGATTTAACAAATTCAGAAATCCATAACCTTGCCGAATCATTAGACGCATTACCACATGATTACAAAGCCACAAACTTATGGCGCGTGGTCCCAATCTTTCGTTCAATTCTTGGTTTATATACAAGTCAGAATATCCTTGTCACGTGATTGCTTACTCAGTTGCTGATTTGCTCTTTACAAATTCACTTATAAATGGTAAAATTTTAAAATCGTTTATGAATAAGTACTATACAGTTGATCTGTCTACAGCCGCATATTGACACGGGGACAAAGTGGGCGTTTGTCTTGGAGAAACACTACCAGCATATGTCCCAAAGCCAGCAGCTGTATGCTGTTTGGCTTTCAGTCTCAGAGATGCTATGCTGGATGTCATAGTGGGACATTGTTCTCTGTACACATAGGGAGGTGTGGGCGTGGCGTAAGGACAAGGAGCACCAGCACTACTGACGCCTGGATTCATACTAACGGATGGTACAATGCTGGCTGTAGATATTCCGGGTGGAGTTGATGGATTGAAACATTGTCCAAGAGGATTGACGGAATTGAGGGAAGGCCAAGGAAAGCTCTTACCACCCAAAGGACTGGGCACTTTAGCTGCCCAGTTGTAACCGGAAGAGTAACCAGGATATAGGCCGTCATCAAATGGCTGCATGAGTCCATTGAACTGACTGCCGAAACCGTTTTTCAACTCAGCAGCGGCATTTCTTTCTCTTTTCCGCCATTTAGCTCTTCTATTTTTAAACCACACCTGCGGGGGGGAAAATAATAGAATTAGTACACAGTTTCTAAAATACTGATAATAACTATACAGTTCATTTTAACTCATAATATTTACTCTATCTTCACTATCAAAACTGTGGTGTAATATCTGTCCGATATTGTCGTTGAAAAACTCTGAAAATTGTGTGAATTATTACTTTATTTCAAGTTAATACTGAATCAAGCGTTCTTACATACTTCAGAGAATATAGTTAAACTTTATAACCAATAATTGATGAAGTTTACACCAATTTGCAGCTCGTCGGGGAAGAAGGTTGTGTTCTTTGGAGTTCGCAAAATTTAGCGATTAATTAGTACATATTTGAACTATTTAATTAAATTGCGTATGAAAGTAGGGCATATTTTTAACGTATAACAATTGCTTTTGAACCCTTATTAGAAGTTTAAAGGAGAATAATTGTGCAATTTTAAAATGGTGACAATATGGCGCTTCATTTACAAATGTAAAATGTAAGTTTTTGTTGCATTATTTTGAGAAACTACTCATATAAACTGTTATAAAATGTATGTATGTTTTAGCTGTATAATAAAGATATTTATGTTCTCATAAGATTTACATAAATCTGTCAATTGTATAAAACAATTTTATAATATTTAACTTCGATTCACTTTGGTATTGTGATATAGATTATATCATTAAATTGCATCTTTAGATTGTATCATGAAATAATTTTACCGCTTCTTATGTGTACCATATCTTACTGTGCTTATAAATTTTAATGTTATTGAATAACAAGCATGGTACTTTACTAGTGTAAAAGAACATTCTAGATGTTTCACTACACCAGAAAATATCCTCTGTTTTGGTGTAATGGAACATTTAGTGAAACACCACTGTGAAGTAAAGTAGTTGCCTCCATTTTTAGTGTTCAGAAATTTTGGTGTTCAGAAATTTTGGTGTACATGACAATATTTTACAGTGTGAGTCTAAACCATTTTAAATCTTTAAACAGATACTCACTTATTTACTTATTATGTCACCGAGAGTCATACAGAGAGCCGTTTCATACAGTTTTTTCTTCCCTTTTTTCAAAATTTTGACATTTGAAATCAAATATATATATTATAAATAAAATATAGGTAATATTAACAGAATTTTAAGTAGATGATCCACTCTCTTATTTTTAATTTCTCTGAGAGTTAAACTAGCCATCTTTAAACAAAAATTGTTTGCTATTTAACCTGTTGACATCACAGTTTAAACTATTTTGAGCTTTTGAGCAAACTTTTGGTCTTCTTGGAATCACTGTTCCTTTTGTTTTCATGCGTCTGAAACTTGTTTGTCCCTTTTAAATATTATGAATCAAAATTTTCAACAAAATATGAACGTTTTAAAACAGTTTCTAATGTCTTCTCTGAACTTCTTGAAACTTCTATAAGGTATACCTCTCTTTCAGAAGTCATGTAGCAGTGACTAATCGAGATTCTTTTTAAAAGTTAATCACTAAAAAAGTGGTGAAAGAAAAAAAGAAAAAGTTTAATAATGCAAATGTAAAAGAATATTTTCTTGTCACGTATGTAGCAGATACTATTTTAAAATTTGCACAAAAAGTAAAATAACAATAATATTAGATTTATATCGTTGATAAGCGGAGAATGTTAATTGTTTCGTACACTCTAAACATTTTCATAAATATCTTGAAGCTTAAACGAACTGCTCACTGTGAATATAACATCTGTTAATAGTTATTATTTATTTTAAGAACATTAAAATTATCGTATCTTCAACAATTTTTGTACGATAATTACCCTGTATAAAAATGTAGATTCCTTCTTTTAATATAGTTTATATTTTTAGAATAAAACTGACAACTTTGATCTACTGAAATTCCGTTAAATAATTTTTGAAAACGGATGAATTACAATTTTTACAAGTTCAAATGTTTTCTGAAATGAAGATAAAGTGTTTTCGTAAAAAAGCGTGTAATATTCCTTAGAAATATTCTTTACTTACGGAAGGAAACTTTTATTTTAAAAAACAATTTATTACTTTATTAAATTAGGAAATTTTCAAATTGTGGAGTAGATTTTATTTTAAAAAATGTTAGTTTGAATCCGTGAAATTAAAGAATGAAGAGTGCTTTAACATTTTGACGCAGAATTTTTATTAAATATATTTTTCGCACTTTTTACATTATTTTGTATTTCTAAAGTCAAAATGAGTGAAAAATATTATATTTAGAACGCCTTATGGTTGTGAAATACAGACTGAAATGCGGTGCCTTTATCTGCATTAAAAGTAAAATCTTTCAAACCCGATTCTCTTCCAAACAATAATTTTTCAAATTTGCCCTTATTTGTAGTTAGTGATGAATAACAGATACTTATCATAAAAATTTCTTTAATTTATAAAATCTATTATTGATACATTTTTGAATAAGAATACAAAAAAACTCAAACTACATTTTTTTGTATTTTATATTTTAGTATAAATAAAATTTTTATAATCCAATAGATTTTTTTAGTTTTTATTAGACTGCTTTTCATTATTAAAAAATTTCAAAGTATATATTTTCTCGCAATTAGAGTATCAGAAAAAAATAGATAAAAGGGATACCGGTGCCCCATCTGCGTCGAAGGGTTAAAGTGTATTCAATATTCTACAGTGGATAAATATAATACTTATTTAACACTAATCAATGTGTATAATACTCAATATATAGAGTATAATAAATGCACTGAATATATGTTAAAAAATTAACTTGACTCTAAATAAATACGAATCAAATACATTCAGAATAATAATTAGAATTAAATAAAGTTTTAATGATTTAAAAAAAAAAATTTTAGATTAAACTTGTGAAAGCAAATAAATAAAAGCTAGCACTAACTACAAATAAGGCAATTTTTCTTCTGTGCATTACAGAAGATCCAATTTAAACTGCTTCATAGATACTTACAGAAGGCATAATAAAATTTATTTCAATTTTTAAATTAGCATCGTATGCATTGGAGATTAGCATACAGATAATCTCCAACAACAAAATCTGCATCCAATAACAAATGTTATTTATCGTACCTATATCTCCTTAGATGTTCTTTTTTACGATCCCTTTGTCACCATTTAATCCTATCCTAATGTAGCCCTTGTCTGGTTAGTAGCGCCGCCCCGGCACTGATGGGAAATCTCTAGCCGCCCATTAACGTGCAATATTCAGTGTGCTATAAAGGGACATCCTTCGATTTAAAGGGCGACATAACGGGGGCCACTTAATCCCTTTTGGTGTGGTTGATTTTATGTAATGCGACAGGAATACGGGGTGGGCCAGGGCCCCCTTTCCCCTATTGCTACTCTGCGGGAAAGAATGAGAACAATTGTATCGGTGCTATATGTCATGCTTATTTAAAATGGCTGTGTCTTCGCTAAACCGACCCCTATGGTGCAGTATTGTATTTCTGCGTTACAATGTAATAACACTTGTCAACGATTGATTAATAGTATCTTAATAATTGTGCCCGGGTAAGTTTGGCGCAGATTGTAATGTATGGCCAGAAGTCAATAGAAAATGGCTTACTTATTGAATATTCATTGGTGTGGGGGTACATTGAGACAGACAGGAAACTGTTTTATTGAACCATGGGATGATTTTAATTTTAAGTAAGGGGTTAGAGTTATAAAGATTTCATTCCGCAAAAGTTTAATTTAATCTTAAATTAATGAATGAGATGTACGAGTTTAAAAATCGTAGTCGTTGAAGGGGAAGCGAAAATAATATTAAGAATGGATGCAGCAGTAATAAAGTAAAATAATGCTAAGGATGAATGATAGATTAAAGTGGCATTTAAACATCGTAAGGTAAGGAATGAAGAAATATTGTGCGAGTAAAAAATGCCTTTATGACATTTATTGATTTTATGCCAATGACAACCAAAAAAAATCTGGATCTTCTTTGTCAATTAGGAAAACATACCATGTGATTTTCAGGCCAATAAAAATGTACCGACAACAACGAGAAACTGTTTTAGACCATTGTGTTTTCATTTTATATAGAAATACTGACATTTTTACTTAATTATAAAATGGAGAATATATCAGGGTTGATCATGTAATCACAAATTTAGGTGATAGGAATCGTCATTCTAGATCGTGTTTTCGGAATTTATTTTTAGGAGTTTTTAAAATGAAATGTTTAATGTTAACAAACGTACAACCACGCAAGTATAAAGAAGGAAATTAAATGCTGAAATTCTGTCACAAGTATGTCATATTCTAATTAAAAATTTCATCAAATGAGCACAAATGGATCTGAAGAATTGAGAAGGATACGAACCAAATGCAACTCCAACTTGTCTACTTAGAAATAAGAAGTTAATTATTAAGCGAAAAAATATGTTTTTGTAGTAATTTAAGTATATCTCTTTCAATGAAAATAGAGTGCTTTTAAAATTAATTTTCAACTAAAGTTATTTTCAACTTTCAGAAGACATTATGCAAAGTATTCCGATCACTGCAAGTTAGTTTAGAATATTTTAAAATATTTATCAAAAATTAAGTTTAAAAAACAAAAACATAAAAAAAGACCAAAACAAAAACACACAAAAAAGAAAGAAAAAAATGCAGCCTAACTTAAATTATTAGGAAACTATATTATATTATAACTTAAATAATTAGGAAGGAAAAAAAAATTTTTTTTTAACAACACAAATTCATTGCTTCGAGGTTCCATGCTCTTCTTCAACTGCCCGAACTCATAATTGTTCCTCTTGTTAAATTAGTTAACTTACTTACTGTTCAATCACTAATTGATAAAAGGTAATTATATATGTTTATCATTAAATGTTGTGTAATAAAGTAATATCATACAATTACTTTATAATATAAAGCAACAGTACTTTTAGTTTGGTGCCTTTAATTTTAAATAATAATCAAATTCAAAACACAAAATAATAATAAATAATACTATAAAATGAGGGATAGATACATATCAAGAGAAAACCTTTATAGGGTAAACCAACCAGTGAGGGAACACTACCCAGTGAAGGAATATTTCATATATATTTATTAAAAATAAGAATTTGAAAGTTTTTCTTTAGATTGATCGATAACAATAGCTTACTGCCAAGCAATAGGAAGTCATCTAGCAATGTTTTGGATTACCTGGTCAAATAGACTTCTCTAGAAAAATTTTTGAATTTGTTATTATCTCTGCAACACCTTGTTTCTTTGAAAAAATTATAAGGTGAGTGTCTGTATTTATATGTTTGAAGTGGAATTAATTGCATGTAATAGTTTTATTTTTCTCACTGTGAAAAGGAGAATTCAAAATATAGTTATTGAAGTTACGTTTTATTTTTTTTAAGCATCATAGCATAATAAAGTACTGAGATAAGGGGGTGTTAATTCACTGGATCACCAAACGATGAAAAACCAGTGATGGAACAAGCGTTCCTTTACTGTTTTCTTTTCTAAGTTAATGAAAATAAAAGATAAACTTTAATTTTCTTGTACTTTTAGTATGTTCCGCATCAAAAGTATGTTAAAAATACAAAAAACAACTTCTAGCCAGTGAGGGAACAGGCATGTTCCTTTACTCGGCATAGATTTCCCAGTGAATGAACAGTATGTGTTAATATGTTGATATTTTAATTTTCCATTCATGATTACAAAAAACGTTAACATTTTCCAAGTATTTATTTGTTATAATTTCAAGAATAGGTTTGCTTTTAAATATTTGTATTGCTCATAAATTCATAAAGAGCATTAAAAAATAACCAAAATTAAGTGTTCCTTTACTGTGTGTTCATGCACTGGTAAGAGCTGTTCCTTCACTTGGTCTTCTTACTACTTGGATTTTAACCTCCAAAACTTTAAAACAATATTATGTAAGATCTCTACAATTTTTTTTACATAATTTGCAATTAGTAACAAATATGTTGACAGTGTCATTTAACTAAAATTACGAATTTTGAAATTATTATATTTTTTTAAAAGGCAAGCGAAGCTTAAGTGCTCCTTCACTGGTTAGTTTACCCTAACTGTTATTATTTTTATGCTTATGATAGCCAGAGATAACTGAATACTTTTTAATTATAATTGGTGCTATCATGTGATTTTTTATGTCCAGTGGAATGCTCTTTGAACAGTGAGAAACAGCAAGACAACTGTTTGGCATCTTTCTTTCTTTTTTTACGTAAAGAGTGTGTCGAAAAAAATTGTAATATTGCATAGTTGTTTTTTTTTCTTTTGTACCACCTAGAATTTATTTCTGTGTCTTATCTTTTATCGCAAATATTTAGAACATGAAAATGTTAGAAATATAAGATATTTTTTCCGTAGCAGAAAGAATATTCCATAATGGCCGCCCTTAACTTTTATTTATAGAATTCTTGTCAAAAGTCACCGTATGCACCTCAGAAGTCACATATATTATTTGAGTAATGAAGGCAGAAGTTTAAATGTCAGAATATATTTGATTGACAGAGAAATTTAAAGGTGATTACTGAAACGATTCCAAGCTTCATCGGATAATCAAACCGGTTTTGATGTTTTCACCTTTCTTTTCTCCCTTAATGTTGTCGACTTTTTTTGAAGAATTATTTAATTAAAGGAAGGAGTGGATCATTATTAAATTGAATGAATGTCTTTATTTACAGTTTCTTCACAGTTAATAGGAACTTTCTGAATCCATGTGCTATTAGTTTCTCACCTAATTATAATTTTTACTCTAATAAATAAATAAAATAAAATAAAATAAAATAAAATAAATGAAATAAAATGAAATAAATAAAATAAATGAAATAAATAAAATAAATAAAATAAATAAAATAAAATAAAATAAAATAAAAAAACAAAATAAATAAAATAAAATAATATAAAATAAATAAAATAAAATAATATAAAATAATATAAAATAATATAAGATAAAATAAAATAAAATAAAATAAATAAATGAAAATAAAGAGCATCTATTAAATCATTTTTTTCCCTATATTCATAACAACGGTCACTTAGTGATGCATCCCAGTCCTTTAATATATGATTATGTCAATCATTCCTTTGAAAATTTTGTACACTGTAAAATATTAAAATAACGGTATAAAGTCTTCAGATGAATTATCCGTAAAATCCACTTTTACCGAAAAATATACCATAAATTTTGCTGTTATATTTAAGTTAAGAGATTCAGTGATTTTAAGGCAGTTATTGTTGTAAAAATTACGGTATGTCAGATGTTTTGTTCCGTAACATTTTCTGGTAAAAATAGATTTTACGAATAGTGCATCCTGAGTGCCAGTACTTTTTATAGCAATTTGTTTCGGAATTTTTTACTGTATTACCAATAATATGATTGATTTTGATAGCACTTTTGTTTTCATTCCTCTCTTAAATATTAATTTGTGAATTCACATGAACACATTTCTTGACTGGTTCACAAGGATTCCAAAAATATATAAGACTATTGGTCATAATAAAACAAGCTGCATACAGCATCAGTTTTGATAGAACTATGCACTGCAGATTCATAACACATTACAATTAAACCTAAATATCTTTCTAGTTACTACAATCATTCGAAGCATAAAATTTTTTTCTGTTAAATCGAAAATTTTTTGAACAGATTCTTAAAGTTTATCCACACTGTGAAAAAAGGGGTATTCTCAAAATTGATCAGAAATGTGACAAAATATTTCTGAAACAGATATAGTTGAATTTGAAAATCCCATGTCCTTATTATTGAGTAGAATGATTTGTTCGAAAAAGCGTGTACTCAATTTTGAGACTATGTGCAATCTCGTTTAAACAACAAATTATTCAAAATGAGTACATGTAGTGACATTTGTGAGACTATGCACATTGCTTTTTATGTCATGGCTTTTATGTTATGGCTTTACATGTATTTATTTATTAATGTCACTAAACTCAATAATGAGTACATGGCTTTTCAAATTCGACTGTATTTCTTTCGGAGATTTTTTGACACTTTTTTGTTCAATTTTGAGTTATCCTTTGATGCAGTACATAAATATTAATAGTTAATCATTAATTATGGAAAGAAAAAGGAATTAAGAGTAAAATAAAAGATAATAAAATACATTGCAAAAAATTCAGGGTAAAATTACGGTAAAAAGTACCCGAACTCAGAGTGCCGGTATTTTTTATCATAAAATCCATTTTTACCAGAATGTGTTACGAATCTAAAAATCTTATAAATCGTAATTTTTACGATAAAATATTTGATTCACTTTAATTATATAAATACAACTGTAAACGTTACGATATAATATTCAAAGGTGAAAATGAATTTTTTGGTAAAATGGATTTTACCGATAATGCACCCAAAGTGCCGGTAATTTATATCATAATTTGTTACGGAATTTTTTGCAGCGTAATGAAATAATATTAAAAAATTCTTATTACGAATAAAATTCGCGGCAAACAACTGAAAACTGTTTTAAATAAGTTAAAAAAGTTAAAAATAACTTTTTATAATAGCTTAATGCATGTATTAATTAGAGAATTAATTATTTCGTTATCCTGATAAAAATTCTAAAATAATTGGACTCGGGCGATTTAACTCCAAAACTATTTCAGACGAGTGAAGTTTTCAAGGGCAACCAGCAATGTAAATAAATGGCGCTAAATTCTTTACGAGAACTAAGGGTTAGGGTTGGCGGAGTAATTATTCCGGGCGGGGGCGCAAAATATTAAGTCTTGATTCGATGTGACAGTAGATCGTGATAAATGCCATTGCTTGATATGCACGTGCGGGGAGATAATCCCTACACCCTCCCTTATAGCTGGTTTATTATCGTCTGAAAGGGCAAAAATCGAAGATGTTTCGCCCACTTCTAATATGAGGGTAATGTGTTAAATTTAGCGATTAGAACATTTTATTATAGGAACTAGTATTATTTCCATGATGTTTTTAGAATTTTTTAAAGAAGAATCGGAACAAAAAAAATTATTATTACTCAAATTATTTATTACTCAAAAAAGCAATGTTATTAGTTATATTTATTTAATGATTAAAATATCGCCTGTATCTGAATAAGACCGAGATATTTAACTTTAAAATTACGAAATTTTACCAGCAAAACAAGCTAATTTTTTTTAATTATATTTAGTTATTTTCATTAAAAAAACAATACAAATAAATTTTTTTTGTCTATTTTGCATTAGTTGTCGAGTAAAAAAAATTCGGTAAGAATGGAATATCATAAATTTAATATCAAATGTGCAAATCTGTATGCATAAAAATGAATGTTTGCCTGTCTTTTGCAAACTCCTAAGTCATTCAATCTAAAGCTATGAAATTTGGCTTACTGATAGATCGAAGCACGGGAAGTGTCTTTGTATACGTTTGATGTTTGTATGCTTCCCAAGTTGTACCAAATCCCTATACTTTAAAAGTCAGGTGTCCAAATGCTTCGAAAAAAATGTTTGTTTATTCAGAAAATTTCGCTGTTGTGTGTTATTTTGTAACATAAAATATCATCAGCACTAATTAATTAGTATATTTAAGGTTAGCCTCTAGTCCTAGTCAGTAAAATCATTGGATCAAAATTTTTTCAGGGTGTACCTCTTTGTGTTCCGCCCCCTGAGAACTTTTTTCTTTCTTCCTTTTCTGTTTTCTTTAAGTAAAAGCATCTCCCATTGAAAATAACTAAACATATCGAGAAGAAGCGAAATAAGCTTTTATAAAACATATTTAACTGATGGTAGCACAAAACTTCAATATCAAGAGGACCCAAGAAAATTACAAAAATATGATAGCTGAAAATTGATGTGGATTAAGAAGAAATATAGAAAGCGAACGATTAACAACTCAGCAAATTACAAAAAAGTTCAATTTATACTTAGGAACAAAGATCTCTCACAGAACAATTCGAAGATAACTTAAAATTTTGGACTTATAAAAAATGTGGAACCATTAAATATTTGATGAAGTGACAAGTCCTTTGACTAGTGTGTATAGTTTACTTTCAATTTTAAAACCTTATTACTACAGTTTCGTTTGCTATTATAAACATTTCTATATAGGATTCTTTACACAATGAATAAAGAATGGAATGAAAAATACGAAAGAATGATGAAAGGAATCCACAAATCATTGATCTGCGAATCACTTTACAGATACAAATTAGTTAAGGTCTGGTTTCTTAGGACAAGCGCCTTATCTGGGCGTCAGCGGAAAGTTGACGTAGAGCTGACGCCAAAAAAATACCTTTTTGTTAGCAGTTTTTTGTTCGTGAGCAGTCGGTCCAACGCAGACATTATCTCTCATTGCGCATGCGTTAATAACGTAAACAAATATTTATTTTGAATTTGTATTGATTTTGTTTTTGTCGACCAGTGTTTTAGAGAACAAATAATGACTTTGTCCAAGAAAAAACACATTATAGCTGAGCTAAATGAAGAGTGCTATGTTTAATGAGGAAGCTATGTTTAATGTCAAAATCAAAATCTTGACTGATTTCAATGTGCTGTTGGATGTTGTCCGCCATTGCTTCTGTCGTTAACGTCACGTTGCAATCCAACTGCAGTTGAGTTGGACGGCAATTGCAGTTCAAGATGAGCGTTCGATGACGTATACTATCAAACTCACAAATGGACCAATCAGAGGCTAGCGCTGATTTCCAGCTGACGGCGTTCTGTCCTAAGAAACCAGGCCTTTTAGGGAGTCAATAGATGAGGAAATTAGTTAGCGGAGGAATCTGTTAATTAAAAAAATGGACAAACTCTGTGAAAAAATTCCTGATAAAATTACGGTAGAAAGTACCGGCACACCAGGTGCCAGTATTTTTTATCATGAAGTTTTATAGCGGGATTTTTACAGTAATATTTATTTAATTACAGTGGTTCAGTAAATATTATTGTGAGAATTACGTTATCAATTTTATAAAGTAATTTATAGAGAGATATTTATTTAGTTAGAATGATTCAGTAAATATTTTCACAAAAATTACGGCATATAAATTTTTTGTTCCGTAAAATTTGACAGTAAAAATGGATACTACGGTAAAAAAAGTACTGCCGTTCTGAATACCGGTATTTTCGACCGCAATATTATCAGGAATTCTTTACAGTGTATAAACAAACTATTGAATAGGTTGTTAACAACTTAAAATCTGTTGACAAGTAATATATTTAATAAACTCAGTTTCTGAACATAATAGCTTTTATAAAATAACAAAAGCAGAAAGCTTTAGCTGGTAAGTTAGTTGTGACATTTCAGCAGGCAGCATTATTAAAAATTGGCTGCTTTGTTTTTACCTTTTTGTCTCGTAACAGATAGTCCAAAATACTTGTCTTTTCCTGTATTTACATCTCTTTACAAGACTCTAACTAATCTGTTAGAATGCTGAAATGTAGTATAGTGTGCCTCTGGTATTGGACACTGGAGTTTTTTCATAAAATTTTACATTTTCCTATTATTTTCAGCCGATTCTCACTTTTAAGTCATTTTCCCTGTTTTCTAAAGGAATCTTAGTATAAGAGGGGCACCCGATTGCAAGCTTTTACGAACTAATTTTGACCTTAAACAGCTTCAGAACATTTCATACAAAAACTCAGCCTGAATATGTCAACTCAGGAACATTTCTAAAAATGTCGCCTGCTTTCGCGATCTGTCTTCCTGTACTGGGCTTTTTTATAGCTTAAGTTAACTTTCATTTTTGATGATTCTTACAATAGAATTTAACTTTGATATTTGTGATTCACAATAATGTATAACTCCCTAACCAAAAATATAACAACTAAGACGGTGACACTGTATTCAAGGAATTGGATAATCAGTATTATAATTATGAGTAAACAAAAAAGAAAATATTAATCTATATCATTTACAGAGCTTGACGATCTCAATTTTTCCATCATTGTTTTCACACCTAAATGTTTGTATCTTATTGTAAAAACTTATTGTGATACTTATTGTACACCATAGTAAAAAAATTACACTATTGCATTTTATAATATTACATTTTATAATAAACTAGAATTAGGACCAAATGCCTTTGGAATCTTGCTTCATAAAATTTGTTCGACAATGTCTTGGATTGGTACAAGTAAAATTTAAGGAACAAAATACCTTGAATATATATAACAAAATGTATAACAGAACTGTATGAGTTTAGTTTTATGCATTCGAAATATCATTGAAGAGGATTTTCGATAATGCGAGGTTTAGCTTATGCCACGTTTTGGTTAGATACTTGTCACTGCCAGTTTTTACCAAAGTCTAGAGATCGTCCTACTCTGTAAAAAATTCCGGATCAAATTAAGCTATCGGCACTCAGGGTACCGGTTGTATTCACTGTGAAGTTTTACGGAACAAAAAAAATTCATTTACCGTAATTTCTACAGTAATAATGTAAAATCCCTAAATCACTTTAATTAAACAAATATTATTGTAAAAATTACGGTATAATATCTTATGGTCAAAATGGATTTTATGGGTAAAAAGAATTTTACGGGTAAAAAGAATTTTACCGGTAAAAAGGATTTTACGGGTAAAAGAGAGTTTACGGGTAAAATAAATTTTACGGATACTGAAAAAAAGTTGGGTTGAAAAAAATTGGCCTGCACTTTTCACCGGGATTTTTTACAGTGTAGAACCGCATAAATTCATTAGAAAAAAAGAAAATGTGCACGAAAAACTAAGTTAAAAATAGTTCTGAAAAAATCTTTTTAGTCAGTTATGAAGGATAACTCTGGTTTGATATATTTCCAAAAAACACACTAAACACATTCACTGTGGATAGAAAGGGATATCTTTAGTATGAGAGAATCCTCAAGAAAAGACGAAAACCAAATAAAATCCATTTGATGAATAAATGAAATAAAAATAAAAACAAAAACAAGAAAACATTTTATCTTCCTCCAACAGAAAGTTCCACACTGGCACAACAAAAAGAGAGAAATTGAATAAACGAAAGAAGGAACCTCTTGCTACAAAAAAAATATATCTATACATACGAACAGAAAAATAGAGAAAACTAGTTCCCGTAGCAAGAATGCATTCTATTGCTGAACATTTTTTTTTCCAAGACGATTTTAGAATTCGATATCGCTGAAAATAAATTCAAAAGAAATCCAGACTTCCGCTGAATGAAGCTTCTCGTCTCTTTATGACTAGAATTTTTCGAAGACAGAGTTGTTTTTTTTTTAAATATAATTCCTTAACAAAAATGTAGAAAATTCATTGTTTTTATTCCTTTTAATATTATTTTTTTCTTTCATACATGAAAGTTATATATTTGAAAGTGTTCTAATTAACTTAATCAGATTAGTTAGAAACCTACGTATATGAAATGTGGGTATAACAAAGGAATTGTTTTAAAAATTATTTTCCACTATAATTAATAGAAAGTACTAGGAAAATATATCAGAGTGTTCATAAGCGATTGTATTGATTTATATTCTGTTTTTATTTAATACTAGCCGCAAAGGCGGCCAGCTGTCCGCCACGCTAAAGGTTTCCACAAATAAAGTTTTTTAAAACATAGCAGGAAATCTGAAGATTAGTGGACAATTAAAGTGTTTCTGTCCTGCAATTTTGTCTTCATGTCCAGTTCTGCTGCAGATGTGTTATAGCTCTTGAGGATGTTTGAAGATGTAACTTTGCTATGGTAACCTAACCTATAATATAACTATCAGGTGGAGACTTGTTTTTTTTTCTTAAAAAAAAGCCTCAGAAATTGTAAAAGCATACAAAAGTTGCTTTAAATACATGAAAAGAACACGAAAACGAATTAATTTTTTATGGTATCTATTTCTCTATAATTTTTTTATGGTATCAATTTCTATTTCTATATCGCTACAAAAATTAACGTCAGGTAGACTATATTTGAGGGTGCCCCTTGATTCTCGCCAAGTTGTGATCGCCAAGCTGGGCGATGTTGAAACCCAATCGTGATTCTCAACGGTTTAGATTTTAGCGTTATAATGTTCAACGGTATACGTAATTTCAGAGATCCATTAGTTCTTCGTTAGATACCGGCTGGTAAGGTTACTTTTACTTCTGGTCAATAAGATCGAAGGTATGTGGGCAGTCATAAAAAGGGACTTTATAAAAAAATGTCATCACCAGTTCGGTACCACAAACGCCATTTTCGATTCATATTTCGCCGAATTTATGTGACGATGGAGGTACACAGATTCTATTCACGATAAATTTAGACAGTATCTAACTGTTATTAGATAATTCTGTGCACCTAAATCTGAGAATATTCAAGCTTAATGAAGAAGTGAGTTGTTGTTTTTTTCCTTTTCTTTCTGCACCTACTCCATTAATTTTTGCTTCGATTCAAAATCCTTTTTATTGGATTTATTAATTTTGCTTATATTGGGTTCATTGCCAGCTTTATCCGATGTTTTGTTGAAATTTTCCAATGTTTTTTGAAATATCATTATGTTTCGGCCGTTATTTCTGTTACCACGGTGTTCCGCGCAAACAGGAATAGCGCCAAACATAAGTCACCAATTTCGCCAAGGGGCATCCTCAAGTATAATTTTCCCTTATCGTCTTCGCTTAAGAAAAAAAAAGAGAGTGGAAAGAAGAAGAAAAACTTATTATAACAATTATGAACAGCGATAAATATATCAAAGAGTAGCGTTCTATTTACGTATCTAATATGTTGCCACATTTTTAGTACAAAAGTTAAAGTTTTATCCACTTTGATAAATGTAAACTAATGCGAACCTTACAATTAAATTATTAATTCCTTCGTATATTATTGGTTTAAGTTGTCGAAAATTAATGTTTCATTTGTAAGGTTCGCATTAGCATACATTTATAAGAGATATGCATTTTTTAATAGTTTTTTGAATATGGCTCTTTGAAGACGAAAAAGCATAGATTTTCTTACAAAATGACTGATAACTAAAAAACTAATCCAAATTTTTGAAAAAGAAAAAAAATACTTCTTCATTATGTCAAAACACAATTATGTGTCGAGTTTCGAGCCTGGGCGAGGCTTCTGGGGCGATATATTGTGATTACAGACACACACACACACACAGCCGCTTTTATTATTATGTATAGATGAAATATAGAAAATTTTATGTTTTAATAATTAAACTATTGTTTCTTTTTATTTTATTTCAAACTATTATTTCTTACGTTGGGAGTAGCTACAACACAGCAATTTTATTTTATTTATTCTTTTAAAATTAGTTTCACCAGATTTTCATGGAAAATGTATTTGAAAGTGTTTTATTTAAATTGTTTGGATTAGCTTAAAAATTAAGGAAACGATATTTTTTTATAACTGAGGTACTTATTTTATATAAATTACAGACGAAAAACTTTAATAACAATGCTCATTTTTTAATTTTCATTAGATTGACTCTAAGATGTTATTGTGAGGGACTGGGGTTTGATCTGCAGTGGTGGCTTGAAGCCCGAACAGCTTCAGATTGACCGATACTTCAGATTGATTAAAGAATTAAGGCGGCTTGTGCATAATACTGACCACATTACCACAATCATGCCCTTGGTGCCAAAATTGGAGAGCCATAACCTCCATGAACCCCGTTCACAGTGGGAAAAAAATGTGTTCCCACTGTTATGGGCCCATTCACAGTGGGAACACATGTTTTTTAATCATTAAATGATTTTTGCAGTTGAAATACAAATGTTTTATCTAATATCAATAAGGATTTCATTTAATACCAAACTAAAGAATATGAATTAGACATTATTATTCACTGCAAAGAATTTCGATGAGCTTTTGACGAAGGAATGATGTATGAATTTTGACAAAAAATACAAAAACCACTTTTTTTAATATTCAAAAGTACAATTTTCTTAATTCCAGTTACAAAAACTGATTTTAATCTAAAAATATAACGAACAACCCCTTGAACAGAATTTATATTTAAACTTGTCAGTTCAAAAATGTATATATACGCATCCATCTAGTCCTGCAATACATAGAGCAATAATGTCTAAAAATAGCTCTGAGTCGAATTTGAACTCACCTTGTTCTCATTATTGAGTATAATGACATACTCAAAACAGAATATATTCATTTTTGAGACTGAACACAATCTCTTTTAAGCATCAAATTATGAATACATGTTGTGTTTAATAACAAATTGTTCAAATTGAGTACATTGGGAACTATTTCGACTCATTTTTGCTCAATTTTGAGAAACCCTTTTTTACAGTACATTAATATTAATCGTGAATTATTAATTATAATGAGAAAAAGAAATTTAGAGTAAAATGAGACAAAAATAGTGAAATATTATTATCAAATTCGTATAATTGTTAAAAGTGACGGTTAAAAAATTAAAACTATCTAAAATAAGTAAAGCCAAACAAAAACAACTTTTTCTAATATCTTAGAGTTCTGCTCTTTACCTAATTTTTTAAAAAAATAACAAATAACTCCTATAACATAATTTAGATTGGGGCTTATTAGTTTAAAAATGCATAATGTTGATATATATTTCAACTTTAATATATCTCATACATAACTTTCTGCATTTGGCAGTAATTCATTTAATTTGATGACATGACGAACGCTTCAATCTCTTATTATTATTGGAAGCAAAACCGAGCAATAAAGAAAGCTACAAGAAAACAAAAATCCCTATGAAAGAAAACAAGGCATCTGTAAAGAAAGTCAAGCAGGTGATATTGAACCTTATAATAGCAATGACCGAGATTGCTCTTGACGCAATCACTACCCCTCCTACACTCGGTTGCAGCTAAACTACAAAAATAACCGCCATTTTTCACGGAAGACGGAAAATGGCTTTTTTTCTGAGACACAATCCAAGTTATGATGGATGGTAGATGGTCATGCGAGTATGGAGGGTGCTTAATACATCCCCAATTTCGTTTTCCTCTTGAGAAGGAAAGAGAGAACAAGCTTTCCCATTCTCTCAATTACTCTTCGCTTTCTTGCCAATCAAAAGGACTCTTCTATCAAAGAAAATAGGGAGACTTCATCGATTGGTTGATCTCCTTCAACTTGTGATTTCTGATTTAAGCTTTCCTTCTGTACCTTCTATCAATGTCTGCCCTTCAGGAAGAAATGGGATTTTTTCTTCTTCCTCTTTTCATTTGGCCGTTAAGAATTCTTTTTTTTCTTCTGTTAAAAATTCTAGACAAAAATTGCTGTAAAGGATTAATTGCTAGAAGAACTAAATTAGTATTATTTTAGATTGGGGCAAATTTCAGTAAAATAATAACTTTAAAATAAGCCAACTTAGGTCGATTTTTAGGTTTGATTGTATTAAAAGATGACTAGATTCAGTTTATTCATTGCATATCAAGTTTACATATCTATATAAATAAAGCAGAATGCTTATATGTATATGTTTATGTACTTTATACAAATGCTAGATTCTAAATCGATCCTCCCCAAATTTGGTGTATATACATTTGAAGACATGGTGGACCTAACAGTCTACATTAAAACTCTTTCCGATTACCGGTTCGAGCATGCCAAAAGAAGAATTTTTTAATAGGATTTGAAAAATGTTTTATAATCAGAGTGATTTTCCAGCTTACAATCAAACAAAATCAAACTAATTTGATAATCAAACAAAAATAAGTTTTATGACGCGTTTTTATTATTATTAATCTTTGATTACTAAATTAGGTTAGTGCAAGTAAAATCAGCATTAATAATTTCGCAACGTATGATGATGAACCCATTCAGTTTGTATTTTAAAAGGTATAAGAGATCACGTGTTTCTTGTATTGACAAGCTTTTAAAGCGTGGCTCTATAAACTTAATGAAAATTCCAAAAGATGTTAAGTCTGTTAAACCATGGGAAAATTGCGGTAAATTCTAAATAACACATTTTAGCTGATGCTATTTGTTTAGATAATCTCTATTTTGGTGAGTTGAACTCATTTTATGGTAAATCTAATAGTATGAAGCCACGCTGTGATATACCGCAAATATATAAAAAATAAAGGTTCTATATTAGGCGTCATGAATGTGTAGTATGCATATATGGCAGTACTTTTACTTTCGTTACTTGTACCGCCGGTACAAGTAAAAAGTACGTACTTTTACTTGTACTTCGTTACTTTTTAAATTTAGTACTTTTACTTGTACCTCGTTACTTTTTAAATTTAGAACTTTTACTTGTACTTTCGTTACTTTTTTAGGGAAAAAGTACAAGTATTTGTAACGGAAATGTCGAATGAAATCGTTACTTTTTTCTAAAACTCGGTAAGCTCTCTTAAAAAAAAAAATACATTAAAAAAAGTTTGCTGCTGGTCTGGTACCTTGTCTCAAATTTAATTGGTTGGAAGAAAAAGCTAGGGAGGAGGCTACAAGAAAATTGGAAAGAATTGTCCAAGCTGAACACCCTGCTATAACTAATAACGTAACAGAAAAAAAGACCAGGGATTTTAAATTTTCTAAAGCTGAAAACATCATACCAATCACCAGCGACAGAAGAATTTATGGCATGCATGAGCTCAAATGTCGAAACGGAAAGCATATAAATTTTGAATCGATAATCGTAAAAAAATTATATGTGGAATATAATACTGCAGTACCTTCTAGTGCTCCCGAGGAGCGCTTATTCAGCGTGGGTTAGCACGTTCTGAGAAATTCTCACAGCAGACTCAGTGACACCACTTTCGAAATGCAATTATTTTGCAAAATGAATTAAATATTAATTAGCAAGTTATTTTCATTCATTTTCGAGTTTTATGCATTTATTTAATACATTTTAAATAAAAAATGTTGGATTTTGTTATTACGTTTTTCAATTTTCTTTTGGAACTCACTAATAATAAATTTTTGTCTTAATACATTTTTTACTAAATACATTTTTACCTAGTACATTTTTTACTAAAATTATGTTTATGCCTGACCTTGTCAAGCAACGCCAAGTCAAATCTCTAAGAACTATTTGTGATAATGAAAATTATTATAATTACTATTTTAACTCTTGAAAACTCGAAGGTATTAATTTAGCCGCTGATACTAAAATTCGTTTACAAATTTTAATTATTCCGTTAGGCAGAAATGTTCGGAAAATGATTTTCTCGCATGACTTCAGCATTAGCCATTGTTACAAATAAAACTGTAGACTGTTCTGTTTCAACTTATACTGCACATTCAATTATTTTTACTAGCTCAAAGATCACAAAGCTATCTGAAACCCCGTGTTTGCTTTGTTTATGTTCGTGCTTTTAAAACGCGTTTCTATAGAGTAAAACAATTTTAAATCAACGGTAATTTAAATAAATGAAAATAATAAACTAAAAATTAAAACCAATAGATCAAATTTCTTTTTCGTGCAAGTCCATAAAAAGTTTGATATTAAAATTATATTTGATTTTAAAATTATATTATACGATTATATTATAAAATTATATTATAATATTCTTCCGAATTTAAAAATAAATTAATGTCCATAACTTTCAAAACTAAAAATAATTAAATAAATAACAACAATTTTGCAAAAACATTAAAGAACATAAGAATATTATTCAATAAAATTTTAGGTTACTTTGAATTTTCGATTTCCTAGAAATGTACTTTTGAATCGTTACTTTTTTTGTTTAGTACTTGTACTTTTACTTGTACTTTTTACTCGTTACTTTTTAAAATCAGAACTTTTTACTTTCTACTCGTTACTTCTTTAAAAATACTTGAACTTTTACTCGTTACTTTTTAGAAGTAACGTTGCCATATATGGTAGTATGATGATCTTAGGGTGGTGCTTATTCGTTTCGTAAGGCGCTATAAAGACCTATAATCGCAGTGCTTATTTTAGGCAACTATGTTGGTGTAATAGGCTCTTCTTACCACAGAACCTATAACGTCAATACCAGTAGTATTTAATACCACATTTAATTAGGCATCACTTTCGTCAATAATAGCTTGACGGTTTTTTATGGCCTCTGAAATATTTAATTTTTAATATATTTAATTTCTATAATTTTTGTAATAGGTACTACTGGTATTATATGAATTGGTGTTTTTTATAGGTACTAAATACTATAGTAATATTGGTACTAAGACACTTACAATAGGTACTGTGGAAATCAGTTTCTAAAGCACTCCGAAATTGCTGATTATTGTAATTTTTGACTATCAGGAGTTGACCTCAAGCAATAGCATTATGTCAAATGATACTAAATATAATTAATCTTTAATTTGATTGACGAATTTTAAAAGCAGTTTAATCTGATAACATAAAACCATCAGAAATGGCATCAAATAATTAAAAAAATTGGAATTGCTTTATTAATTGTGTGCGTACATATCTTTCAGTTTGGTGCATGATTTTACCGCTTAACACCAATTTATAATTTACTATTTTTAACTGCGTACAAACAGCTGGTATTCAGATAGTATTTAATAAAATCTAAGTATTAAAATTTAACTGGCGGAAAAAAGACATTTTAGTCTACTAATGACAAGAGATATGCAAATGAGGGAGACTCATAGTTTGTAGCCCCGATACACTAATTTAATATACACTTAGTAAATATAATCATGATGATGTAAATATAATATGTGCAATAGAGAAAATCGAAGTTTTTCATTTTGATATATTAAGTTAATATTCATTAAGTTAATATACTGACAATTCATTATACACAAATATTTTCGTCTACTAATGACAAGATAAATGCAAAAGAGGGAGACTCATAGATTATAGCCATGATACACTAATTCAATATGCACTTAGCATATATAATCATGTTCTGTGCAACATAGAAAATCGAAGTTTTTCATTTTGATATATTAAGTTAATATTCATTAAGTTAATATACTGACAATTCATTATACACAAATAGTTTCGTCTACTAATGACAAAATAAATGCAAAAGAGGGAGACTCATAGTTTATAGCCACGATTCACTAATTTTATATACATTTTGCATATATAATCATGACCTGTGCAATAGAGAAAATCGCAGTTTTTCATTTTGTTACATTAAGTTAATATAATGACAATTCATTATACACAAAGATTATATACACTGATTGAATTATTATACTTATAATTTATTATACAACAATAAATAAAAGTAAAATGGGGGAAAACATTTCGTTGATTAGTGATCTACTAATTTAATACACTTCGTCTAATGTGCAATACTAATGTATAATATTGCAAATATACTAATATAATTCATTTACCAAAAGAAAAACTCACAATTTTTCGAATCTATACGCAAAGTTAATATACTGATAATTTAATATACACTAAGTTAATATGCTGATAACTTAATATACACTAAGTAAATATACTTATACTTTTATATACCCTAAGATGAAAAAATAAAATGGCAGGAAAGAAAATCTTCTACTAATGATGAGAGCTATGCAATAAAGAGACTCATAGTTAATCTCTTCGATACACTGAATTAATATACATCGATACACTGTTAATTTAATCTACAAAGTTAATATACACTAAATTAAAATACTGATAATTTAATATACGCTAAGAAGTAAGAAGAAGTCACTATATTCACTCAGCGAATGTGATTAAAATAATGAATAGTAAATAACTGTTTAAAACCCTAAAGCAATATTAATGATCATAATTTTGTATTATTGCCAAATAACCTCCGTTAAATTATTTTAACTATTGTGTCAGTGTGACCGGCATTGCGTACATACCGCCTTTACATTTTACAGATAAATTGGTAATTACGCTTTGTATATTAACCTTTCATCTACTTTTTTTCTTAAATAGTAAATGATTATGCAATAAAAATAACTATATTCACTCAGTGCATTCAATTAAAATAATAAATAGTAAGTAACTGTTTAAAATTCTGTTCGATGTTAAGAATAAGCACTCAACCCTTTATTTGGTATGCGCGAACATGTGCTTTCACGACGTTATTTCAACTCAAACCGAGTGTTTTCATACTTTTTTTTCCATAACGTCTGAGCTAATTTTTGTGAAAAAATGTAATTTGTACCACATGGGTATATGGGCATATGTAATAAATACAAAATTGTCAATCTCATTGTCTCAAAACTATTACAGATATTCTGAGAGTAGAAACACTAGTATTTTAAAAATAAAACACGACACATAATTTTAGTATAAGGATAAATAAAGACAGAAAAGATTTTTTTCCTTTAATATATAATATTCTTAAAAATATTGATTGTTGTTGACTATGATGATAATCTTATGAAGGACAATAATATTTTCTTGCCATAATAAATGTGAAAATTGTAATCGTTTCAAAATATTTATAGAAATATATGCTTAAAATGTCAATAGCTATCAAAAGAAATATTTTTTCTTTCATTTACCTTTCATTTTTAAGATAGATTTAATGTGAAGAATAAATAAAGAAAGAAAGAAAGAAAGAAAGAAATATATATATATATATATATATATATATATATATATATATATATATATATATATATATATATATATATATATATATATATATATATATATATAGCATGTATTTTCTTTTGTAATTTAACTCTATTTTTTATACAAAACTAATGGAGATAGTATACTTCGTCTACTAATAGAGAGAATTAGAGTTTCTCGAATCGATACACTAAGTTAATATATTGATAATTCAGTATACACTAAAACAATATACTATATATGCACTAAAAAGAAAAAGTAAACTGGTGGGAAAAAAACCTACTAAAAATTAGAGTTGTGCAATAGAGCGACTCATGATGATTTAATGAAACACTAAGGAGTATAAGTTAGAGTGAAAAAAATCTTTTTGTAATCATGACAACTGAGTAATAGAGACGCTCACAATGTTTCGCTTCGATAGACTAAGTTAATATGCACTAAATAAATGTACTGATAATTTAATATGCATGAAGTTTATATATTCACTAAGTAAGTATACTGGCAATTAATTATAAACTAAGAAGTAAAAATAAAATGATGGGAAAAAATCTTTTTCTACTAGTAATCTATAATAGAGATAATATACTTTGTCTAATACTAATATGCAATGTTACAAATATACTAGTATACTGTGTAATATACTCGTCTATAGAGCACTCACCTCCCATCTAAGTGACCCAGGCTTATATCCCAACAATGGCTGGTCGTATGAATTCCGCACCCGGCTCGCACCGACCACAATGTTAGCGTTAAATATCCTCAGTGGTAGATGGATTATGGGTTAGAGGCCCCTTCCGCCAAGCTAACCTTTTGTGGTTTTCCTTTCCATGTAACGCAAATGCTGGTTAACTAAATCAAAAAGACCTCCACGAAGACTAGTTTCACGCAATGTTTGATCTAGAAGTTCCCTTGTCTTCTAGGTTAGGTTCAAAATTACAAAAATAAAAAGTTAGCATTGATAGTTGTAAACTCAGAATGATGTCGACTGCTCAACGCCGATTATAATGTAAAATAAAATATTCTACTAGTAGAGTCACTCTAAGTTTTTTCATCGATACACTAAGATACTCATTAAATATACACTGAGGAATAAAAAAAAGAATGGCAGGGAAAAATCTTCGGTGAACTAATAATGAAAGCTGAACAGACTCATAATTTTTTTGCCTCAAGTGGTTTTTTATTGAAATCCTTTTAAGCCAATCAAACAAACGTTAAAAATATGCAGGATGGGCAAGAAATATTGTAGAAAAAGTTTGAAATTTATTACCTTATTTTGTTCATCTATATTTTATTTATTCTTCCTAACCATTAGCAGCTTCATTTATTAAGATAAGGAAGAAATAATTAATTAGGTTTTGAAATTTCTATGAAACACTGTAAATTGAGAAGGTTGCGTAGGTTTAAGAAAAAGTTAGATAAAGAGGTAAAAAAGTTTTATTGTCTATGAAAATACTTAAATTAAAATTATTCATCTTTTCTTCGTGTTTGAAACAAGAATAATTAAGAAAAAGAAATGTTTATTTAATGAACTACTATTTAAATGTAAACACCTATTACTTTTTTTTAAAAAACTATTTTTATTTTCAGTTGTTTATATGTATTTCTTTCCAAGGGGTTTGAAATGCTTGTTTTTTTCTTTAAATTAAATTCTTTTTAGTTTCAAAGCATTAACACGAATTCTCAATGGAATTTTTGAAAATAAATCTATTGTATATTTGCTTGTTTTTTCTTGCTTTTTATAAAAATAGTGAGAGATGAATATTTACGTTACAAATTTTTTACAAGAATAATGTATTATAAATATTTAAATAACTTTTTTTAAATGATATCTCAAAATCCAAAAAACTGTTTTGAAATTAAATTAAACATAAAAAATGAGTTATTTAAATTTATTACTAGTTATATACAATAAATAAAGTATTATTTAGATCTCGTTTGCGTTATTCCTTATAATGGATATTGGGAAATATATTTAAAGATGCTTTATTTTTTAGTTAAATCACCACTCTAGTGTTTAGACGAATTTTTTACTAATTATGTATTTATCTTTAGTGTTAACTTAATTATATCGTTTGAGTTTTTAATAACTCTTAACAAAATTTAGTCTATATTTCTTTTTATATTAAATTGTATTGAGTAATTCATTCAAATTATGACAAATCACTTTCTACATTATTCACATTATTGATATCATTCTATTCTATAGCAAATAAATAATCATCATATTCAGAAGGTTTATTACAGTTTTTACAGTGTATATATAGTATATACACCGAAGAACCATTACATTATGACCACCATGCTAATAACATGTAGGACCACCTTTAGCCCTCAAAACTGCTTGCACCCTCCGTGGCATTGATTCCACAAGGTGCTGATAGGTAGTCTGAGGTATCTGGTACCAAGTGCTCACCAACTGGTCCTGCCATTCCCCCACATTGCGAGGGGGTAGAGTGGCAGCACGAATTTGGTTTTCCATGTAGGACCACAAATGCTCTATTGGATTAAGGTCAGGTGAATTTGGGGGCCAAGACATGATTGAAAGTCACTGGAATGGTTCTCGAACCAATCCATGACGATTCGACCCTTATGACATGGTGCATTATCCTGTTGGTAAACACCGTCCCCCGCAGGAAAAACTGTTGTCATGAATGGGTGAACCTGGTCTGCAACTATGTTCAAGTAGCTTACAGACGTCAGGGATCGTTCTATGAGGATTATGGGTCCTAATGTGCCATAAACAATGTTCATGGGCGAGAAACCATGAAAACCTGGACGAGCCCATTGTTCTAGGTGGAGGGTGGTCATAATCTAATAGCTCTTCGGTATATATATATATATATATATATATATGGTCCCGCAGTGGATTGTTTGGATGGATTACGGTTCTCAGCGGATAACAGAAATCAAGCATCACTGGCTGCTATCAGAGTGTCACTGATCGCAGGGTGATCACTGACCACGTTGATCAGTCTGCGAAGGGACCGAGAGGGCGAGATTAGCTGTTTCACAGTAAAAGGGCTCAACTTCGCTTTCGTGCTTAGAATCGGTCCACCAAAGCGGGGGAGCAATACCCTATACAAAGATTCAAAATTGAGGTGTGTTTTCAGTTTCTCCTTGGATGTTGACCCCACTATCGATAAAAAAAAACTATTATGCAGCTCCAGTGCGACGTATATGAACTGCAACAAAAGTCTTATAAATATAAATTATTAAAATAATCATCAGTAATAGTTGCTTATTTTGCCCATAGCAAGGACAAATTTCACAGAATTTGACTGTAAATTCTCGACCAAAAACATTTGGTGGGCAAAGTTACCTTGTCGTCTTTATAACTTTGCCTACATTTTTGAATTTTTATTGAAAGGGAAGGTACAATTTAACTATATTTAAACACCATAAATGATTTGATCCAGTCCTCCAAGTCTAGAAAGTTTTATATGCTCTCCATTTGATACGGAACTCATATAAAAGTATACAATTTATTTCATTTAATTATTTATTTATTGCAGGAAGTTAACTGCGCAAACTTCTGATCGAAATGTTGTCGATACGCTATATTCAATTTTTAGTTTCAAATTTGTCTTCTCTTCAAAGTAACGTAGTAATGTCGTTTTTCCGATACTAAATTTTTTATTGTTGTTCACGCACTCATTTGCTAATAATTTTTTGAGATTGTGAGCAGAAAGTAACGGCTGTCCAAAAAATGATCATCGTTTTCAAAAGTGAGTAAATGAAAAGGGTAGGGGATAAGAAATGTGCAGTTTTCTGAGTTTTAATTAAGAAACGGAGAATAACTCTGAAAAATGTAAAAGAATGTAATCAAAATAACCACTATTTGCAGAAATAACATGGCGTAGTCTCTGAATAAAATTAACAAACACTCGTGCAAATATTTCAGTAAGAATAGCCTTACGTAGCATAAAACATTGTTTCATAGGACTTTTTCTCAATCAGTTAACGCCATCTGTTGACGAATTCTGTAGCTAATTTTTAAATTTGCTGAAAGTATACTAGTTTCCTTAACGGAATAAAATACACTGTAATTTTTTTATCTCTTTTCTTTAGTTGAATTTTCATAACGTTGGTCAATTTTATTGTACTTATTAAGATCTTATGTTTCTTTTTTCTATCTATTGTTTTTCGATCTTTATCGTTTTTCCATTTTCTTTTTCTTTTTTGTAATGCAATGAAAATGGGAATCATTTAGCGGAAAGAGAACGAAAAAGCAGTGAAATAAGAAGTTCTAAATCTCTTTTTTTTCTTCTTTTTTTTAATTATATAGATATATGCATGTTACAATTTGTATGGAAAAATAATAAAAGCAAGAACAAATACTTTTTTTTTTGTCTCAGAAATCCATTCTTTTTTAAAGGGTTGAAGCTGAACATAAAGTAGTTTATAGTGAAACTAAGTAGTTTAAAGTTGAAACTAAGTATTAATACATATTTTGAAAAGATGAAGCATTTAATTAAAAATCTCGAAGTTTACTTGAATCAAATCACCGAGCTTAATACCAAATATTTCGTTAAAGCATTCTGATAAAAATTATGTTTTTATTCATAATACATCTGCAAACAAAAAAAAATATTTATGTTAAAAAAAATTTCCTTTTTAATACTATATTGAATTTAAATTCAAATTTACATTTTAAATTTCTTAAAATGATTTATTAAATACAACACTTATGTGAAGAAAACTAGTCACGTAACAGAGGAAATATTTCTTAACGATACACTTAAATATCAATAGAATTGAAGTTTCTTCATAAGTTTATTCATTTCTGAAGCATCATAAATAAAAGTTAAGTGAGGGGGGAAAAACAGACATTTATTCAAAATGTAATATTTTAAAGAATTTGGTGGAAAATATTATCTTTTTTATTAATTTAAATACTTCTCATCATAATAGCAACTGATTTTACTGTTATTATAAAGAACGTCGGTTATTACCGACGCTATTCAGTTCTTATGTATTTTGAAAAGGAGTTTTATTTAATTAAAAAGGCGAAAACATTCCAGAAAATGTAATTAATTTTCTCAGTTCGAGATAGATCATAGAATGAAAACAAATAATGTTTAGATTTTTCTTTTCAGTTTAAGAATATTAAATCATTTCCATATCAAATAATAGTTGAAATTTGAATTTCATATTAGTATTTTCCGATATGTTTCTCAAATGCCGTCATTTATTTTTGCGACACTTTTTGCATCCATTTCAGTAATTTAATTATCTATTTCAAAACATGCGGGTATCGTCACCTACAATTAGATACATTTGATTTGTCTTTAGGGAGAAATATCTCTAAAGATTTTCAATAAAAACTGAATTAACTATGTTAATTCAGTTTTCTTAGTTCACGCTATAAATAAGTATGTATTTGTAATAAATCTATCATCTCTTCTCTTGATGTCATTATTTAATTTTAAAACAATTATATATATCCATTATTTTATGGGTATTATTTCTATGTGTTATAATTCTCGAAATCATGAAAATGCGTTAATTGTTCTTTTTGACTTCATTTTTATTAGTGATTATACTATTGTATTTATTCTGAAACAAGAGGTGGTTTTTAAATTTTGGCATTTATATTTTATTGTTTTGTTTTTACTTATGTTCGAATTAAGAATTATGATACAAAATTAGGCTATAATCGTTAAAATAAATATGTGTAGTTATAACAATAAATGTATTTCAATGGAAAATGCTTTATTCTTCTAAAATATATAACTCCAGCATAAACTCATCTTTGAGATATGAATAGCATTTATATAAATATCACTTTTAAGCATTGTGCAAAATTCTTTTGTTATTTAGAGAACAATTTATAACTATTTACTAAAAATTTTTAAAATTTGTTAAAAAATTGTTTATTTTAAATTAAATTTAAAAATTTACATTAAATGTAAACTTTTAATAAATTTAAATCTTATTGCTATGAATACAAAAATTGTATTAAACCATACAGAAACATGAATTCACAATGCATTGTTGCGTTTATAAAATTGTAATTAAAATCATTATAAGAAATAAAAAATTTAAATCCACGTAATCAGTTTACTCTTGCATTTTATTTAATTTCTTTAAATTCCTAAAATTGAAACTGCTGTTCTCTTACAATTTTTGTTCAGTGCAGTTAACAAATTATTTTTAAAAAAAGTTGCAAAAAAATTGCTTTTGTTCTTTAAAAATTTTTAAATTTTTCACTAAGGCATATATGTCTTGAAATTTAAAATTTATTTTGGTCTTCAAATTTAGAAAAACATCGTTTTTATGTAACTTTAAGAAATACTGACAAATTGTATTTTCAAAACCTTTTTTGGTTTAGATTAATTAATTTTTTTTAGTTTGCTTTTTTATTAAATTTTTCAGACAAATTAATTACCATAAATTTTTTTTATAGATCTCGATAATTACTTAAAGCAGCAACTTTCAGAATCATTTTCTCAAAATGTGTGGAATTTTTCATACCTTAATTTGCTATTTTTAAATAAAGTATAGTGGAAACCATGGAAAATGGAAAATAATACATATACACTATGAAAATAATACGCTATGCAAATAATACGCTATTACGCTCATCACGACGCTTTCCTATAAGTTTCTTCTCTCCCAACGTGCCCTCTAAGAACACTAAAAGTAAACGATTAGTTGATACTGCAGATTTGAATAGTTGATATTCTACGATTTATAATCCAGTGTCGCTGTCATATTTTTGTTTACTCCTGTATGATTGGGTTTGTAGTACAAATGAAAAATACTTCTCTGCTGCTTATAGCTCTAAAGTTCGTTTTTTTCTTTAGTTTCATAGTGTCGCTGTTAGTAAAAAATAACTGTCAATAATAAAGTGTCACTGTCATATTTTTGTTTACTTCTATACGATTATGTTCATAGTATGAATGAATAGTACTTTTCTGTGACTTAAGTTCAATTTTTTCTGCTTCATTTCATTTAAAATTGCTGAATAAAGATAAATTGTGTGGGTTTAGTGTTTTAAAATTTTTCATTTTAAGCATTTGTGTAGAAACATAAAGCTTTAGTTCCATTTTTAGTTCTATTTTTCGTAAAAAGTCTTTCTGATAAATATTTATTTACTCCTTTTTATTCCATTGTGTCATATTGTAATATAATAAATTTTACTATAAATATAGGAAAGAAAAATGCCTACATTATTAATTATTTTCTTTATTTATTCTTCTATTAGTTTAGAAAGAATTAATGCATGTCAACCGAATAAATATCCTTTTTTATTCAACCTTTATATCCTTTATTATTGAAGTAAAAAAAGTTAAGGATAAGAAAAATTTTGATAAATTAAAATATTATAAAATATGTATCACGATGAATGTACTTTTGTCTTCATAACACATGACATCTTTTAAATATTTAACACCTAAACATTTCATAGAATTAAATTAAAACAAATAATCGAACAATTACTGCGAAACATATTCATAAATTCCATTGAAAATGTTAAAAGAAACGATAAACTCGTCATTCAAACTTGTAGTTTAACTTTTTATCGTAGTTTGACTCTTAACTATTAGGATGAAAGTGCTGCCATTTTGGTGAATTTTGAAGAAGAAAAAAATGCGTCGCTTTTTTAAACGCTCTAGCATTAAAGAAAAAGCTTTTGTGATTGAAACTATAAAGCACATTAATAAGTTTATTGTTGTTGGGTTTTTGCTCTTTTTTTTTCTTCTTTTTTTTCCAACTCAACTATTGTTTTGTGAATTTAAAGTAGTTTTTCGTGATTAATCAAAGTATTTGGAAAATTTCTGCTAATTATTTAGTAATAACAAACTTTTTAGTCCATAAAACTAAGAATATAGCCCTTTTTTAATTAATATTTTAACTAATTTAATTTTCTTCCGCTTTTAATTTGCTTTGTTTGACGAATCGCTTTTATTTCTTTTTTTTTATCGTCTGCGTTTTAAGTTTTAGAATTATCCATGTGAATAGTAATAATAGGAAATTAATATTAAAAAGTTCATAGAATTTCACGAAAAACTGAAAAATAATACAGTTAGACTCAAAGAAATTTTGAAAAGGTATAAAAAAAAGTATTTGCAGTAAATTCAATCTTAAAGATTTTTACGAGGAAGAATGAATTTGCAGCAAAAAGGAAATGTCTTCTATATATCTACAAACTGAACGTGAGTACTGATATAATCTCTCCATTTCTAAATAAACTATTTTGAAAGTTTTTAAAAAGTATGATGTAAACAAAAATTATATGTATGAAAATTTATATAATAAAATATTATAGGAATAGGTCAAAACATAATCAGCGATAATCAAATTTTAAATTGCTTTTTTATAATGTTTATTAACTATTTCAGAGACATAAAGTTTATCTTAAATCTCAGAAAAGTGTGTTTTAAAAGCAAATAGCAAGCACAAAATATTTTTTAACAGAAAAAAACGAGCATTACAATAAATGACATTTAAATTTTACTGTTACGTTATCGCGCACTTCCATAAAAGTCGATTGACTTTCTTGTGACAAGGTTTTTATTCGATTTAAAAAATACTGCGATGATAAGTTTAAAAAAATATGCCTTTAGCTTGAAATTAAATACCAATTTAATTACCAAAAAAAAAACACTTTTAAATCTCTAATTTAATTCTATTCAGCCGTGATTTTATTTCTGATTCAACTTTAAAACATTAAAGAATTTTGTAACCATCATGTTCGTAAAACAAGCGTGGAATGCATAATACATAAGAAAACAAGGAAAGAAAAAGAAAAGGGAAGAAAGATTAGATGTATTCTCTTCATCAGCTTATACTATTAAATCAGCAAAAATAGTGCTTTCAAATATTGTATCAATATAGCCAAAGCAAAATTTATTAATTAAAAATGTTTGGAGCACCAAAGGAAAAGAAAGAAAGAGACCGATTAGCAAACAAAATGTTAATAAGTAAAAATATCACAAAAATTCTAGAAAATTTCAAAATAAAACACGATTAGGAACACATAAAACGAGTGGGAAGAAATGTTATTATGTGCTTCTAAATAATTCGCAAAAATGATTTAAAAATATTTTCGCAACTAAGTTGCAAGATTGAAAAATATGAAATCAAAGCGTACATGGATGGTAGTGGGATATATTTTTCAGACGCGTTCATACTGAAGTTAAGAAACGCTTTTGATGCGTTTGTTACCTTGGATTGGCTCGAATACTCGATTTGTGCAAAATAATGTATTTTACTGGACAATTCAAAATTCATTATTAATAATATAATTAATAATATAATTAATAATGTAATTAATGATATGATTAATGTCAAATTCATAATTTATAATAAATACAAAATTTTAACTCGAAGATTTTAATAGTTAACATTATTGAAAAATGCTAATTATTTAATTGAGTAACGGAAGAGATTGTTGTTCAGTTACGCAGAGGTTTATGTTGCTAGGCACGAATTTGCCTGAATTGGATTTGCATATGATTAAAATATTAATCTAGATAGCTTAAAGACTCTTAAGCAAGAATACTCCTTTATTAATTTTAATACACAATAAGCACAATTATTTCGTATAGAACTAATTTGATTACATTTGTAAGATATCAGCTGTCCTTCATCAAATTTAAGCTTAGTTATTTGCTTTTTTTTCTTCAAATTTTTTTAATTCAATTTTATTGATCAAAAAGAGTACTTAAATAAATGTTTTTAGAAACATTACAATTCCATGCAATTAGTTTCTTTATAACAAGCTTAAAATCAATCCTTTAATCTTATATGTCAACAAAGCAGATTTTTTTTTCTTTTTTTACACAGAAAATGAAAATTAATATTATCATTATGATTATGGATCAGAATTTTTTCAACAGGACAAATATTGATAATCTTTACAAAATTATATAATTTTGAAAATTAAAGAAAAATTATCAATAAATCTAAAAAGAAATTTGATATTTTCATTACTGTGTAACAATAAGTTAGCCGGACACGCATTCATTAGAATTTCAAAGTAATTAAGTTCGCAATTACGGACATTTTTATAATCATAGCAAAATCTCAAAAGATCGTCTTTTAGTTTTGAAAGTGGAAGGCTATTAAAGAGATACTGGTTAAATCAAATGTCAAAACTATTGAAGGGACAATTGTTTTCTTCTCAATAAAAAAAAAAACTATCAAAGTAAATAAAACCAAACGCAGACGAAATATCATCTGATATAAAACCAATATATACGCAAGCAAAAAAGGTCCAATCTGTTTCTTAAATAAGAAAACTGGACACTTGTACAGCATAGCACCTGACCAACACTCTGTCAGTCAGAGAAAAACACGACTAATCGGGTGTATGATCACCTCTTACAGCTAGACAAACCACGCATCGGCGTTTCATATGGTTTACTAGGGTTCTTATCAATCGATACTCATAAAACACGACCTCAACTGGTCCTCAAGCTGAAACTGCGCGTCTAAGGACTTCCCATACATGTTCGATGACATTAAGGTCAAGGAATATCGCAAGCCACTCCAATCGTTGAATAACTTCCGACTGGAGGTATTAGTTCACCAAATGAGCTCTGTGTGAACGCACGTTATCGTCCATATGCTTCACATTGGTACATATGCTCCAAGGAAAAGTCTTACATTGGATGCAAGGATCTCGTCCCTATAACCCTGACCTATCAGAGTACCTCTATCAAACACACGAAGGTCAATATGCCCCGTTTCCCATAATGCTTGCTCAAACCACCAGAACATTTCGACCCTAGTGGTCCTTTTCAACAAAATCAGACGACCGATTTCGACACCCGAATTCTCTCCTGATGAGAGCACGTCTCGAGTCATTGCCCAGAATGACTCATCTTCAAAAAGAATTCAACATGAAACATTCCCCGTCAAAGTGTTCTCAACACCATTCTAGAGGGTCTTTTTTGTAATTCAAAATCAAAGGGATGCAGACTACAGGGCTCCTGACATACAGGCTACCTCCATTAAGTTTCTGGCGACTGCTATCCGTGAAATGGATGTTCCTGTTGCAATATACAGATTGCGAGACAGTTGCGTCATTATTACGGACCTGCCCCATTGGTTAGAAGTCTCAAATAATGGTTCTGAGCTAGCTTTATTGTCCTTTTGTGGAGCTGACCAGATCTATGGACCACTGTTCTTGTCTCTGTGAACTGGTTTCTATATTTATCCCTACAACAGGTAACCTGCGGTTGGGCCTCCTCGAGTCTTTCAACTATGAGTCTTTCATCGGTTGTATGGCATCGTCTAATAGCCCATAAGGCAAAATTGTTTTGCATAAAAGCGTGTAATAATTTTCTATCTATAGTCTTGAATCAAAATTATCGACGATGTCTAAAATATTAATTTTAATTCAATTAAAATCATGTATTTTAAATTTATTGAACTCTAGATAATTTATAAATTTATTACTGTTAATATCTGCAAGTTTTATGTACATGCAGGTTATGCGCATTTAGTAACACTTAATAAATTTTAAATTCTTAACTTTTCTTTGCGATATATATATATATAAAATTTTTCATCTCATTGCCAACACACCCTTCCCTAACCACAGTAGTGGTAAAGAGAAGAAGAGTGTAAATTCCCGTTTCTAAAACCTCTGCTACTCTGCCCTTTAATGTTGCTTTTTCCTTCATACACAGGGACCACACCAAGCCATGGGACACCGGTTTGCATTATGCCTATCGAAGTCAGCGTTCTTCCCCTGTGTATAGTGTGGCTTTCAGGAGAACTCCTCTATGCATCAGTCTCACGTCGTGGCAGGTACCATGGTAACGAGGAAAAGTCACTCCGAATAGGCGTGTGGGGTGAGTAGTTTTGTCATAGTATCTTGGCATAGATGTGCATGAGTAAACCAATCGACACCTTCATTCTTCCGTGGCACCCCCATTAGAAATGTGCACTCGCTTGTTACCATATCAGCAGACAGCCCCAAACTTTTAGTCTGGAGGAGTTCTCCTCAAAGCTATACTATATATTCTTTGCCTTGACCATGTTTATCAAATTTGCTAATGGAGATTATGAATAAACACTTACCCTAACTCTAGCTTCTGTTAAGTTAGTCCACATCGCTATTTCTTCTCGCGTGGACATATCTGGATACCTATTTCTCGCAAACGTTGCCTCCAGTTCCTGAAGTTGTTGACTCGTGAAATGGGTTCTTTGTCTTCTTTGTCTCTTCTTTTTCTTTGGGTCACCATCATCACCACCTGAATTCTCTCCACTTTCGCCGCCAGCGTCCGCATTGCCGCCTCCTCTGATTTTATCGCCGGACGGGTGATGATGATGATTGGTATCCGCTGTTGACAAAAATTAAAAAATAAATAAATAACGCATAGATAAAGAGAATTTTATGATATGAAGCAATTTTTGAAGCTCAGTTTATGATTACGAACGTAATTACAGTTTTTCAATTCAATTCTCAGGAACTATTCGATAGATTACGTCCAAATTTTCCATTTTGTCTTTTAAAATTACATTATTTAAAATAATATAAAAATTTTTATACTTTGCAATTAAAAATTGTTTTGACTATATCGTTTTAAATATCGTCTACGCTGATTAATTATCATGCTTGAAGTCACTCCGTAGAACACTCCGTGGTTGAGTACTTGCATTCGATTTCAATCATTAGCGGGGGGGGGGGGGAGGATTAATATTTATTCACTTTTTTTTGCACACTCTGCATTTAATCTTGTTATATTTTGAAAATAATTAGTCTTCTTTATTAAATCTTTCATTTTCACTGTAACATATTGATGAGAAAAATATTACATCACTATTTAACAAAAAAATATTTTATAAATACTGAGAAAATTCTTTAAGTAATCAAAATTAGATATAAAAAACTAAAAATAAAAAATAATATTTTTAAAAACTACGTTTTTGTAGTGGAGAATAATAATTAAAAAAAAATTTGAAAAACGAAAAACGTGGGGCGCATGAAATACATAACAGTACACATACACACACATATACACATTTTCTTACTCATACACATGCACAGCCACATATACATCCACATACATTTGCATATACACAAACATATTCCACATCCACATTCAGATACAATTACAATTACAGATATACATACACATATTCTCATGAGCACACATACACACACTAATATAACATTGCTGTTATGTATTTCATGCGCCCCACGTTTTTCGTTTTTCAAATTTTTTTTTTAATTATTATTCTCCACTACAAAAACGTGGTTTTTAAAAATATTATTTTTTATTTTGAATTTTTTTATTTTAAATTATAATTTCTTTAATTTTTAATTTTTATTTTGCATTTTTTAAAAATTATTACTATTTAATTATTATTCTTCACTTTAAGGCGACAAGGGACCTTCAAATTCGATAAAAATGACGAAAAAAATCAATTTTTTATTTTTACTCTCATTAAATAATCGATGTCGTTTGCTTTCATATAAAAGAAAAAAATTTCGTTTTGGACAATTTTTTCGGAAGTTATCACCATTTAAAATTTTGTAAACAACCTGCCACGCCCCTTTTTACAGCTGTAGCAGAAGCACGCAAACCGAAACTAATTGTAAGTTCTCAAAAATTAATAGTATTTTAATTTTTTTTAATGAATTTTTGCTCACCATAAGTTTACTAACTGTTAACTGCACTGTTTGTTGCGTCACTGATTTGTTTTTGTTTACATTGCGATTTGCTACGTCTATTTTCCTACACTTCTACTAGTATTATTTTGAAATATTACTCCTGAATTGTTTGAGATATGAATGCAAAAGCTTCTAAATTTATAAAAGATATAAATAACAGATATTTCATTCTTACATATACTTGTATCGGAGTAGTATTTCTGCTAAAAGCATATTTACTCACCAAAAAAGTACCCATCGCTTAAATTTTTCGGAAAATTAATATTATACGAACAAAATAAAATAATCTGCAGGAATATAAAAATTCTATTTTTTTTAATGTTTTTTTTAACACAGTTAAATATTTATCAAAGTTTTACAAGACGTGTAATTATTTGTAAATAGTAGTAAAAATATATAATTTTTTTTATAAAAAAAACCTAAAAATGTTGTTTTCTCTTATTCCAATTTTTAAGCATTTTAGAAATTTCGAAAAGTTCCAGGCGGCTTAATTTTTATTCAAATCGTTAAAAAATTTTTGTGCATGCTAAATATGTATGTATGATTATTTTGTACTATCAAAATAAATAATGCTGCCATAATTAGAGCAAGTATATTCAAGAATGTTGTTTATGACTACATGAATTTTCAATTTTTTTGGTATTTTTGCATTATTTTTTTTTCTTTAATAAAAGCATTTGATTAGTGAAATTGGTGCATAGTACACTTTGTTACAACGTCTTTAAGCAACTTCAAAAAAAAATTTGAACACAATATCTCAAAATTTAAGCCGCCTGGAGCATTTTTAAAAATTATTATTTTAAAATTTAAAATTTTTAATAAAATTTAAAATTTTGACAATTGCTCAACAAAAATTTATATGATATCTTGTATTGCCTATATCCATTAGCTGAACAATTTTCAGATTGATTGAGTGAAAAATAAAAAATAAAAATTTGAACGTCCCTTGTCGCCTTAAAAAACGTGGTTTTTAAAAATATATATTTTTATTTAGATTATTTTTCTTAGTCAAGAGTAGTCAAGACTACTACAAGACCACTACTAAAATAATAGAACTTTCCTTTTAAATTAGGGATACAAAAATCTGTATAGAAAAACAATATCTTTACGACTTTCATTAGTTTTATGCTGATGACAACCAAAAAAATCTGGAAATGAATGAGGAGAAACTGGATCCTACCACGTGATTTTTCAGCCAATAAAAATACTCCGATAATAAAAATCTTTTCACCTGACATGTAATACTAATTTGAAATAATGGAATCGACAACAAAAGACAATCTCGAAAATAATATTTTTTTTTAAATTTTAATTTTATTTTACTTTGTATGTCTTTTTTCTCTTCATTTTCATGCATTGTCCTCCAATTCAGAACTATGTGCCAAATTTGAAGTTTGTAGCTAGTCGGGAAGTTAGTTTAAAACTGATTACAAAATTCCACCCGGACAGACATACACGAAGGCAAGTTTATATAAACGTGGTAAAAAAATAGTTATTAGTCATATACTTTTTAAAACACAATAGAATTATTTTGTTTATTCATTCTAGGAAATGTATTATTCGTGAGAGCATAAATACTTTTTAGTTGATGTGGCAATTTATTAATTTTAAAACACGTATTTCCATTAATAAATTATATTGATAAAATTAAAATTCCAGTTAATATATTAAGAATGTTAAAGCGAAAACCAAAGCAGTCTATACATCTCTATTATCAATCCAAATAAACGTTTTAAAGAATACCATTTTAAATAATGTGAGAGATAAAATGCTTTCTCGAATAAATTGACTGTAATTAGTGCTCTTATTTCTTTAATTATTGCTTTCTCCTAAAGCAATAATGACAATAGTTGGAATTTCTAAGCTTTTCACGGTGCTTCATTCATAATACCAAATGAATTTGCTGGCGTTTAATAAAATATGCCAAAGAATTTAACGGGCTATTAATAGTCAATTAAGAAACATAAAACTACACAGTAACAACTGTAAAGGGAAATAAATTAACAATCCTTCAGAAAATTTTGAAAAGGGATATCTCTATACAGAATTAATGTAATATGAATGAAAATCATGATCTGTATTGTTACGTAATAGCTAATTAAATTATCATAAAAATTACGGTTTGACTTTTGTTAAATATTTATAATTTCTAGATATAAATATAACAATTTCTGAAATTTGAAAAGTTCTGTATATTTTATCCAATCTATTCTTAAAAAATTATATATTAATTTAAATATGATTAAAAGAATAAGAAAAATTGCAAAATGATAAAATAAATATGACTAGATAAATGATCTGTGCACAGTAAGAGAAATACAATAATGATCATAGTAGACCATAAAAAAATTGAATCGAACAGAATATTTCCTGATAATTTTTATTATAAACTTTTTTATCTTCTAAGCAAAAAAGAATGATAAGTTAAAAAGAAAAATAATAAATAGAATTAACTTCAGAGAAGGAAGTTAGACATCTTTTAAGACAAAAATATTTTTTGTTCACCATATTAATATTTTAAATAATTTATTCAAAAGCTCATTATATTATACAAAATTAATCTAAAATGGAGGGCATATATTGTTTATTTTTTTAAAGAATATAATTAAATAATAAACTTGTATTAAAGAGAAAATAAATGACGAGCTTATAAATAAAAATAATACTGATCTGATGCTTGTTAGAAGTATATATATAGGTGAGTAACTTATAACAAGTAATTCTATGTATGATAATTTTATTAGAGATTAGCTGTAGTATAACTTGCACCCTACATTACGTATTAATAATAAACATTTTGGTTGTGAAGTTATTCATAGAAATCTAGATTTATTCATTTCTATGAAATATAAAAAATAGAGTCAAGTAGAGGATATAGGTGAAATATTTAGCTTTTTTTTTTCGTGGTCACGATAATGAACTTTTTTAAGAAAAATTTATAATCACTCTAAAAATAAAAAATTGCTTTGAGATTAAAAAGTCAGCCATAAAAAGATCTTTAATTTATTATACGTTAAATAGAAGGTATGAAACTCTAACTAATTTCTATAAATGCAAGGACATTTAATAACATGTAAAATTAGCGTCAAAAAATTATAGAAACATATTTTGAATCAAACAACATTGTGTCAATACCATTATTTTGATAACTACGATAACATTATCACGACAACAATAAAATATTGTAAAATTAAAATGACTAGCATTAGTCTTTTCCACTTGGTTTGAGTTTCCTTGGATTTGAAAGAACAAATTTAAATTGCTTGGTTGTACACTACTACTAGCATAAACTAATATAAATTAGATCAAAATTTAATTTTTTTTTAGAGTGAAGCATATTTTCTAAATAAATTATTAAAAAACAAATATTTCTCCTGAAATATTAAAAATATTTTTTTCAGCAAAAACCTTTTCTTTTTCTTTTAAAATTAGGATAACTTTTAAAAGGTTGCTTATAGTTTTTATTTTAAAACCAGCGTTGAACAACCGACTCAATTCTGAGTTTACAACCATCATTGTTCAACTCCGTAGCCTTGTATTTCAAACTCAACTCAGAAGACACGAGAACTTCTGGATAGAGCATTGAACAACATTTGCGTTTCATGGAGAGGAAAGCCACAAAAACTTCTCACTGTTAGTCAGACAGTAAGGAGATTATAACCCATGATCCGTCTGTCATTGAGGATTTTTTTCTTCAGCACTGTGGTCTGTGCAAGCCGAGAGCAGAATTCATATCAATCAGCGAATGCTGCTAAAATATGTGATATTATAATTTTTCCGTTCACATGATTACGATTTACTGAGACTCTGGTTTTCAATTATGTATAATTATCAAATTATAGTTTTATAATATCAAATTATAGCTTTTATCACCCCACATTTAGTAATAAATGTAAAATTGGTAAGTAAACTTAACCAAATGAATGGTTTTTTATGCCATGCTCTAAGGTATCATGATAAAACTACCAAATTTCACCACATTGATCAAAATATATAACAGATTGTAAAACCGATTTGTTTTGTATTTCTAAATTCATTACCAAATAGCTTCTATAAAAATTATTGAGCTTTTTGGTGTTCTCGTCGAGCCAGCAACACGGTAAATTTTATCATATTATGGTAGTTTTACCATACTTTTTTACGGGTTTAAAAAAGTCATTCTTCTGAATAGTTTCAAGTTCTGAGAAAACCATATAAATAACATTTAAAAATTCTAAATGCATCACAAAACTATTAAGGACCCTTGTTTTTGTCAGAAAATGGTATTGATTTTTCATTAATTCTTTTATTTATTTTTAAGTATTAAATTTTTTAATTGCTTTATCTGGATTTCTAAATGCTTTATTTCCCCAAAAGTCTAATTCAAAACAATTTCCCAAATTAAGTACTCGAAAAAATATCGTACGTAACTCAAAAGAATAATGAAAAAATATTATACAGCTTAAAAGAATATTTTCTATCATATTAAAACTGAATCACATTTTATTTTAATCTAACTTTAAAATGTGAAAATAAACTATATATCTAAGCATAACTGTTAACTTTGGACAGAAAAGAGTGTCTTAATAAATAAAATAACAGTTTCAGAAAATAAAATTTTCTTGTAGATTATTAAATAAATAAATAAGTTTGGCCACAATATTCTATCAAAATAAAAAATTATAATATCGAAAAATATTAACATAAAATGTTTTTTTTTATAAACTAGCAGGGTCTGCCTCCTGCTCGCTCCAGTTGCCAACCCCCGTGAATGCTTCTCATTCATTTATTTTTAAAAATGTCTTCATTTTTTACTAAGCACATTTTTTTCCTTAAGAAAATGATATTTTCTGCAAAAACAAAGAACATTTTGTTAATTGAATATATAATTATTGTTCTATGTGAGAATGTTTTGTTAATATGTTAATAGTAGCGAAATAAACGATTACTTGCATTTAAAAAAGAATCAACTACACTTAAGAAACGATTAACATAAGAGGAATACAGATTATGTAACTCAACAAAAAGAAGTAAACGAGGAGTGATTTTGCTTAATAATGAGATTCATATTATTATAGTAGTTCATATTGTAAACGGATTTGTCTCTCTTGTTTTTACATTTTAAATTTTATATATTCTTAAAAATTTCAATATGAATGTTGAGTCTTATAATAGACAACATCCAATCTCTTTATCTTTAGTTATTTTCAACATCAATTCAAAAGCTAGTTTATGAAATAAAGATCTCAAGAGAGACAAATAAATTTTCATAGAACAACAGATAAGTAGTCAGTGTTCAAAGCAAAATTTGAGAAAAAAAAGCACCTAAAATTGCAATAAATTGGAACAAATTGAAACATTTTAAATATATTTTATTAATTACGTCATGACTCAAAATATGCTTTCAAATTACCCATTGACAAAACCATATTTTCTTTTGGTTTGCAATTTTTAAACAGGAATTCAGATTCTGAGTTTTGTAAAGGAAAAAATAAACTGAGTTCAAATATTGTAGGAATATTTTAAAAGTACTTTTTGAGGTTATTTGTGTGAACTTTGTTTCTAATATTTCCCCACAAAAGTGAGTAACGAAACTGTACTGCTTAGTTAAAACAGAATAGGCAGGTTGTGGTATTGATATGCACTCAGTTACGTTATAATTCGGCACTTTAACCAAAAAATGAACAAAAAACTAAGTATTCAAAAAAAAATTCCAATCAACTATCTAAATGTGAAACTCTCTAACCACCCAAAAGTTATTTAAATTTTTTTTTCTATGTAGCTCAATAATTGTGACCGTCTGCATTCAGATTAACTATTTATATTTATTATTTATATTTCTTAATCGTATTTTTCATTTATGTTTATTATTTATATTTTTTATTTACATTTGTTATACAAGTATTTGTTATCATATGTTCTAGTCATATTCATTAGTCATACATAATGTTTAAATTTATATTTTTACTTATATTTATTGTTTATATTTATTTTTAATCTATATATATATAGTATTGTTTTAATTCAATGAATTTTTTTTATTATTTAAATTTCGAATTGAAAATCTTCTCGAATTTTCCTAAAAAAATAAAATTTTTTGTGTTTATAATTTCTTTTACAAAGTAGTTAATTCAATAATATTAACTTTATTTATATTTATTATTCTTATTGGTGGTTTGCTTCTTTGTTGTTTTTGTCGTATTTATTTTTAATGTTGTCTTGCAATACTTTTAAAATTATCCCTTAGAACATACTGCCTTTTTCTTCACGTTTCTTTTAGCAAAAATGAAACGGTTGTTAAAATTATTAATTATCAATTTGTTTAAAATTCTAAAATAATACATAAATTATCTGCTTAAGATATCTGACTAGTGCAAAAATATGATTTTGGGCAAAATTTTTGAAATTGAGTTTAATGAGTAATTGAGTCCCTGTACTCTCAGCTTTCTGAAAATACTTTATTTTCGTTGGTACTCTAATTATTCAAAAAGTTACAGCAGTTTTTGTGCAAGGTAATAGCAATGGATGCACTAATGATTTTAAGTCTTTAAATATGCTTATTTCAAAATCAGAGTTTTTTCATATTTTGCACCACTTAAAGCATGATATCTCATGATTCTTGTAAAATAATTGCATAGAATTTTTTATGATTGTTTATGATTATTGCACACATGTTTTGAACAACAGTCTAAGAGAAAAAAGTAGAATTCTATTTTTTTTCGTAGAAAACAAGTGTGGAAATTTTTTAAAAATTACTTTTTTAACTACATTGATCCCTAACTCAGTAGCATAAGATAATAGTTCAAAACGTAGTTGATAGCCTTCTAAATAAAATCCTCAAGGGGATTTTTTTGTTTTGTGTGATCAAAATTTTTTTTGCAGTGTTTAGCGTATATACAAAAATATATCTTATTTTCACTTAAAAATGGCCGTTTAAAAAAAAAATAATAATAATAATAATAATCAAATTTTTTTTGCACCGATCAGGTGGCCGAGTGGTTAGCGCGCCTGACTGCGGAGCCGATGGTAGCGGGTTCGAATCCTGCTCAGGGCATGGATGTTTCTTTCTCTCTGAGTTCTATGTCCTTTCTCCTTTGTGTGTGAATGTAACCCACCCTATAAACGGGTTTGTGATTGTGGAACGTGGGCGATGCTGCTCCACTACCGTGGCTTTGCCACAGGTGCTCTCTGGTTAACGAGAAGAGATTAGCAGTTCTGGCATTTTCTGAGGCCAATGGGTCTTCACCCCAAGTGCCCGCCATTTTAAAAAAAAAAAAAAAAAAAAAAACATTTTTTTTTTGTTGCTAGTTTTATAAGTTTTTACACATATTAAAACTAATTAACTAGTTTTTTAAACATTTTTATAAATATTTAATAAAGGTTGTCGATACTAGTCGGATAATGTTGAAAACACAAAGCATTTTAGTATCTTTGGGAGTAATTCTTTATTAGTTTACAAATATATTTAAATTTGAATATTTAAGATCACCCAATCATTGATCAAAACGATAAAATTGATACGTTTAGGAAATGTATTTTCAGTATAGCTCTCGATCTTTATCAAATAATAAAAAGCAATTCAAACTTTCGATGACATTGCGCCTGCGTCACTAACAAAATATTTGTAAATAGCATAAGAACGAAAGATGTTAATAAATTTTGCACTATCCTTAATGTGAAATTTAGAAAAATTATTTATATTTATACTTTTATTTATATTATTATTTACATTCATATTATTATTAATATTTATTATTATCTAACTTCTATTTTTTAATATTATGTTTATTATATTGTTTGCACTATAATTTAATATTATTTATAATTATTATTTTATTATTTTTAGTTTCCAAATTCTTCATTTTTAATCTTGTATTGAAATACTTTTCAAATTATCCTTTACAAACATGTTACATTTGTGTTTGCTTTTTCATAAACAAGAATGAAACGGTTATTACACTGTTTATAAAAGCAGTTTGTATAAAATTCTAAATTAAATTTATCTTCCGTCGAATAAATCCTCTGCATAAATGTGGAAAAACACTTAAAAACATCTTATTAAATTTTGGGGAAATGAATGAAAATAGAATTCTTTATTTGTTTTCAGAATAGAAACAGACATATTTAAGTTCAAATATGGAATGTCACCCAATCATGTAGCAAACTATAATATTGATGCAATTGGCAAATTCATTTTCGGTCTTGATCAAATACCACGAAGCTTTTCAAACTAGTCTTTATGACTTTTAAGCCAATGGCAGTAACAATTGTTTGCAAGCATAATAAAGAAAGATGTTAATAAATTTTACATTGTCCTTAATGTGAAATATTGAAAAAAAATACGTTTATTTTTTTATTTTTACTGCATTTTTATTCGATATATTTAAAAGAGAGAATTAACTTTAATCTCATTGAAACCTTTTTTCAATTTGTAATTTTGTTTCATTTAGTTAAATATAGTATGAATTTTATTCTAAGTTTAACGTCAACTATTTTTTTACCTATGAAATGGAATACTTGTTGGATTAATCAATTGAAAAAGTGCATGTATATAGTAATCAAAAAAAGAGAATCAATTTCAATGTTATTAAAAACTTTTTCATTTGCAATTTTGTTCCATCCAGTTAAATAATATTTGAATCTTATGTGATGTTTACAGAGAACTGTTTTTTATACGTATAAAAAGGAATATTTATTAGATTAATCAACTGAAAAAATGTATATATGTATGGAATAATTTGATTTTTCTTCAATCTTTGGTTGAAAATGCTCAGTTAATAAAAAATACTGAAAAGTTTGATACTTAAATATAATACATGACTTTTAGAAGAAACATATGCGTTTGTTTTATTATTATTAAACGTCTAGAAGTTGTTGTTTTTTTTCCTAGAAAGTACCCAATGAACAGAAATTGAAATTTGGAACAATGCATAAAAGAAGAAATACCAAATAGGAAGGCGAGATAGTTTCCCCTTTCAAAAAGTTGCGTCACTTTTACTTGCTTTTTTACTTCATTAGCATATAAAAGAGAGGAAAGAATCTCATTTTCAGTTTATTTAGGATTAAAATATTTTTTTAACGTTGTCGTTTATTGTGCGAAATTATTTCAAAACCGCTATACATTTGGATTACAAAGAAAATATTATCCAAAATAGGAAATATCGATCAACAGCCCAAACTATTGATTATTGTTTCTTATATTATTATTTTTTACTAATAATACTATAACCGATTGCATTTTATGAATTAATTTCGTAGAAGGTTTTTTTTAAACCCATTGCATCGCATTAATAGATAAATGTTTTGAAGCAAAAAACTAAAAAATATGACTCTTTCGAAGTTTTATATCTCAAAATTTGTATATATACTGACTGAACTAAGTTATTGCTATATATCTTCCAAAATGTGACAACCTAAAATAGCCTAGCTTTTAAAAATTCGGATAAGTTGAGGGAAAAATATGCTAATTGGTGAAAAAAGAAATCTAATTCAAAATATGTTTATTAGTTAAAAAGTATGTTAATTAAAAAAATATGTTAGTTAATTGGTAAAAATAGTAAGCTTAATGCTTATAGCTCGTGACTGAGCCGTAGTTGCTCATTTGATAGAGTGCTCGTCTTCCAACGAGATAACCCGGGTTCGAATACGAGGACAGCTGGTCGATACGAATTCCGCACACGCCTCGCACTGACCACAGCGCTAACGTAAAATATCCTTAATGGTAGACGAATCATGGCCTAGATTCCCCATGTCGCCATCCTATCTGTGGGAGGTTTTCCTGATTTTCCACTTCATGTAACGCAAATGTGGGCTAGTTTCATCAAAAAGACCTCCGTGAAGCTTGGTTTCTCCCTATACTTATCCAGGAGTTCCCTTGTCTTCTGGATTAGGTTCAAAATTACAAGGCTACGGAGTTGAACATTGGTAGTCGTAAACTCAAAAATGGGTCTGCTGTTCAACGGCGGTTATAATATAGTTCGTAACCAAAATTCTCTAATGCATAAATAAATTATTATACTTTAGGTGGGTCTCTAAGCATGCTAATTGTATCTTGAGAAAAAATCTGGTAAAAAGTTAAAAGTTATTCATATTTTAACATTTTTTGGTGAACTGTTCACATTTTATCAGTCCCTGGTACACAATTCCAGAAATTAAGTACAATTAATTTGTCGAATTAATAATACTTTTATTCACAATATAAATTGATGGTGAAATGTCTTAAAAAATATCCGTTTTAAAAATATTCGTAAAAAATATCTGTCGAATCAAAAGCATAAAATACGTTTTTTTTTAAAATTGCTCGATTGGTTTCTAAATTATTAATTATTAAATTATTAATTACTAAATTTTAAATTATTATAAAACAAATTTCTTTAGAAAAATGTGATTATTGGAGATTATATTGGAGGAAATTTATGTAGGCAGTAATTTTTTACCCAAAAAAGTATAAAAAAAGTATATTCTTTGTATTGAGATTTTGTACAGTTTAAAAATACATATTAATAAAAATGTATATTAATAAAAATTTATACGAATAAAAATTACTAAAAAAGAAGAAGATTTTATCGAGTTAATCTGGACTTAAAAATAAAAAAAAATTTTAATGCTGAATTATTATCAAACTATACTACAAAAATATCCAATCTATATTTCTCAGCTTTGTAAGAATGGAGAAAAAAAAGAGGAAGCAGTGATGAGTTTAAGAAGTTTCTAAAAAAATATGTTTCAACATTTTTTAATATCTCTATTATTATTTCACTTTTAATACCGAATAATATTTTAAATTCTATTTAAATTCTGAAACTGGATGACAGCATGGAAACTTTTCATGAAATTAATTTTGTTAAAGTAGCACATTTTAGTAAGTTTTATCGATTATTTACATTATCGCTTTAAATATTCACTGTCGACTAACATAAAAATAAATTCAGTAACAAAAAAAGCTAAGAAAAATTTACATACTTTTTCATTTCGTTAGAATAAGTACAGGTTTTAGGTTTTATTGCTAATGTTGTACTAGGTACAGTAATGAGCAATTGGTGGATGTTTGAAGTTAGAAAAGCTGTGATAAATTTTAACTGATAGTAAAACATTGAAGCCAATTCAAATATTATTTAATCATGAATCTGCCTGTGATATTAATTACGATTTGAGCTTATACTACTACAATAAATCAATCAGAATCAGAAAATCAATCAGAGTAACAAATCAATCAGCATAAATAATTTTTAAAAAAAAATTCCACTAGCATATTTAACAAATAGTATATTTTTTCATTCAAGCAAATAAATGCTGCAAAAGAACTAATACAGTTAGATTCAAGTATTAATAAAAATTCTTATTCCCTGAGGAGGACACTATACCCGTTCCCCCTTAAAAACGCAAATTTAAGATAACTCCCAAATAACGCTTGTCCGCACATTCTTTTTTTAAATTTTTAAACAATTAAATGCTGGAATATAGCTTGCCTAGAGCTTAGAAATTAAAAGAAATAGTTCATATTCTTTAAGTATGACGTTACCTCTGTGGTAACAATGGGAAATTTTGTATACCGACTGAATCAGTTAAAGAATTTCATGAAACTTTTTTGAAGTTATACTTCTTATGGACGCTAACCATCTAAGACATTGCCCTGCACTTCCTCCTGGGCCCTTGTGGGAACGATATTGGCGGGCGAGATGCATTATTACAGACCTATAGACTCTTTATTTTTGTAGCTCTTGTTTCCGTTTTTTGCTCTTTCTTTATATTGTTCTTGGCTACAAATTTGTCTTTCATGTCTGCCATTGGAAAAAAAAAAAACTTCTTATGCGACTTCCAACAAAGTTGCGTTAAACGTTTAACGCTACATTTTTATTGGCCGGGAAATCACGTGGTAGGATCCAGTTTTCCCTCATTCATTTCCATATTGTTTTGGTTCTCACTAGCATAAAAGTATTGTTTTTCTATAAATATTTTTTTTAGTTTGATTTGATACACATATAATTTAATAGGATAGTATTTTTTATTTTCAAATTTAGTGGATAACAATTGTAAAAAATGAGTGAAAACAATCCCACGGATAATGCGACGGATTTAAGGTTATGTCAAGGTACGTCTCTTGTGAATATCAATTCATTGTTAGGTTTTCTCTTTTGAAATTACATTATGACGCATTCACATACATTATTAATAGCAATACATTTTCCATGGCGAGACGATGAGGCAACCACAAGCACTTCTACTGGTTCAAGAGGGAAAAATGCACAATATTACCGTGATTACAGAGCACGGAAGCAAGCGGAGCAGGAAAAAGAGTCGTTGAATAGAACTAGTGATCCTTCTACGACTGCTGATTCTTCTACAATTAACGTCGCAGGTTACGAAGTTTAACTTCTTCCGCGTGGAGGGACTCCACGTACTATTTTTTTTCAGTTGATTTGCAACGTATTATTGTGTAAAATTCCCTTGAACATTTAGCAAAATTTCTCCTAAACACAACTCTACAAGTTATAGTTTAAAGCACGATATCGCTATCAACCGTAATTGTGAAGAATAAGCTATTCTGTTTGAATCTTGTTAAGTAAGTTTCTAAGTGCTTTCATTAAGAGGGGCTTTGATCAATTTGATAAATGTGACATATTTTTAATCGAAAAATATTTGAAGTATTCTAATGTTGTTTTTTTTTTACACTGCCAAACTTCGGCTTCATTTCAAATTAAAATCAAATTATTTTAATTGTAATTGATGATTTGGTCACCTGGGGAGCTTCAATTTTACAATTGCGATCAAAATAAATCACGTTTGCAATTTTATATGCTTTTTGTGAGTAGTTGCATTTACCTTCTTCATAAAATATCACATTTTACGTGGTCATATTTTAAATCCTCTTCCTGTTATGGCATATATTTTAACGAAATACATGTTTTTGTTTTAACTTTTTATTCATTAATATTGTAAGGGAAAATAAATTAATCTTCAAGGAATAAAAAGTCATATTTTGAAATATTTTGAATTTTCTAGAAAAGTAGGGCATTTAAGCAATATTGTCAATTCTGTATGTATATATATATGTATATATTCTTTAAAGTAATGACTTTAAAAATTAACAAAATTTTAAATTTTATTAAAAAAATCTCTAACATTTTATTCAATTTGCTTAAAAAACAAAATGTTTAGTCATGCATTAAGGTAACTAAAGCGAAATAATTCTAGAACATCAGAAAGGGGACGAAATTGATTATAATATTCGACTCTTATGAATATTAAATAATAGGTAGGTAAAAAAACGTATTATGACATAAAACAAATTATTGAACTTTGCACTGAAACTAATTTAATTGTTGAGTATTTCATAAAAACGAAATTCTTAACCAAATCAGAAATACGGATTAACTTACTATTATTATATTATTCTTAACAGCAGAAAAAACAAGTTTTAATTTTCCTTGATAAAACGCAATTGTTTAGAATATATTTGAATTTTAGCTTATGAATAAGACAATTATAACGATTAATCAACGACAAACAGTTAGAAATCATAGACAAGCAGAAAAATAAATTAATTGCAACAAAACAAACAAACTATTGTTTCCAAAATGTTTTTACTACTGATAATACTAATAAAATTATTGTTCCTAATTAAAATTCAGTCATTAATAAACATTTTATCAATTTTAACATTTCTAAAATGCAAATTCAAACATTTTTAACAATAGCAAATTAGTTTTTAACAGTCATTTTCTTATTTGATTTAAAACATAACTTATTTCATTAATTTACGTTTTATAATTGTTATTAACATAAATATTGAAACTTTAAGCGTTTTTATTTGCGACCAAGAATTTTGAAAAATATGTATCGCATGAATAACAGATCTATTAAATATATTGGAGCATTTGCGAAAGACAATATGTATTTACATTAATTCCGACAGGAATTAAATATGTCATAATTTTTTAAACGCATTAAATATTTACTGATAGACAATAATAATTAAAATCTACTTCTTTAATTTGAATATTGAAGGATAAATGTTTCATTAACTTCATTAATATTAGAACAAAAGTAAGCATTTTTTTCGTTCATCATCACAATTTATTCGAAATATGATATATTAATTTGATTATGTTTAAACTTTAGAACTAGTTAACAGTTTTTAAATTTGAAAGAATGCATGAATTAAAAATTTCCTCTAAAATATTATTGACTTTGTGTATTTATTTTATCAGTATTCATTTTAAGTTAATTTTGCTCTTAAAATCAATAGCTGTTAAAGTGAAACTGCAACAAGCATACATGTCTGTGAAATAACATAATTGGGATTTATATAAAGAGAATTTTATTGATTACTGGATGAATACACTTTGTTTGTCTTAGATAAAAGAAAAAGTAACCAATAAATCGGTATTGATCAACACTATACGCAATTATAGAAAAAACTTTAAAAAAAAACTTTAGCGACGCAATTGTAAATGTTGAAATAATTTAAATTTTTATTTAATTCTATGTTGTCCTTCCTAGTGACTTTACTTAATAGATTAAGTAAAACATGTTTTTAGAAGTTCAAATCAGTACAAATAAAGATTATCTTTATCCAGTATTATATGATAGCAAAACTTTTGCTTTCACGATTGTCAAAATATAATATAATCAATCAGTTTTCCCCTGTAATTTTTCCCTTTCATTGAGTAAAAAAGTATGGACAAAACTGCCAAAATATGTTAAAATTTACCGCTTATGGCTCCATGGAAACACCAAAAAGTTTAAAATTTTGACTGACGCACTTTAGTAAAAATTTTGGTTAAATTAACTATAAAATATTTCTTGCCACATTCGATCCAATTGTCGAACGAGGTCATCAACATTCCGTGCCAGATGCAATCGCCTTCCCATCATATCCCAGACATGCTCGATGGGAGAGAGATCTGGTGATCTGGCAGGCCAAGGAAGAGTTTGACAAGCTTGCAGACAGTTCATAGCAACACGTACCATATGTGGTCTGGCATTGTCCTGCTGAAAAACCAGCCCAGGGCGCTGCAAAAGGTAACGGTAGCAAAACAGGTCTTAGGATGTCGTCGACGTACCGCTGTGCAGTAAGTGTACCTCTAATGGCTACCAAAGAGGTCCGGCTGTCAAAGGAAATGGCACCCCAGACCATAATGCCTTGTTGAGGGCCTGTGTGGTGTGCAATAGTGAAGGCAGGATCCCCCCCCCCCTCTGCTCTGTGCGTCTCTAAACACGTCTTCGATTATCGTCAGGACACAGTTGGAAGCGGGATTCGTCGCTAAAGACTATACGTCCCCAGCCGGCATCATTCCAGCCATATCTGTTCAAAACATTCATGCATACGAAATTTCATAGCAATCGGATGACTGCTTCTTGGTGCGTCGATTTTTTTGTTATAGAGTGTATAATTAACTGTTCTAAATGAATCCACTAATAGAACCCCATTTTCACCATTAAATCATCATGGGAAATTAAATGTCATTCTAAACCAACTTCGAACTGAAACCAGCTGCCGAGTGTTTAGAACCGCTGCTTAGAACCATGGTGAATCCATGAGATACAGCCCAAAAGTGAACATCGGGCGACGTGGTACTGGGCCACGGATGATCCCAGTTAGACTCTGGACTATGTGAACGAGGATTTTAAATATTTTTAAAAATAAATATTGGAATAAATTGAGTGTTGAAAGTGACTTGAGGCTAAAATTATGAAATATCCAGTTTGGATTCAGACTGATATGCTGACTATCTTATGGAGAGCGACTAGTGTCAAAATTTCCATTAAAATGCACTGATGCACTGTATGTAAACGGTTCATTTAGAAGTTTATATGGCAACGGTTTATCGGAAATTGTTTTCAAATTTATAGTTGCGACACATTTTGTTAAAAATACAAAACTAAGAAGTAAATTTTACCGAACAACTGGTTTTATACCAGATATCATGATAAAAATTACTAAATTTTACCACATTAAACAAATTTTATCATATGTAATAAAACGATATTTTATTGCTAATTTTACCAAAATCCTTACTAAAGAGCTTCGGCAAAAATTATTGATCTTTGTGGTGTTCTCACAGAGCAAGAAACATGGTAAATTTTAACATATTCCTATTGTTTTGAGCATACTTTTTTTTCTCAATGCAGAAACAATATTTTTCACAGAAGTGTAATAAAAACTTTTGCAAAATTTTATTTAACGATTTAATTTAACAGCACACTATTATTTCATTTATTATAGCATTTTCTATTGCTCTTATAACTTTGGATAAATTTAATTAAATAATAAATTCTATTTTTTAAAGGATTTTTCTTTCCATATTTGACCATTTTACAATTATGCATTATTAACTACGTTAAGTAAAAGCTGCATGATGTTAGATCTTTAAGTATATCCAAAATAGTAAAAAAGTTTTGAACGTGAAAATGAGCTTTTCGTTTCCTGAGATTCCATGCGGTGTTACCTTAGTTACCAAAAGCGCATTTAATGTTAGGGAAGTTCTTTAAAATAAACTATTTTAAATAATGCTCAAATAATAGACTATATGATCAATAATCTTAATTAAAATAACAAGCTTTTTGAACGATTTTATTAGAGTTCTCTTTCTCTCTAATATTTAAGAATTTCTAATTTTCATAAAAATAACTGTTAGTTAACAAAACAATGATAAGTAAAGATATTGCTTTATTAATAGGAAAATAATTCGTGTTTAAGGTGTATGATGAATAATTATAGATACGGATGATATATGCGGTAATAAACCATAGATAAAAAAAATTGCAAACAACAGAAAGGCATCATGGAGTTTCGAAAATTAACTTTTATGCCCCAAATATAGTTTTTGAAGTGAGTATATAAAAAAAAAACTACAACATATAATACTAATAACAATTCATTTAAAATTAAGGTCACGTTGCCTAAATTTTAAAACATGGACTGATTCACATAAATTTCCCCAAAAGATAGTAAAATATTTAAAACAAATCTATTGAAGCAATTAAAATGAAAACTATCAATAAAATCTGCAATTTAAAACTAACATTTTGGTGTAATATCCTCTCATAAACTATGATATTAACGAGAGAGAAAATAATAGTTATGAATTAACTATTCTGATACTCGTAGCGTTTGTGTTACTCTGGTAGCAAAGTGTCATGATTTATAAAATAAATTTAATATTTAAGAATAAATATTCTGCAGTGTGCAGAAAAGGAGAAAAAATGAATCACCCTGAATACCCTTGACCCAATAATCAGATCTTCATTAACTAGGATTCACGTATGCTAAGGATCATATTTGAGTCCTAGTTCATGGATTATTTAAGGATCTCAAATATGCTAATTAATAAGAGCAGACGAAATTTTAGGTTAAGAAATCAGACACGAAAACGTATTTTCTCTGCCTTTTCTTCGACGGCTTTGGATTTCTGGTCCTCAAAATGGGGGGGAGATAGTCGTAATCTTGGAAATATGGTCCCGTTAGTCAGGAAAGGGGTAAAAACTTTTGACCCGTCAACGCTAATTTTAATTTTTCGTGTAATTCACCCCGTATAGAAATTTTTTTTAAGTAAATCGAAAAATGCTTGCATGCAATTATGAAATTCGTCTATCCTCCAAAAACAACTCCGTGAAAAAATTATTTTTAATTAACCATTCCATTACAAACCATTAGGATTTTATAGTTTATAATTTTTTATATAATTTTATTTAGTGACAGTCGAAAATATTTTGAGCTGCAAGGTATACAAATTTTAATATCATATAAAAAAAATTTAATTTTATAAAGCAAACTACGAAATTTGAAAGAAATCGGTCAAATAATTTCTGCGAAAACGAATTTTGAAGAAGTCATATATTTAGAATTCGATTTCTCTGGAACTATTCGACCGATTACGTTCAAATTTCGTATTTTGACATATAAAAGTATGAAATTGCTATTTTTTAAATAAAGTAAAAGCATTTTTACCTTACGATTCAAAATTTTTCAACTATTATTAAATAAAATAATAAATGATTATTAAAAAAATTTTTTGCACGGAATTATCCCTAGATAAACGAATTTTTCAATCGCGTTCAAAAATTTTCCGATTCACTTTAAAAATTCTCGAGGTATAGCGAAATATGAAAAAAGTGAAATTAGCATTAAGTTGTCCTAATTAAAGACAATCTATTGACCAAATTACAAGGACTAGATTGAAGCTAACCCCCCCCCCCTCTATTTTTAGGATCAGAAATCCGAATCCGTCAAAAAAAAAAAAGCATGTTCATTCTGAGAAATTACGTTTTTGTGTCTGATTTCGTCACTTAAATTATCGTCTTCACTAATTAATAAGCTTATTTGAAGTCACCCTCTTGAACCACCACGATTGAGTTCTTGTACGCGAAGATCCAATCATAAGATCAAAAGTTATTCAAGGTGATTCTTTTTTCCCCTTACTTTTGCCCACTGTACATTGTACTGCATGTATCAGATCATTGTGAATATTTGGGCAAACTAGAGGAGAAATCCTCCATTAAGTAAATGCAGTTGATTCTTTTAACAACAGCTAATGAGTCATAAAAGAAAGCAACTTAAAAGTTAAAACAAAGAGAATTAAGTTAAAAAAAAAGCAACCTAAAAAAAATTAATAACAATTGTCATGATAAAAAACATTCTGTCTAACACAAAAAATAATGGCCTTATACGAAACGTTGACCTGTGCTAAATTAAAAAATAACAAGCAGCAACACGAAATGTAAGCCATTCATGTGTTTCACACAGAAAAAAAAGTCTATAAAAACTGCGAAAATGTGGTAAAATTTACCAAGTTTCCGGTCAAAAAACATGTTAATTTTTATGGAAGAGTCTTAAGGATTTTGGTGAAATTAACAATAAAATATAGTTTTATAATGTTTGATAAAATTTAGTAAATGAGGTAAAATTTCGTAATTTTATCACGATACCTTAGAGTTAGAGTATGACATAAAAACCATTTATCCAGTTAAACTACTTTTCAGTTTGTTATTTTTCACTAAATATGTAGTAATAAGAAACAAAATTCCTAAAACCAGAATTTCCGGTAAACTGTTACCATATGAATGGAAAAATCACCAAATGAAGGATTAAAATACCATATATTTTTTTATTTTATTCAGAAGAATACTAGGTTTTCCTACCAAGAATGTCATTATCATATAGCACGTAATTTTTCCAAAATTGTTTTCTTCACACAAATTACTGCACGTTTTTATGGCGATGAAAAAAAATATTACTTACGCCTCTCCAAATTAATCGTTTTATTTCTTTGATATTTTGATTACTTAATTTATCAAAATAAGTAATATATAAAGTTAAAAAAAATTATACGTATTAAATGTAATTTTAAAAAATTATAAACTCTTATTGCATAGCCTTAATTCAATTGCTGCCTGTCTTGATATAATTCTAAAAAAGATATCAAGAAAGGTAGCAATATATATAAGAAATAAAAGGATTACTTAAGTTATCAATAGATATTACATACATTAAACTTTCCTACAGGAAAGCTAAAAAAATTATACGTAATATATATAATTAAAACTGATAAACTTTTATTGTATTATCTTTAATAACAGCTGTGCATATCTTGATACAATTTCAAAAAAGATAATGAAGTTTTAATAAAGATATTTTTCATTTAATATCACCCCTTTTCTTAAAACAAACCATTGAGAAAACAAACTATCAATATACAAACCAAAACGGTATTTTATAAAATCTTAGCATTCAAGATGCTTTACCAAGTAATACTGCATGCCGTAGAATAGTAATTGGAACGTTCTCCCCTTTGGCCCTTTCTGCACATGCATTATGCAAGAGCTCTGTCTCATAGTCCCCAAGAGTACTGCACTATTCTAGTTATAGGATAATACCTCTGTCGTCTTCCTATAGGAAACCCCCCAGTCCCCATTTGCTAAAATCAGGTGGAATAGGGTTTTGGTAAGGATTAGAACGTAATGAACAGTCTGCGGCCGAAGAATCTCCTACGCACCTGCGTCGGGATTCACGTGAGCTAAATTAAATTGAGTCTTATTCTGGACTCAATATCGGTAAATCGAATGCGTATCCGTTTCTGAGTAATATGTTGACAGGGTTAGTTTCTGGAATAGAAATGTCCTCCTTTACCTCGGAAAATGAAGTGTTATAATGCAATAGGTAGGCTTTTATTTATTAACTAGAACAGCAAAGCAAAAGTAATGCAACTATATCCTTGAACAATTTTTTATACACTTAATAAATATGCCAAGATAAATAAAATATGAGAATCTTTATGAATAATATTTTAACATACTTTAAAATTTGCTTTCATAAATAAGATTTTTAAAAAAAGATTTTTCACGCTTACTTCAGTAAATTATAGCAAAATTTATTGATTTTGCTGCATCATATATGCAAATGTTTCGCTCTGTCTTAAATTATACAGGTTACATATAATCACCATTTATGATTTTTTTTTTTTTTTAATGAATAAAAAAAACTCATTTCTAGTCATTCGTTTTGTTTACTGACTTATTGCAGCTGTAGTTTCTCAGAAAAATTTATCTTCCGTCTTCTTTTTGAATATTTAGCATTATTTATTATTCCTAGCCGAAGTAAAAATGTAAATATGATTGCAAACTGAATTTTCTTACTTAGAAATTCTCTTTCAGCCCTGGTTCACATAGAGCCATTAGCAAAGTCTCGATCTCCCATTTGATGACGAATTTTGTTTCCTCCCATGCAAAAATTATATCCTCTTACTACTCAACCTAAATCATATGAATTGAAAAATAAGCCTGGGTCTCCCTCTTGTCCTTTTTCCCATTGAAGCCGAGATAAGTTCAGCTGATATTAAATTTTTCGGCGTAAGAACATTAAAATGCTATACCACTCTTAGTACTTAGATGATATTGAAAATTTGATTTAAATAATTACGGGAAAGCATGAAAGGCCTATAAAATTTTCAATGTAAGGCAAAAATAAAATAGCATATAAGTAGGAAAAACACGCAATCGAAATAAATTATTTCAAAAAAAGTGTCAAAGGGAAAATCAGTATAACCAAATTTCAATCTGTAAATGTCTACTAATCTAACTCCATATATATTTTCAAACATTTCCTCTGGGTTTTGTTTTAACATAGGTTTTCGCAAAAGATTTACTTTTAAAATCTTACAAAATCAGAAAACTCAAAAAATATACCTTAAATACTATATGTCTATAGTTTATATAGTTTTAAATTTTGAATTGAAAAACAATAAATCCCCAAATATCGTTACAAAATCGTTTAGAATATTTAGCATAAGTGATTATCAATATTTTTTTACGTTTTACCAAGCCTCTTTTCTGAATTTCCAATGGCAATATTAATTGTTTAATTTTAAGAAATATTCAAAATTAGGAAATCCGCTTAGTATAGTTGCTGCTTACATAAATAATGAATTGTAATGAATGTAATTATGAAATAATATACCACTTTTTAAAAAAAATTGGAACTATCTTAGATTCAACTATTGTATATTTTTCAATCTAAACATGTAACTTCGTCCTTACAATTTCCTATAATTTTAGTCTAATTTTCACTAAATTGATGTTTGGATTAGATTCATTGTATATTAAAAATAACATACTACATATATTAACTAAGCGGAAGTTTTGAACATCTGTTATATGTATATGAATAGATTGTGTGGGATTTATGAAGATAAAATAAAACACATTAAATGTAATAGATAGATTATGTAGGTGAAATAATGCATATTAAAAGTAATATAATGCAGATAAAATAATATACGTAAAAGCAATATACATTAAATTTAACAAAACATCACAGTGTTTTACAAGAAAAAACTTAAAATTTCGTCAAGTTTTTTTTTTTTTTAATTATTAAACAGGAAAGTTCATTTAATTGAAATGTTGGCAGATATATTTTGCAGCCCTTTGTACCTAAAAAGGAGTATTTATGCGAAATCAATTTTCATTGCTTAAAAAAGCAAATGAAAGTTTTTTTTTAACTTTTTATTTTATTTTTATGAACAAAACTTTTTGAGGCATTTCTTCTTTATTTAAAATTTGCCAGTGTTATTTTAAAATTTTGAAATCATAATCATAATAATTTTGAGGGTTGAGAATGTTCTGGGTAACACCAAAAAATGTCGAGGCTTTATAAGAAAAAGCTTTGATCTATAAAAAATTCAAATAAATAAATAAATAAATGAATGAATAAATAAATAAGAAGTAAGCAGCAGCATGAAATGCAACTCCTTCATATTCCTTACACTGAAAAAAGAGTATCGTCAAAAGTATCGGAATATAGTAAAATTTAGCATGTTTCTGGCTCAATAGGAAAATAAAAGAGCTCGGTAATTTTTACCAAAACGCTTCTGTAATGATTTTGGTAAAATTAAAAAAAAAAATATGGCTTCATAATAAGTAATAAAATTTGGTAAATATGGCAAAATTTGGCAATTTTATCATGTTACCCTGGAGCATTTCATAAAAATCATTTATTCGGTTAAATTTATCTTGCAGTTTTTTTCTTCTTTTTAACAGAATGGGAGATAATAAGAACTCTAATTTCGAAAACCAGAATTTCCGGTTAACCATTACCATTTGAGCAGAAAAGTTACCGCATAAATCGTTTAAATACAATACATTTTGGCTTTATTAAAATTACGTTTTTTATTTTTATTTTTACCAGAAATACCATAACTGTACAATATGGAATTTTACAAGAATTTTTTTCCCTTCCAGTAAATGAATTAATTAAATCAAAAAACAATAAATTATAGGTAACTGCTTTGCTTTGATTTAAAAAAGTAAAGTTTAGTTAAAACATATGGTAACATTAAAAGAGTAATGAAACATGCTAGGTAGTTTTTGACTGTATATTTAAGAAGCTTTTAAAAGTTCTGCATTAAGCTTCTAACTTTAATTGGGATTTCAAAAACTGACACTTTTATGTTGAGAAGCAACGAATAAATTAAATTCACTTTTTATTGGTTCTTAAATTCTTCGTTTTCTTATCAAAGTCTCTTTTCTGTATTTTAGAGCAATTTTACTTTACCTTAGAAGTCCCTAGGCATAAAAATTGCCTTAATTTAATTTTTACTTTTACATTTTATAAAAACGCTTAAATAAAGCCAGTTTCATATCTATAGTGCAAAACTCACATGTCCTAGTCATGCATATAAGCTAAATTATTATATTCAAACACTTTTTAATAAATGAAAACAATGTGGTAATAATAGTTGTTTACTGGGAGATTTGACTTTGACTTTTAAAAGACAAATTATAAAAAAAAAAATTAATGCAAATATTCTAATTTATCATTAAATTATACAACTAATATGTTTGTATAATTAGACGTCGCCATTTCTCATTTTAAGTTTATATTTCAAATTTTAAATTGTTTTACAAAAATCATAATCAAAAAATGAATTTGACGTCTGCAAAGATGCTAAATAAATAAAATTGTTAAAACCTTTTTTAAAAAGTATAAATTATATCTCATTCAAAAATTCAGTTCTAAGTTATTTATAATTTAATATTTTTCGTAAAAATTAGGAATAGTAAAGATGTATCTCCATTACATACACAATCTTGTTTGCAACTCAACATTTCTATATTTCTGGCATTTTTCGAATAAAATATTTTTCGTGTGTTGAAATTTATTTATGCATAATTTTTAACTAAGCAATTAATAATTTTAATATATTTTTTTCTGGGTATACTCAAGCATAAAATTTCGGAAACTTTCAAAAAAATTCATTTAAAAGTATCCAAATTTAAGGACATGTTGTTTGAATGAAGAAGAGTATTTTCAACATTCACTCTGTTTCGATCGGAAAATCGATATTTGAAATGCAACATACTGCTTCACTAGAGCTTCTTTAAATGTGTCACTCTCTAGGGTTTGTCAAGAAGAAATTTCTCACAAAAAAATTTGATTCGGGTTAAGCACTGAAACATTGTTAATTTCAAAGTTAGTTTGTTTAAAAATTTTACATTGCTTTAATTTTAAAACCCTTTCAAGAAGCAATGGGGAAAAAACTGTCAATTATTTTGACAACAATTGAAACCACTAAAATTGTACTGGATTTTGTCTCCTAAATAGAGTGTTTATTAACCAAAAAATTTTAAGTTCTGAAAATCATAAATATAAAGCAGATAGCTTCAATTCGGTCATATATACGATAATCACATTTCTAGTAGCTTTTCTTGACTGAAATTTTGATTCAAATATTGCTCCTGGGAAACTCCATCTCTTAAAATTATTTTATTGCACGTAAGATAGCATTCTTAATGGTTTATCAAAACATTCTTTTGAAAATTAAACAACTACTCAGAGAAAAAAGTATAGTCCAAACTACTCGAATATTGTAACATTTGTCGTATTTCTGACTCTATGGGAACACCGAAAAGCTCGGTAATTTTTACCAAAGCGCTTTTGTAATGATTTTAAAAGACTAACTATAAGATATAGTCTTATATTATGTGATAAAATTTGGTAAATGTGGTAAAATTTGATAATTTTCTCATGATACTGCAGAGCATGAAATAAAAACCATTTATTCGGCTGAAATTATTTTTGAGTTTTGTATTTTTTACTAAATGTGCGGTAATAAGAACTATAATTTTGAAAACCAGGATTTAACGTAGACCGCTACCATTTGAATGGAAAAATTACAAAATAAATTATTTAAATACCGTATATCTTGGTTTTTGTGGCCAAAATTATGCTCTTTTTTTTTAACCAGAAATTCCCTTACCAATTCTGTAATTTTACCAGATTTTTTTCCAGTATAGTATTCAATTTTTTTCATATCCTTCTTAAAGTTTACAAAATTTTCATATTAAAAAATAAATAAAATGGTGCGTGAAAAATACTATAAAAGGTATTTTCATATGGATAGCCATACAAACAATACTTGAGTGTGGTTAATTTTTGCTCATCATAGTTAAATATTTCATGTCTGTAATATTTCCCTCAATATATAATATATTTTGATGTTATATAGACTATATAAATATATGTATTAATGTAGCATAAAATACGTTTATAAAAATTTATTTTAAATAAACAGCTTGTATAAATTCATTTCATCATGAATTGTATAGTTCTATTCTTAGTTTTCCGAGCAACTATCTTTTAAAAATTTACATCCTCGCATTTAAATGTTAAAGATTTCCTTTTTTAATCAATAGTTTTCTCAAACATTTATTTAGTTTCTCAACTTTTATTAACAAATGTAATCTTTCACTCTAAATTTGTAGTAATTAAATGAATATCATAACCTATCTACTTAGTTAATTGTCACAAAAACAAGTTGATTTATGTAAGAAGAATTAATCTTGATGGAAAAAGCAAAATTTATTTTTATTTAAGGAATCGGACTTATTTGTGAGAATAAAATAGGCTTCATTTAAAGTATAATATCATAATATTTTAAAGTGCAGTTTCATAATGTAAGTAGAAAATTTTAGTTTAATTTTGCAATTTCGACTGTGTTGTTTTGAATAGTGTAGAGGAGAATTCTTAACTTAAAAAACCAAAGAAATAAATAAGAGTAAGGATATTATTGAAAAGTGCTAACTAATTCCAGCACGATTTTAATAAGGGGGTAATATTAAGGGATTACAGTTTATAAAAGAAATAATGAAAAACCGTTTCAAACTTACTTGAAAAATAAAATTGACTTCTTTTGAAAGTTACCCATTTTTTTTAAAAGGGTAACTTGAAATTATATCCGAGAACTTCCTTTAAACTGTACTGTTTGCAAAATTAAGGATGTGAATTAATATTATATACTTATTTTTATTTGCAAAATTTTAATTGCGTTATTAAAATAGAGTAATATATAATTAAAAACTATCTTTTTTTTTCTTATTGAAAACTATCTTTTGATTGGAATTACAGAATTATGTAATTGCAATATAATTAAACTTTTATATAAATATAGCAAAGATTTGAAACTAATGTTAGCCCAAAACAAATAGATTGCTAACTTGTTGTAACAGAATATTATCACCGTTATTTTACTAACATAACGCAAGACGAAAAGAAACACCGTAAAAGTGGTTTCTCTGCATACAAACTTCTGTAACTGGAAAAACACATAACCTGCATTTTCAGAGATGCGAATAGGTATAGGATATTTTGATAAACAGGACTTCTATCATGTTTGTACTTGTAATAATTTGATAAGTGTCAAATAATAAATGATATATTGAATTGAATTTATTGTTTAACAAAGCTAAACATATTATTATTCAAAATATGTAATTTTGTTAATATCATTTTTTTAGCTTGTTCAAAATCATTTTTTGCAAAAATTTAACAATTGTTATCTAAATTATTTTAGTTTATTCATTTTTAAATTGTATTCGGAAACAGCAAGACTATTCATCACATATAACCCAAAAGTTTGAGATCCGAATAAACCATAAAACTCATGTTTAGTGGGGAAATAATACAGATGCTTATATTCTGTATTTAACACTGAGTATGGTCAAAAATACTAGAATATGGTAAAATTTACCTTTTTTTTCTGGCTCTACGGGAACACTTAAAAAGCTTGGTTATTTTTTACTGAAGTAATTTAGTAATGATTTTGATAAAATTAAAAATAAAATATGGTTTTATAATAAGTGTGGGAAATTTTGGTAATGGTGACAAAATTTGGTAATTTTATCATGAAATCTTAGAGCATGGCAAAAAAGCTATTTACTCGGTTAAATTATTTTTAATTTGTATTTTTTACGAAATGTGGGATAGTAAACACTATTGTTTTGAAAACCAGAATTTCTGGTAAACCACTATCATATTAATTACAAAATTATCTAATATTACTTTATTAAAAATTACTAAATAATGGTTACCAAATAATCTTATTTACCAAGTGAAATTTGAGTGAAGAAAAATTACCAAATGAATGGTTTTAATAACGTATATTTAGTTTTTATTAACCAGAATTATGGAGTTTTTTTTTTAACCAGAAATGTCAAAACCATACAGTACGGTAATTTTACTAGAATTTTATTTAATCCATTAAACAAGAAATTTTCTGTTTCATTTAGATTTCTAAATCTAATCAGGAATTTAATTATTCAGTCTTTCAAAATTGAAGCAAATACTTTTTCTTAAAATTTTATTCCTTTATTTTCAATTAAAATTTAAGAAAGCTCAACATCCCAGTAAAAAAAAAAAAAAGAAGAGAAAATGAAAGAGAAAAATCATAAAATAATAACTAAACCTTGAGAAGAAATTGAAAAATGCATTTGATTATTAGTCAATTATAATGCCATAGACATATAAACTATTTCCAGAAAATATTTACGTTATAAAATTCACTGCATGTTACGTGCATTTATGAAATCAGCAATTTTTATAAAGATTATATTTATTATGAATGATATGAATGATCAGTTATAAAAAACTGTCACTAGCCCAAAATGTGGAGAAATTATTGATGCTCAAGTTTTATAATGTGAAAAATTTAAAGCAAATCATAACAACCTGTTGACATAATAATAATATTCATAATCTAAGTCAAATGTTTTTATATAAAATAAAAGTAACTAATAAAAACACTCTTTTCCTAATGATAGCCCTTTTTTGTATCTATTGGATAAGTTAAAATTTTTTCCCATAAAATAAAAATAAATTATTTCAACCAACTATATAATTTCAATTATTTTCTATTTATGAGTGCCACTTAAGCACAGAATTTATAACCAGTAAAAAGAATCAAAGAAACAAATAATATTTATCAAGGAATGAAGAGTATTCAATCAAATTCTTAATAGTAAGCAAATTTTTCCAATAAAAATTGAACTTTGTTTAAATTCTAGGGTATTTTTTACGTATTATAAGAAAAACCCTTTTTTAATAAATGTTTTTAATTTGCCCACGGAAGCTTTCTGAACGACATGCTTTATCGCTGTGATAAAATTAGCATGTCATTGAAATCATTGTGTCTAATCCATCCATTTATAAGAACAAAATCTGTTTCAGTTTTGCATCAGATAAATAAGTAATTGGTAACAAAAGGTTCAGCGATAATTTCGCCAAAAATTCATAAAATAATTTTTTACCTCGTTTTTTATGGTGGTCACAAGCAGAGTTAATAGAGGGCGGCCCATGCATATTGACGACTGTATTGTTGTCCAGTCTGTGATGGGTCATTGCATGTAAAGAGGAACAGACTGTTAGCGGCTGGGCTGGGACCGGAACGGGTCCCACTAAGGGTCCCATATGAGATGCCATAGTAGTCTCGTGATGTGATTGTGGTGGTAGACTCCCCACCAAGTCCTGAAGACACAAAGAGTCATTTAAAGAGTCCATTAAAAGGCTGAATGTCCACTTCGAAACCCACTTACCGCGACCATTGGATGTTGTTTACAGAGGTATGCGGCCAGATCCCTCCGACAGATACTCTGTACTAAGAAGATTGCTCCGCCCGCACTCTGCACCCCCACTACTCACCAATCAACGTTACAGATCGAGTAGCAAGTCCCGCCCATCAAGACAGCGTCACCAACCCCTATCCTCCAAATTTTCCCCTCTCCTTCGTTCAATTGCTGTTTTTCCCCCACTTTTTCCCTCTACTGTTCCTACTTTCATGCCATTACGTTCCACAGCAGTACAGAAAGCGAATTAGTGAAAAGCCGCATAAAAGGAAAAGTCGAGAAAAATTATTGCAAATAAGTTTAATTTATACGTTCATTTCGTTGGAGCAGCTTTGTAAAATTTATTTGTTTTTTTTTCCCTTCCTACTTTTTATTTTTCTGGCGATCTCTCACTCTTTCGAATAATTTTTAAGTCTTCTTCTTTTTCTTCTTTTCTTTCCGTTTCATGTTGTAACATTTACAAGCAGTTCAGAGTGAGCAGCTTAACAGAGCTTTAAATTGGGCGAATGCGGTTATGGCGAAAGAAAGAGTCGGTCAGCTTGTTATGTAACCTTTTTAGTTTCCTTCGGACACACAACGGTTTTTCTAAAAATGTTTCCCTGTTTATAGCGGAATTTCAAATCATTTCTCATCAAGGAGAAAAAACTAACATTTTATTAAACTTCATAATGTGGAAGTCAAACTATCTTTTTCATGTTCTGAAATTTTTAACTGAACACTATATAAATGCTGTTAACTCTCGTTGCAACGACTATCCCCCTTACACAAAAGTATATATTATTCCTCTAAAGTTGTATTTAATCACGATATAAAAAATTTTTCAACAGCAAATGATTTTTTAAGTGATAAACCTCTATAGAACGATTTTTCATTTTTTTCCCGTTTTTTTTTTTTAAACAATGAAGGAAAAATCTAATCTTTAAATAACATTTATGTGTTTAAATTCCCGGAAAAAACAGTCCTTTTTTTATAACTTTTAAGCCATTTCGTTTTGCCTCGTAAAACTAATACAAATTTAACTCTGCATTCATTAAATATTATTAAAACAATTATTAATTTAGCTATGAACTGCGAAAAGGATTACTAAGCAGTTATAGTGAAGGCAAGTCTTTGCTAACTTTTCTACGCAGAAAAATTAACACCATAAAGTTCGACTTTTTTTTTCTTTTTAATCTTCGAATTTAAAAATATTTTTTTTTTCAAATGTTTTGATATTACGTATTTATTAAAAAAAATAATGTTATTTGTTTATTCAACATGAACATAATGTTATGGTATTATTATATAATGTAATGATCATAATGTTATAGTTTTGGATTTTTGAAACGGCCTGCTTAAAATTTATTTTACATTTTGCATAGAAATTACTTTAAATTTTACTTCAACAGCAAATTATCATTTGCCTTTATAAAGTGTATTTTATTTTATAATCATCGCTGAACACCTTGGAGTTACGACTACTAATGTTTAACTCGGTAGCCTTGTAATTTTGAACCCAATCCAGAAGACAAGAGAATTCCTGGATCAAGTATTGGGATAAATTTGCCTTCGTGGAAGACTTTTTTGGGTGAAACTAATCCTTATTTACGTCACATGAAGAGGAAAACCACGAAAAACTCCTACGTAGCCTGACAACAAAGGGACTCTTACCCATAATTTATATACCCCTGAGGATATTTTAAGTCAGCACTGTGGGCAGTGCAAGCCTGATGTCGAATTCGAATCAACCAGGCATTGCTGGGATTCGAGCCCGGTTCACCTCATTAGAAAGCGAACGCTCTATCCCCTGAGCCACCACGGCTTTTCGGTGTCTTTTACAGAAATTGCGATAAATTAAAAGTTTTAAATGCCAAAGCCTTCTGCTTATATATTCATGTGTTATGTACGTCATATTTCGAATGCTACTTTAATAAATAAAATAAAAAAATGAATGAATAAATAAATAAGAAAACATTAGCTAAATTAAAGTTAAAATATAAATTCAATGGTCAGTAAGAATTTTCAATAAAATAGCGATATGATTAAAAGTCTATCATATCAAAAATATTAAAGAAATTTTAAAAAATATATTTATTATTTTTAAATTGTTTTAACACTTTTGTTAAAGAACTTTTATATTAGGGGTGACTTGCAAAGTGAGCAGAGACCTAAAATAAGGGTTGGTAATCTTGAACTATACAAAAATGAAGAATTTAAAACCTTTTGCACTTATGAATAACATAGAGTGACATAGTGTTGTCTTATTTCTCTTTTTGAATCAATATTCATAAATATTTAAACATAAAATATTTTAAATCAAACTTTTTAACATTGTTCTATCCTAAAAATTATATTTTACTCACAAGTCTAATTCTATTGGAGAAATGTAACAAATTCTGTTTCATATTGATATAAATTTCGATAATTACTCTAAAGTAAATAAAATCATTGTCATGTCATAATTACATATTAATTAAACTAATCTACTTCAATCAAAATCCAAGAAAAATTCTCCATTCATTTGAATGTTTTACAAAAATAAAGAATTTAAATGTATCATTAGAGTTATCATTGCATCTATTCTGTTCTAAAATAAAAGAATCAACTTTAGTATGCAATGACATTTTTCTAATTGTCTAACGCTTTATGATTCTTTTTGTCATTGTTAATCAAATTAAAGAATTATAAACCTCTTTTCGTCGAATATTTAAAATTAATTTTTGATACATCAAACTTTTCAGTAGCATAATAAGATAAAATATGATAATTAGGCTCCTTTCTTTTCTTTCTTCTCCTTCATTCATATAAACAACATTTCAATTCCAAATAACGATGGTGTATTGAAATTACGAATTGGAAAACAAATTTCCCATGGAAATAATTTTCCTGTATCGTATGAAAGTTATTTATTCCAACGCATGAGAAATTTAGGGGAGGAACATTCAAAGAGATATTTTAGTGGAATGAAGAAACATCTGTAAACGTTTTACAAAATCTCTTCATCCGAAGAACTCAAAAAATAATAATAATTATAAATAATTAATATTTTGCTATATAATATACAAAGCTATTGTTAGAGCAGTACTATTATATGGCGCAGAAACCTGGAAACAGACTAAGATCGAAATACAAAAATTAGAAACCTTTCGAAACAAATGTTTAAGATTTATTTTTAAAATTTTCTGGCCTTACGAAGTATTAAATCAAAATCTATTAAGGAAAGCTAAAATAAAAACAATCGAAGATGAAGTTAAAAAACGAAGATGGAGCTGGCTCGGACATATCCTTAGAATGCCCAAAGAAAAAATTTCCTCTGTTGCGCTTACATGGGCCCCTGATGGTAAAAGAACAAGAGGAAGACCCAGACTTACCATCCAGCGCATGTTTTTGGGCGAATTAAAAGAATGTAGAATATCTGGCTGGGAGGAAGCAAGATCTATTGCTAAAGACAGGAGGCGTTGGAGGGATATGCTGGAGGCCTTAAGTGCCCAAGGCACGTAGAGGATAAGTGTGAAGTAAGTAAATATTTTGTGCTTAGAGGAGACTATGAAATTTTTGCAAACCTGAAAAACTGATTGCTTTCAAACTTTGACTTACTGTTGGAAATTTCCTTCTGAAATTACCAAAAAACAACCCCGCCACAGTTAGATACATTTCTCTACCTTTACGGTTTTGAAACCAGCACGGCTAAAAAAACGTGAATATAAAACTATAGGGTTTTATATCCATTTACAATTAACATAGTTTCTAAACCTTAAAAATGTAACTTAATCGGGCATTGGAGCTCTTGGACATTGGATATTGAACATTGCATTCATATAAACAATTTTTTTAATCTGAATAACTACGGTGTACTGAAATTATGGAAAATTTGGAGACAAATTTCTCCGGGAGATAATTTTCCAGTGTCATATAAACGTTGTTTATTCCAATACATGAGAAATTTAGTGGAGGAACAATCTATGAGATATTTTAGTGGAATGAAAATACGTCAGGAAACGCTTTACAAAGTCTCTTCATTAAAAAAAACTTTAAAAAAAAAAAACAAATTTCAACCAAACAATTAATTAACATTATGTACTTGCAGTAGACCATAAAATTTTTATAATCCTAAAAAACTGAGTGCTTTCAAACTTTAACTTACTGTTCGAATTTTCCTTCGGATATTACGGTAAAAAAATAAAAAAAAACCGACAGCAGTCTGTCATAACCATTATCTGTCACAACCAGCAATATGCCATTAATCATAAAGTTTATGGTTGGGAGCATTTCTCTACCTTTAAGGTCTTATAACCGTTTACTACTGGCACTGTTAAAAAACAGTGAATGTTTCAAATAACGATGGTATATTGAAATTACGAATTGGAAAACAAATTTCTCATGGAAATAATTTTCTTGTGTCATATAAACGTTATTTATTCCAACACATGAGAAATTTGGGGAAGGAACATTCTAAGAGATATTTTAGGGAAATGAAGAAACTTTTTACAAAATCTCTTAATTTAGAGAACTTGAGAAAAAATTAATTATTATTCTGTACTTGCAGCAGACCGTAAAATTTTTAAGCCTAAAAAACTAATGCTTTCAAATTTTGATTCACTGAAAAATTTTCATTCTTGAAATTACGGTAAAAAAAATCCGGCAACATTCTGCCTGATTAACCATAAAGTTTATGGTTGGAAACATTTCTCTACCTTGTGCGTTTTTGAAGCCATTTACAGCCGGCATGGTAAAAAAAAACTGTAATTACAAAACTGCACGGCTTTGTAACCATTTACAACTAACATAGTTTTTAAACCATAATTAAACTTAATCAGATATTAGAGTTCTGTGGGTGCTGCACCATTTAAGTATGAATGATAGTTTGATTTTCTAATAGTCTAGGGTCACAGATTGAAGAGTGCAGGTTACTAGAAACTCTTCATGTTTTGCATGAAATAGAAGAAATATTGTGATATCAACGCTGGGTTTCAAACCTCTGTTCAGCCGTTTATAAAATTGACTGATTAATCTTTCCTGCTATATAGTATGCACTCAGCTGCACGGAACAAAATGGCATTATGATATGGGCCTAGTTGACGCGGATATAGACTAGTTGTTAGACCGTGTTAGGTAAAAACAATCAATAAAAGTTTTTTTTCCTCACACTAAAAGTTTGAATAGCATCTTTTTTTTCATAATTATATGAATGTTTTTCTTTAAATATGGTAAAATAACAATTGAATAAATTTTATATTCAATGTATATTTATAGGTATATCTATATGTATATTATGTATATTTCACCATTTTTCCAAGAAATATGTAACAATGTAGTACATACCTTCATTAAACTCCTCGCCACAATTTTTTAGAGAAACGATCATTTAAAAAAAAAAATCCTTATTAAAAAATTTATCTTTTTTTCCATATGATCAACAATTTACATTCGAAACTATTTGAAATCGAACTTAATTTGAATCCAGTTCAAGTATACTTTTGCGTTTCATATTGCATTTTCCGTTATTCTTTACAAGAAGTTAAGCAAATTAGCTAGAGCTATTTTTTTTTTCATACTGAAGGGACGTTTTAATGTTTTTAAATTTAATCATGGATTCTTACCATTTTTTTAATGACTTTAAAAGAATGGAAAGACGCTGTTTCCTATGTTGAAAAGTCTTATTGAAGTAATAGTAAATTTCAACATTGGTAAAATAGTATATTCTTCAAAACTCAATTTTTTTTAAAAAAATGTTTTTAATTATTAGTAATACTAGTTTTTAATTATTATTAGAAGTAATAATATTAGTAATTTTTAATTATTAGTAGTAATTGTTAGTAATTATACGTTAAAATAATAATGTTATGATGACAAGCAAGTATCTTTAACGTGATCTAGCTAGATGATGCGTAGCGAGTTTCCTATTCTCTAATTTAAGTTCTAATAAATAAACAGTGGATAAGTGCTGATAACTGAATAATTAAACCTGATTTTTAGTGCTATTTTACTCGACTTTTAAGGCATTTACCAGCGAATTTTTTGAATATCTATGGTGTTTCTATTCGATCTTCCAACATCTGGAAATACTTCATTAAATTCTATAAGTTTAGCTTGGATGCATTTCCTTGTCAGCACCTGCAGATTTTTTTTTTTTTTTTTTTTTTTTTTTTTTTTTTTAAGGAAAAGAAAAAAAATCTTAAACATTATTATAAAGAAAAACTGAAAAGTCAGTTTTGATTCGCAAACTAATCTTCTCAGTTTCTAAAAAAAATAGTTTGCCATTCTGCTGATGTATAAGAAAAGTGATAATTTTCAAAAATTCCAAACATTGATCTTAAATAATAGTAATAAATAAAGAACTTAAAAGAACTTAACGAATATTTAAAAAACCATAGGGAATTATTCCATTTTTATGTCTCAATAATTCTATCTCACCACTCTATTACGTTAACCATTTGACGCAGATTTAACACCGGTGTCATTTTTAGAAATTTTTTTCTTACGCTATAATTACAAGTAAAAATACATTTGGTATTTCTTAATCATAAAAACAGTCTAATAATTACTAAAATAAATCCATTAAGTTATCGGAATTATATTTCTACTATAATATAAAATCCAAAAAAAGTTAGCTTAAGTAAAGGCTTTTCATTTTTTTTTCATTCATCAAAAATTTATTATTGATTTTGTAAATTAAAGAAATTTCACTGATGAATAACAGTTTCCCTTAGATCTAAATAACGGCAAATAAGTGCGAAATTGAAAAGTTACTGCTTGGAAGATTTTACTTTTAACGGAGAAAAAGCCATCAGTATTTCATGCTGTATTTCATAACCATTATTAAAATGCTGAAAATAATATTTTTGACTTATTTTATCTTAATTAATCCAAAATGGGGAAAACAATGTGAAATTATTTTTACTAAAAATTCTGCATCAAAGGGCTAAAAATGTATAATGATGTGAAATAAAATAATAAATTTTTAACGGCATTTTTTTTTTGTTTAAAATTTTTACCTACGTCACATGTACTAATTTTACTGCACGCATGTAATATTAAGCCATTAAACCTATTTTTTTTTAAAAAATAATAATCTCTGTCTAGCTGTGTTAGATTTGTAGACAAACTTGAATTTGTGAAGTACTGTAGATTGACTCTGCAAATTCTGTTACCAAGACCACTGTTAAAACTTTAAGTAAATAAGTTGTTCCGACGAATTTATTTCGTTGCAGTCTAATTCTCAATATAAATATTTGCACTCGTCTGCTTTTTGAATAAAATATTCTAATTACTATGACAAACAAACATAACTAAATTACCTCCCAATTACTTCAAATAAGCAAACAGACTAAGCCTTTAATTTTACAAAATATCGATTTCTACTAGCCATAAGAAAGATTTTTAACAACTCCCCCCTCCCCCCAAATTCTCTATTTGACCAACATATTCCAGTGCAGATGATTCTTTTCGCTATGAGAAACACGGCCGTAGCATAAAGAACATCTCCACTTAAAAGTTGAACCCATGATTAAGAATATATAACGGCGCATCAAGGCTAGCATGATTGGTGTCGATGGAGGGTCGGATTTTGCAACCCAACATTCCAAAGCAGCGAGGGGGGGGGGGGCTTGAAGGGGAATTTCTCTAATGAAAGCAAAGCTTCCATTCCCTCCCCCCTAAGCAAAGGGTAGATACGAATACAAATGAGAAGCCGTATCGGCGCTTTGGATCGATGGGATTGTAGTCGCGACCGTAGCTGTAATAACATCATGGCGGTTGTGCTTTTGAGCGAATCGTCCTCCAGAGTAAGATACGTTTTAGTAAGCAAATTCTAGACAGTTTGGGAGAGGGGGTGTTATAATATGTCGTTTAGAATTATCTTCCATGCGTAGTTCTTTTGTTATTTTATTTGTTATTTTGTGCAGGGTATGGAGGTGGTTTAAATGTAGCGGTTTTTTTCGTTTGTTTGAACATCTGGTGGGGGAAAAAAATCGGTTTAATTTATTCAGTTTGCTAATTTAAGTTTTGGGATGTTTTGTGCTTATTTTATGTAGACCATAGGGACGAGGTTTTCTAACTTAGCTGTATCGACGCGTTCGTTAAGTTCTGAGAACCACAGATATATCCGAAATAAAGAAGTTTAAAAACGGTATGGTTCAAATTTATTATTTTTATTCGGGATAATTGAGGCTTTTATTCAATATATATATATAAGGTTTTAGTTTAAGAAAATAAATGAAGATGTTGCAGTTTCAGTTCATGTTCAATTTTAAGACATTATAAATTAAATCAATTTAGTACTCAAATGTTATGTTCAATTACGGTGTCCTTTAAATATTACGTAAGCCTATTTTTGGCAATTTCGGATTCTCTTTCATCCTTGTCAACAAAAATAAGCGAATCATAGCTTTCCTCCATGTTTACGCAAAAACAAATGCTGATTTTTGTCCTGAATTTTTCTGTAGTATTCTAATTTTAGAATGAAACTGAAATACAAGTTGTAACTTGGCATACTTTTGATTTCCACAATTTTTTTTTCAGAATTTGAAATTTAATTAGTTTATTAATTAATTTAAGTGGAACTAATTTGACATTGAATTTCTATGTGCCTTAGAAAGTAAACGACCACGATTGCATTTTGCGTGATACAAAAGAGACTTCTATTAATTTGCAGATATAAAAAATAGAAGTTAAATTTGTAAAACTAGCTGATGTATCGTAAAACACGTACCAACATTAAAAAAAAAATCGTAAGAAAAAATTAAAAATATCTCAAGGTAACACAAAATTTTGGAAAAAAATTGGTTCCCTTCATTTTATTATCTTTCAAAGCCATCAGGTAAGGTATGGACAGCAGTGTAACTAGATGTTCAAATTATTAAGCAGCCATAAATGAGGTGAAGATGAAAATATAAAATTTTTCATGCTTGTCAGCAACCACATATTTGTAGATTACTGTTTAGGATAAAATGCATTTATAAGTACCATTTCGGAGAAGATTAGCATGGTGTAGTTGCAGTAAGATGAGCATTGCCAGTTTCACCCAAAAACATTTTCCATAAAACTGTGCTATACATTGCAGTGTCTTATTTGCCAGGGAAATGAAAAATTTGAAGTCCTTGAACCATCAATGCTTATTAGTGATTCCGAGAAAGATCTTGATCATAAGATCTTTCTTGAAAATTAAAACATTAAAGTTATGTGTAAGAAAAGTAATTCTTAAAAATTTACCTCTTTTTTGGTCGAAATCAAAAATATCCTGCACATATTTAAGAAACAAATTGATTAATTAGGACTCTATTAACTCATTTTTCTGTCATTCTCCACTTATTGCCAAAAAAAGGAGGGGGACAAAGGTATTGCAAAGGGTATGAGCTCTTTGCATAAATAGGCAGCTGTTGTAAGTCTACATTCATCTCCATAAGATCTTAAAGTTGAGAATTTAATGAGCAATGCCCTTTATCAGTGCAATATGAACGTATGTGAATACTAATATTGATACTTGATATTTAACTTGGAAAGTAAATAGGAAAAAAGGTTTGCTTCTATACAAAGAAAGCAAGCAGAAAAGTGAATCTATGCATAAATGTAGAATGCTGAACCAGTATTTTTTGATTCCAAGAATTGTACTCTGAGGACCAATGTCGTTATTACCTAAGTTGAAATCGATGTGAATGTCTATCTCAGCCCTCCACACACACCACGCTCATCTTCTCCCCGTAAAATGCCCATTTTTCCCGAATTAAAAAACCGTCAAAAAAACCTTCATATCTCAGTCTGTTTAGTACCTCCAAGCTAAATTTCTTTTTACACAATTCGAAATAAATGTATCATAAGTTCAATATTATTTGTTACTATTTTTATTTTCTTATATTTTAAGAAGGTTGCCCAATTACCTTCATTCAATAAATTAAATATTTTGTTTAGAAAGCAATGTATTTTTAAAAACATTGACAATTTTATTGATTAAGATACATATGTTTAAATTATTAGAACATTGCATGGTAGATGATATTTTTTTTTCATGCTAAAGTTAGGTTTAGAAATCATGGAAATAGATTCGATTGAAAACTTCGGTACATATTAAACAGATTAATCTGTTAAATCCCTAGCAGATTTAGGATTACTTGCATAACAAGAAGGCTCATCACTAGGATCCGATTGATTCGTCTCCGTGATTGTAATTTCAGCTGGCAAAAAATCAGTTTCATTTAAAATTGTTGGATCAATGGCCCATACACTAGAATACTTCAATCTTTGAACAGAATTTTCAATTGTTCCTCTCTTATTGTAAGCCTTTCGAATTTCGATATTGTGTGATAATCAGGCCGGAACAGTTTTGCAACTACTTTTCAACTGCTTGAATGAAATACAGTTAAAAGGGTTTGAAAAAATCTATCAAGTCGTTATAGTCAATGCATGGTGTGTCCTAGGAACTGCAACCAAATCAATTCAGTATTCCTGGAAAACAGCTAAGCGTCTAGATATTAAACTTATATGGACCCTTGAAATAGGCTCCAAAATCACATCAGTATGATTCAGAAATCCACCAGGGGTAAAATTGAGGCAATTACGCCACTTTTTCAGCAAAAAGATATCCCTATAGCCTCACACAATATTTAGCTACTAATGAAGCAAATAGAACATAGCCAAATAAGTTGTTTAACAACTATCCGATGCATTTATTAATGCACACAAGATTAGATCTGCTACATCCTTACACTGGATGTCCTTGAATTACACTAAAAACCTTTGAAACTAATAAACTTAGATTAAAACTTAACTCGTGTGCACAGTGGCTTGGTTCTCTTCCCTGGATCTCCAAGTTAAAAAAGTTTACTAATTTATACGCTAGGGCATTCTGCTCTAAATGCTCCTTTAGAAATCAAAGGTAGTACGATTCAGTAGATATACGATTTACGCAACTTTCCTCTAAATGTTTTTATATTTTAAAATGCAAGTGAGCGCCTCTTGTCTGTGAGAAACTTTTTATGCTTGGAGAAGTTTCTCTCAACTTATTTTGACGTGGCTGGAACATACTTGAAAAAAATAAAAAAGACAAGGAAATACAGTACAAATGGAAAAAATAATAGTTAAAAGAATTCAGTTAAGAGAATCTAAGAAAATTTATCATATTAAAAGCTTTCTCGGCTTCAAATCAATTTTTTTTTAATTTAAAAATGCCTCAAAGTTGTTGTAGTTAATTTACGTCGCACTAGAGCTGCTGGATGGGCTATTGGCGACAGTCTGGGAAACACCCCTGAGGATGATCCGAAGACATGCCATCACAATTTTGATCCTCTGCAGAGGGGTTGGCACCCCCGCTTCGGTAGCCCGGCGACCTGCACGCGAAGTCGAGCACTTTACGGTAGAACAGTTTAGCGAGAACCAATACCGCACACCCTCGGTCCTTACGCAGACTGATCCAAGTGGTCACCCACCCGCACTGACCGTAGCCAGTGATGCTTGACTTCGGTGATCTGCTGGGAGCCGTGTCTTAACGATCAGTCCACTACGGGACAAAATGCCTCAAAGAGAAATTAAAATAGAGAGTCCAGCAAAGTAAGGTAGAGTCCTACTTTAGACGCCTAGAGAAATTAAAAAAAGTTATAATCAAGTATAATTAATATGTTACTCTTACAGACCTGGAATTTCTACGTCGATTCGTAATTCAAATGTTTGATAACTCATTTAAATCTTCTATGAAAATATTTTTATTTTAAAATCAAATCAAACTTCTATGTACTTTATAGTGGCTATTTTGGAGAAAAAAAATTACTTTAATAGCAAAATTGAAATTTCTTTTCATTTTTAAATTATAAAGTGTTTATTGAAAATTTTAGAATGCAACGGTGAAGTTGTTGTTTTTTTAACAGTTCTAATTTTTGTTCTTTAGGGTAAGAAAAAAATAGAAAAAAATATAGATATTATATATTATGATAACCGGTTATAAGCACGTAAAATTAGATTCTAGGGCATTGATTCAGGCACTATAAATTTAAATTTTTATCGATGGTCGAAGTAAAATCGATCCCAATTTTATTTAACCGTAATAATAACATCTAAATACGTAACCTTTGTAAACTGTTTTTTAGACTTCATAAGTTACTTTACTATATTTAAAATATTATTTTTTAATTATAATTTTTTATAGTTTCATCAGATATATGGTTTTTAAAAGTTAAATTACAAACATGGTCTTTTTAGTGGAAAAAAACTAATATTTTTTATAATTTTTCTTTCCTAAGTATATATTACTCTCTTTGCATGTCCCTCTTTGTGTAAATCTTCCAATGATGAGGAAAGTATTGCTGAAAGTCTTCAGATACATAAGTGTATCTTCATGGAATTCGTCATTTAAAAGCATCAGACGATATAAAATTTTGGACGAATACATAGAAACCAGATGCCTTCAACATGGATTCCTATATAAATTATTAAAAAAGTTTCATAAGTAAATAGAAATCTCTCTCTCTCTCTCTTTTTTTTTTTTTTTTTTTTTTTTTTTTTTTTTTTTTTGCTAGTTCCAGCTACTTTTGCGACCGATATAAACTAGTTAAAATAATGATTTAATTTAATGTTTAGTTTTAGTTCAGAATTTAATAAAATTTAATTGTGTACTTTGATCGATATAATTAAAAAAAAACATATAGAAACTTGAAACTATGAAAGTATGGACACAAATGCACAGCGAGCTCAGATGGAATAAAAAATATTAATATTCGATGCACAATTTATTTACAACTTGATGAACAGATTTATTAACACTCAAACTTATAAAAAAAAAATTTAAAAAATACCAAATACCACGTGGGCTACTCTTGATGCGACGTACCATAAGTTTTATTTTATTTTATTTTATTTTATTTTATTTTATTTTATTTTATTTTATTTTATTTTATTTTATTTTATTTTATTTTATTTTATTTTATTTTATTTATTTTATTTTATTTTATTTATTTTTAATTTTAGAATTCTAATTTGTTCGAAGTTTATTGCAATTTTAAGTGTTTATTTCACAAATTTTTTCTCCCTTTTTGCTACAAATAATAACAATAGATCACTTATTGCAATGAAGAAAAAAAAAGGTTAAGTTTTCACTCCAGATTTTAATTTTATTAGATAGAGCTTCCTTGTTGATACTGATAATAAAAATAAATAAATAATTAAATAAATTTTTTAAAGAAAGGAACGGGTTGCAATAAAATCATCGAGGTTTACCACAATTGCCATTTTTTAACTCAATTAACCCCCCCCCCCCAAAAAAAAAAAGGTTTTATAGTATTTACTGTAACATGCAAACTACAATAGTGGTACTTATTTTCATAGTATCGATTAGATTCTATCGAGAATAAAAATTACCGAAAAAAATTTATATTTAAAAAAAAAAAAAAAAATGTAGCGAAAGTCACTTTTCAAATAATAAATTCGATTTCTTTTTAAATTAATTTTGATGATTATACCGTGAGCTACTGAATACACGAAAAAAAAAATCCTGTTAAATTTTCCGTACTGCATGGTAATGGCATTTTTGTCAAAAAATAAATAAAACTAAAATATACAATATATAAATCATTTATTTGGTAATTTTCCAGTTCATATGGTAGCGAATTACCGGAAATTCTGGTTTTAAAATTATGGCTCTTTATTACCACATATTTAGCCTTAAATAGAAACTTTACAATTAATTCCAATCGAATAAATGGTTTTTATGCCGTGCTCTAGGTACCATAATAAAATTACCAAATTTAATCACATTTACCAAATTTTATCACATATTATAAAACCGTATTATGCTGTTACTTTTTCCAACATTATTTCCAAAGCGCTTCGGTAAAAATTACCGACTCTTTCAGTGCTCCCGTATTTTGGTAGTTTTAACCATACTTTTTTTCTCAGTGTATATTGACACTTTTGAAAAATGTATTGTGATTGCAAAAGAAGATGTGAAAAATATGCCATTTAACAATTTCTATCATAAATTGCATGTCGACTGATTCAAATGTATTGAAAGTGTTACCAAAACGGGGATTTTTTCCCCCCAGCAAAACGAAGAAATTATATATAAAAAATAAATAAGCTAAGTAATGCAAGTTATTATCACTGCCTGATTTCTAACATTAAAACACTATGTGAATTAAACAAAAATAACGAATAAAATGTGTGGTCAGTTTTTTTATTTACTTCAAATACATGATATGAACATTAAAATAGCGTCACTTACATTTATTTGTACTAACTGAAAAACACTATGGCCTCCATAAATAAAAATTTTTATCTATTACTTTTCAATAGAAAGAAAAACCATTAAAAAAATATAAATATTAAAATGTGAAATCATCCGATACTGAAAATGTAATGATCTTTAGTAAGTAAACATTTTCTGGAACAAAATTCATCTCCAATAATGATCAAATTATAATACGAAGAGCTCCGTAATGATTAACCTTTTTCAGCCATCAGCTTTCAGAGCTCCTTTATTCGAAAGATTCAATTTTATTAAAATTCTTTCCATTATCTAATAAACATTCTTTCCTGAAATCCGGTTCCCTCCGTTGCTGGGATGATTATAAAATGAGCATTAAACTCATGAAGTTACAAAACTCAAAAATATCTAGGGTTCGTTTGTTCTTCTCCAAACCCATTGTTCCAAAAGGGAAGCATTTTCTCTAGAGCGCAGACGATAATCGAATTCAAAAATCCGCTCCACCTATATAGCTCCCTGATGTTAGTGTTTCCCTTTGCAGACGATAAGAACAAGAAAAGGCGTTTCGCATTCCGTTTAGAAAATGTGGGTCGATATCCGGCAAATGTTAGGGTGAGGCTGGGTGGTATGGTGCGGCGTGGGGCGGGGCCCTCCACTCTCATTGGCGGGTGGCACTGAATTATGATGGCGCACGGGGGAGGAGGCGCGTAGGCCTAACGTGATTATACCTAGCTTAGGTGAGACTTTGGGGGCTTAGGGGCTCTCGCAGCATGAAGCGCCGGGTAAAAAGGCGGCCGCGGCTTACGAGGAGGATTAAGCGTGATTTGCCGCCAAAGTCAAAGATATGCCGTTAAATCCTAAAAGGCTTACGTTTTCACTCCTTGGAGGGCATTACGAGAAGAGTCCTTTTACAATGACTCTCTCGCGGTTAAACACTCCTTAATAGTTGACATATCCGCGACACACACGCGCGGTTAGAGAGCACGATTAAAGGCGCGCACTATTCTACAAGCTTTTTCATTTATTTATTTCCAAAAGCAATCGTCTGCTCTTTTGCTCTCGTTTCTTTTTTATACCTATTACGTACGCATCTAATGGCAACACCTGTTAGAGGGATTTTCTCACGGCAAACGATATCTCTTAGCCTCTTAAAACGAAAATAGAAATAGTTTGGGAGCGAGCGAGTGAGAGTGACGAGAATATAGGACCCTCGATGGTTCTTACACTTGTATAGTGGATTGGAACTTCTTTTTAAAAAAAGGTTCTGGAAAGGTATGTATAATAGGCATTTGACTATTTTTTTTTATAGCAATGGAATTGTTGTAGGCGGAGACTATTTGAAACCAAGATTAAAACTTGGTTTTTCGAAATTACCGGCGTCATGATTCGTTTGATTCGTTGAGCTTTCGTTTAAGGTTCCAATTTTCAAGAATTTGAAATAGACATTAGCTTGAAAATCGACCATTTTGATTTTACAAATAGCATGTTTGTTTTTTTAAAAAACAGGAAGTCAGGTGAAATGCCATTTTCTACGGTCTCATGCCCTCCGTGCATGAATATTTTTGTCAAAATTACCTTTAATCCTGTTAAAAGAAAAAAAATCAACTTATTTATTCTGTTTACTGTAACATTTAATGTTCGTTAATGTTAATAAAAGAATATTTTAAGAACTGCTCTCAGACATGCGGTTAAAGAAATTTAGAGTGAAATTCCATTTAGTTCCTAATATTAGCCTTTACAATTTCAGACTTCATTAACTCAAATGAAAAAAAAAATTGTTTCATAGTAACAACTGCTAGGGAAAAAACTAAATGTATGTATCATGCTTTTCGTTCAAATCTTTCTTTTGATACCTCCAAAAGTTATAATAACATTTTTATTTTGTTTATCTGTAATTAAAGAACTATAAAGGTAGCAGAAAGAATTTCAATAGCGTGCGAACGTCTAATATAGTTTAGAACTTTGGTTTCCAGTCAATTTTGCGAGGAAAAAAAAAGAAAAAGGAGTACGAGATAATGCTCATACAGCATTAAAAAATAAATAAATAAAACTCAGCACAAGTATTTTAACCGTTATCTTTAAAAACATACATAACAGTAAAATTCTAAAAATATATTTATGTTATGTTAACTGGTAGATGATATATGTCTGTCAAAAAAAAAGTAAATAAATAAACCTTCTTTGCGTGGAATCAAATATATACTGTATTTTGAAAAATGTACTTTAATTATAAGCATAATACATTATACAAAGTACTTCTAACACTGAGAACAAAAAGTAGGGTCACAACTATTAGAATATGGTAAAATGTACCGTATTTCTGGTTCTATTGGAACACAAAAAGGCTCGGTAATTAAAACTTCAGAATTTTCGGTAAAGCGTTACATTATGAACTGAGAAATTACATAATGAATGGTTTAAATATCGTCGTAAATTTTGATTTTATTAAGAAAATTATGTTTTTTTTATTTATTTTTTTTTTTTTATTAATGTCTTAATCTTGCAGTACGTTAATTTTACCAGAATTTTTTCTCCCTGACGTCACTTACGCATATTTATATTATTAGAATACTTATAAAAAAACTAAGTTATTAGAGTCTACACAACAAGTGCTGGACATAATAGCCTATTGACATTCCTATTGATATTATTCAGTGTAATGCCTATTGACTAATTTTCTGTTTAGCCTCCTGAGATCGCGCGTCCAATATATTAGACAACATTCAGTGACATTTTTCACTTAAATACTCTTTTATGACATTTTTTTTTTCTGTATGCCTTTATAAAGCAATCGTCTGAGTAAAAATATTGGATTTAACCTCATTGGCCGTAATTTTTTATTACAATGAAAATTTATTAGAAAAATACGAAATCTGATTGAAGTGACTTTTAATGTGCAGTATGGCATATAAATATTTATTATTTGAGTCTAGGGGGATTTTTTTTTCATACATTTTCATTTTTTTCTATAAAAATATCCAACAATATGTAAAAATTAATAATAACTTATAAATATAATTTTTTAATCAATAATTAAAAAACGTTAATTAAGTTTAATTCATTGAAATGTGCAAAAAAATAATTAATCACATAAATGATTTATTTTATCACTTTCTTCTAAGCTGCCAATTTCATAGTAAAAATGACATTTTTTACAATTATTTAAAGTTTGACTCTCAAGACGATAAATATTTTAATGGTTTTAAGTTCTACTATTGCCATAATTAATCACCAATTCGTTAGAAATTCGTTATTCCAATTCGTTATTTAAAAAAAAAAGTTTTTAGTAAAATGTTCTGTGACTCTTAATAAGTAGCTTTTAATGATTTTTTTTTTATTTTTTAAATAAAATTATTAAAATACCTCTTAATGGAGAGACCAGAAATAATAGTTTGTGTTAAAATCATTCTAGTTACTGTGCTATGCAATTAGCTGCGATTCAAATAAATCTTTATTCGGATGACAATTTTTTTTAAAACTTACATCGAAATAGACAAAGGGAAACAAAATTTAATGATAATTTATGCCCGATAATGAAACAAAAACTTCATAGTAGGTAAATGCAGTTAACAGTTAACCGCAATATTCAATGTGATAGTCGTAATCGACGATAGTTATTTTTTATTAATGCTCTTTTTCATTGCTGTTTTTTTTCTTCTATCAATCACAAATGATTATTATCAACTTTTTAAACTATTACTTTCCTTTACGTTGTCAAATAAATCAGATAAAAATGCATTAACAGAAGGAAAGAAAGTCTACTGAGTATTTCAAAGCTCTGAAATGTTATTTTATTTTGATTTTATAAACGTCGTTGAACAGCCCACCCAATTTTGAATTCAACGCAACTCTGCACTCTTGTAATTTTCAAACCCTTCAGATGACAAACTCCTTGATTAAGTATTGGAGGGGATTTGCCTTTATGAAGGACTTCTTGATTGAATTAACCTTGATTTGTGTTACGCGGGGTGAAAAACCACTAAAACCTCCCACGGTTAGCCTGATGGCAAGAGGGTTCTTACCCATGATCCGTCTTCCACTAAGGATATTTTCGTCAGCACTGTGGTCGGTGAGAGCCAAAAAGTGAATTTGTATCGACCAGTGCTATTGCTGGGATTTGAACCCGGTTCACCTCATTGAGAGGTGAGCGCTTTATCTCCTGAACCATTAAGGGTCTCTAAATGCTATTTTTTAATATTTTATTTTATATCCGTCGTTGAACAGCCGACCCAATTTTTGGCTTTGTTACTACTTATGCTCAACTCCGTAGCCATGTAACTTTGAACCAATCCAGAAGACAAAGAAACTCCTGGATCAGTACCCCCAGAGGTATTGATTTGCTATGTGAACATGGAGGACTTTGCGACTCGACAGATTTAACGTGCATCAGTCACCATTTGCTACACGGGGAGTCTTCGGTTGGCGGGGATTGAACCCACGAACCCTGGACATGAGCTCAGTGCCCTACCAACCAGGCTATCTCTAAATGTTATTTTATTTTATAATCGTCGTTGAACAGCCGACCCAATTTCATGGGTTTACGACTACTAACGTTCATCTCCGTAGCCTTGTAATTTTGAACCAATCCAGAAGACAAGGAAACTCCTGGATCAGTACCCCCAGAGGTATTGATTTGTTGTGGGAACATGGAGGACTTTGAGACTCGACAGATTTAACGTGCATCAGTCACCATCTAAATGTTATTAAAATAATTGTGAAAAACTAATACTACATTGCATTAATTTTTTAATTAGGGTAACAATATTTTTTATTAACGCATGCAAGATGGAGCACGACTATTATTTGAGTCTGAAAGTATAAAACAGTGATTACTAAATCAAATTAAAAAATGCGTTAATAAGAGGTATGGTCCTCAAGCTCTATTTTTATTGTAATTATGTACAGACACAACGTGATTTTATGCTTGAAAAAATATGAAAATTTAGGTTTCCCTGTGGCGATTTTTCACTTATTTAATAACAATATCTCCAATCCAGCAAATATCTTTACTTTCCAAGACAATGTCTAGAATCCGGTAAATATCTTTACTTTCCGAGATAATGCCTACAATCCGGCAAATATCTATACTTTCTAAGACAATGTCTTCAATCCAGCAGGTATCTTTACTTTCCAAAACACGATGAGTTCTAAGTGCCCGTGCTTTGGTATCCTTCAGTATGAAATCAGTACTAACTGCATTCCTAAAAAAGCAAATATCCATTAAAAATTCTTTCATCTTATGCTCTCTAAGTACAATGCCGATGTCAAAGATAAAGAGGATGACTGGACTAGTCTGTATACTCTTCGCCTATACAATGATCATTTCTCGAACATTGAAGGATGGGTAGATTCATGATTTCCCAAGTCATCTTTCAAGTGGAGAATATTTAAATGGACGTATATTAAAGAAAAAAGCATAATAACTGGTGTATGAGGTTTTGGAGCATCAGATTTTCTTTTTCTGGGATGCGGTTGGCCCTGATTTCATTTTTTTTTAACGACAACAATAACGCGTATCTTCATAGAACTCATCTAGTCTACTCCATCTTGTCTATTGATTTTCTGGAAAGTAAAACATTCGCCTGTCAGTTCTCCAGACTTCCATCCTATAGAGCATGTCTAGGGAGCTCTGGGGAAAGGCAACTAGCAGCATTTTTTTCCTTCAGCAACTATCCAAGACATAATGATTACGTAAATCTGAAAAAAGTGTTGATTTACGTTGCAGGAAACCCAAAGTTGTATTTTTTGCATTGTATCATAGTGTGAAGCCTATATATCATCTATATTATATAAAACGCTAATACGTACGTATGTATCAATAAAACCGATGATATTTCTTTTCTCGCGTTGGCAACAGTTTTCATTTTTAATTGATAGGCTTCGGCGCGCAAGAGCACGTAGTGAGCATCATATGGCTAATTTATATTATATAAAACGCTAATACGTTTTAATTGATAGGCTTCGGTGCGCAAGAGCACGTAGTGAGCATGATATGTCTAATCGGGTGAATTCTCACCGAATTATCAAAAAAATTCTCACAAAATTATCTTCATCGAAGCCCATGCTTTACATCCGGCGTTCAGTACTATTTCATATTGTTTTACAACACGTGGTTTTAGTCCTCTGGTGGGAAAGACTTTTAAACAAAACTTACAACAGTTACTTTTCTCAACAACTGAAATTTAGAATAGTGTGATTAAGAAAAATATGTGAACTGTTTGCTATTTCAAATTAATATTGAAATGCACAGGTTTGGAATTTTCTACAGTGAAAAGTTTTCGGAACTTCAGTGTTCAAAAAAGTATACAAAAGCTAGACTTTAAGAACGTATCCAATGAGCGAGCAAAGCGAGCATCGGATTGCGAAGCAATCCGAAATGAACTGCGAAAGCAGTTCCGGGGGTTGGCGAGCGCCAGCGAGCAGGGGGCAAAGCCTCCTAGTTGAAAATAAACTGGAAGGGGAAAAATTAATCAATCTAATCCCTTATTAGTCCGTTCTTAATTCGATTCTGTAAACACTTCTTCATAACTTTCCATGAGTGCTGCAATTGTAGTACAGCCGTTGAATGTCTATTTTTATTATTATTATCAGCTATCTTCAAAATTAATTTCCATTCAACTAAATTACTCTGGATTTTGATGGTTCTTGAGATAGTTGACGAAATCTGAAAGCTTTATTTACTTTTGTACATTAACGTAAAATGTTAAAATGCTAACTTGGTTATACTAACTAAAAAATATATAATTTTTTCAAACCTTTTACGTGATAAGAGTTTGTATTAAAGGTTTTGTGTAAATTGTTTGAGAAAAATTCATTATGTAACAAAAATTCCCAAAAAATCATTGAATGAATTATATAAAAAGCATTTGAAATGCCTCTCATTAATGTAATAAATTATAGAACTTTTTACTTGAATGAAAGTACTAATATATGATATTCCCACTCTCAAATTTATAACAATTTATTCAAAATTATTTATTATTGTATTTTATTTAACATCATATCATTTGTTTATGTACGCAGTTTTCGGAAAATACCTCAAAATTCAGAACCAGCAGGATTCTTCAAAACGGGAGATAACGAACAAGAATTATAAGAATATTTAAGATTGAAAAATTTGAGTAACTGATAGGGTACAGAAGATTTTCCCATAATGCAATTAGGCTTTTTTTTCCTTGTGTGCTGCAGTAAAACATCGCCATTGCTGTTAATACAGAAATGCTTGTATAATGAAGTCGAGTCTATGGTTATAATAGGAAAAAACGCAAAATTCAAAAATGGCACTAAGTTGATCAAACTCTTAGAAAATTTATTGGGGACAATTTTTTTAAAATTTGAAGGTCAAGAATCAAAATTTGTCAAAACTAACAATCAAAAATAAAATCACTAGATAAAAAAATAAATAAATAAATAAAAAAATTTAAAAAAAGCAGTAAGAATTTTTTCATTGTGCAGAACTCAATATCTCTAGAAAACAATGGATATTTTTATTTCTTCAAACGGATTTTACATACTTTGTGAAACTCAAAAAGAAAAAAAGAAAAAAGCGCTGAAAACTTTTATAATTTTGAGCCCAAGTCAAAAGGTAAGAATACTACATCAAACATCAAAACAACCTTGTTTTAATGGGGGACTTAGGTATTAAATTAGCTTGAATGATGTTATTCAGTAGCATTTATTATTTAAATGTGGTAATTGTTTCCCAACTTGAAAAAATTAGATGTTCGTGTATATGAAGAAAAAGGAAATTACTCATTATTGAACAGATTTTATTTTATTTCATAACCGTCGTTGAACAGCCGACCCAATTTTATAGTTTTACGACTACTAATGATCAACTCTGTATCCTTGTAATTTTGAACCCTATCCAGAAGACAAGGGAACTCTTGGATCGAGTATTGGGAGAAATTTGCCTTCGTGGAGGACTTTTTGATGGAGTTTACCCGCATTTGCGTTACATGGAGAGGAAGACCACGAGAACCTCCAACTGTTATCCTGACGGCAAGGGAACTCTAACCCATGATCCGTCTACCACTGAGGATATATCACGTAAAGGTAGAAGTAAAGAAAGAAGTAAAGGTAACACAGTAACTGGCACCTAATATTGTTTTAACTTGTTTCATATCTCAAACCTTGAATATTTTTGTTTGGAAAAAAACTTGTTAGCGTGAAGGATGACATTGTTTGCACTGCGCTTCATCACTGAATCATTTTGTTTTGATTTATAGCGACTAGAAAAAAAAAATGTTTCAACACAGAAACTCAATGTTGCTCGAGAAAATATGCCGGATTTATATCAAATCGAGGTTGAACTACGAAAAAAGAATATTGAAGCGTAAAGTACTAGTGTGTAGTTATTCTTCAATGCTTCGTCTAAAGTTGTAGGAGTTTTTTTCATCTCTTTCAGATGAGAACTGCTTAAAAAACGTGAAAAATTGATCGTACACACAAAATATTTCTTCTTTTACACGTAAAATAAACCTTAACTATTCATTTAAGAAAGACTTCAAAAATGTTGAAAGTACACTATTAGTAAATCGAGTGTCAAAAATGGATGTGTTATTGTGCATGAAACATATTGCATCATTGAGTGAATAGTTGAAAAGTAGTTTAAAGAATTTTAAGACTTGGATGAACTCTTGACAAAATACTCTACTTTTGGCCACTTTATTTATATGTCTTTAAGTAACATACACTTAAAAATATTAAATACTCATGTGTAATTTCGTTAAGTAAAAAGCAGTCACGCATTAGATTTTTACCATAAAAACATGCTAAGAGGCATTCAGCTTTAAAGTTTTAATTTCTGAAAAATTCTCAACTTTTTTAGATTTTACACAGTTTGAAATTTCGGAGCTTGTTAAGTAATAATTTAGTTCAAATATTTCCTACCTTAGTACGGTACTAATTTGAACCATATGGATGAAAATTAATCCTGCTTAAACTTCCTTACATTATACTGTATTTTAAACTCAACAAAAGCACTATGCAGTTTAACTTCTTATTAATACTGCCTTATTAAATTTATAATATATTAGGGCTCGAGAAACCGATATTATGGTTCAATGTTGAACTGAGATCTTTTATGAGAGTGAGCACATACGCTTAACAAAATGTAATTAAATTAATAATGAGAAGCTATCAAAGATTATTGGCATTTAACTGGTGTTTAAAATTTGGAAAGAGACAATTTTATAGTCCTATCTGCCTTTAAAAGTTAAGGCCACAATTTCATACACAAAACTATACAGAAATTCAGTCAGTCATTTTCGATCTCAGGAAACAGTAGGGAAAAAAAATTCATTAGACAATTAGGAGAACAAGGAAATTAATTTTCTTGTAATGAAATTAAATTTCTCTAAAAACAACGTTTAAAATCACAAGAAGGTAAAAATTTATTGAACATCTATCCGCATTTCGGTGTCAAAATAGTACACTTTCATCAATGAATGGTAAAAATAGAGATGATTAATAGACTAAGGTTACTTCTTACCTAAGAGATAGACATGTAGTTAAAAAATTAAAAACTTAATGATTTTCAAATATTAGACAAATATTTTGCAGGAGTAAGGTCAAATTTTTGTTTTTGACGATGTAGTAACTCTCCCAAAAAACTAGGAGAACAGCTGAAATACATTTATGGATTATATGAAGTCAACAATACAGTCAACAACAATGACCTCATATCATCCGTAAATGTATTTCAGTTCTTGACCTAGATTTTTGGAGAGTTATTACTTCATCAAAAACAAAACCTCTATTGTTAAATAGTTTTACTGTTGTACCATATTTGTCTAATATTTCCAAAAGTTTATTTATTTATTTTTTTGCTCTTTTAACTGTATATTTATCTCTTTGGTATGATGTAACTACTGACGGATTTTAACCATCTGTGTTTCATCCATTCCTGTCTTTCATCCTACTGATGAAGATGTACCATTACGAACCACTGAAACACGTTTAGGTTTTTAATAAAATATTTACAACGTTGAATTTAAATGTTGTTTTTATTGAAATTTAACACTAGAAAGACGGAAAATTAGTATATACCTATATTGCCAAAAAGCAGTCAAAATGACTGGATTGTGAATGCCTAAATAAATTTGTTTAAAATTAATTTTTAACATTTTTTTACAATATTTACAGTTATATAACAAGTTTTTAGAAAATATTAACAATAAAAAAATTATATGTTGTACAAAAAGTCACAAAATTCTAAGAAATTGTGTCATTATATACATCATTGTTTTTCTAATTGAAATTAAAAAGCAGTCAAAATGACTTCCTTAGGCAAGTTTAATAACACTAAGGGAAAAAAAATTCTTTTCTTCTGTTGAATGAGACTTTTCAACAGATTTTAGATACTTTCCTATCTCTGATTTCAAATCTATAATCAGTTATTTTTTTCAAGTTGTTTTTATGACATTTTTAGTCTATTTTTTGTCGAAGTGTACAAGTCTAAAAAGCATTATATATAGCAGGGCGTTGCGTAAATGTTGCGACAAGCTCTAGGGGAGTTGGAGCATATCATTAGAATTAAAATTGCAAAGGAACTTATGCCAGGAACTCTCGTCCCACGCCTCTAGGAGCGTTCCCTCGTCATGAACTGTTCCCTCGTGTGCTTTTGAACAATTGATATTAGTGAAGCGCCCCTAGCAGTGTACGATGACATTTTCAGGCATGAGTTCCAAGACAATTTTAATCCTAATGATGTGCTCTAACTTCCAGAAGTTCGTTGCAGCATTTGCACAACTCCCTGTTATATATAATGGTTTAATTTTTTGTATTTCGACTAAAAATATATTTAAAATATCCTTTTAAGAAATATTTTTATTTTGAGAAACAAAAAATAATTTCAGATTTGTTGTTGTTGTAGTTCATTTACGTCGCACTGGAGCTGCACAATGGCTACAAGCTATTGGCGACGGTTTGGGAAACATCCCTGAGGATGATCCGAAGACATGCCATCACAATTTCGATCCTCTGCAGAGGGGATGGCTCCCCCGCTTAGGTAGCCCGACGGCCTGCATGCGAAGTCGAGCACTTTACGGTGTAACAGTTTAACGAGGACCAATACCGCACACCCTACGCAGACTGATCCAAGTGGTCACCCACCGGCACACTGACCGCAGCCAGTGATGCTTGACTTCGGTGATCTGCTGGGAATCGTGTCTTAACGATCAGTCCACTGAGGGACAATTTCAGATTTGAGATCTCCACTCACGAATTAGGCAAGATCAATATTTGTATAAATAAATACAACAGCATATTTATTCCCCGATATAAGTCAGGAAATATACCTATTGATACATTGTTTGAGATACATATCAATTTGCAATATCTTAAAATATTCAAGATTCTGTTTCCCTAATCTGCAATAATTTGGATTGGGGAGAAGAAGAAGCAAAGTATCAGTGTAATGATTTTCAAAGGATGCATTTAAAGCTAAATAATACGGCACAAAAATACAATCTTTCTGAATTGACTCTTACTTCGATGTTATTTCTCAACCCAACAAACGTAGACATGTCCAATATTAGTTGACACAATGTAAGACAACCTTGTTACTGAAACCACCTGGCAAAAAAAGTCATGTTCCAATGCGTCATCATGATTCATTCTCACCAAACATCTTTCATTTCAAGAATCCCATGATCCACCCTAGAATCACGTGAGATGAATGGTATCACTTAAGGGAGGGAGGGGGGAAGAGGTATCTTCAATCCTAACCAACACCCCTCTACTTGCTCTATGTGGAATTCATACTAACAGAAACTTAGAAATCTACCAACATACCCTACCAGATTTCTCCCTTTTCAAAATATAGATATATCCGTTATTTTTATTATAAGGGATTTTCTTGTTTTCTCTCTCCCCTCTCCTCCCAAATCCCGGTTAAGCCCCTGCCATTACAACCATCCCCTTCCACAGAGGGAGAGGGGGATATCCAGGAAAAAAAAAGTTCTCTGCCTCTCTTTGCTCATAGAAACTGTACTGGCACGCGTTTCTATTTAATCGACAAGAAGGGTGGGAGGGGGGAAGGTATGGGTGCGAACCTTTGCGTTAGAGAGCATCGCGCCTGTTGTCAGGTGTGTCGTTTCTGATTCCATTCGACATCAGAAACAGCGGGGATCGAACTTGGAGCTAAAAAAATAAAAAATAGAAAGAGAGGATAGAGAGTGAGAAAATAAGATGTTTTTCATTGAAAAATGGGACGGAAAAAAAAAGAAAAAAAAAAGACTTTCATTTTTTTTTCTATTTCTTTTATTTTGTTTTTATTTGTTTACTTTTTTTTTTTTGCAGACAATTTTTGCCCTAAGATCAAAGAAGCAACTTGAATTTTTTTTTTCTTCTTTCGTTAAAACTTCGATTCGATAAAAAAAAAAAAAAAAAAAAAATAAATAAATAAATAAATAAAATAAAAAAGAAGGAAGGAAAAAGGAAAGGAAGGGAAAAAAACTCAAATCGGGAATGTTGATAGTTTTTTTATTTTATTTTATTTTTTTATAAAGTAAAAATGGAAACTTCACAGCAGTTACTTGTCTGAATTGTTCTACAAAATGAACAAATGCTTGATATTTTCCTTACTTTACTTATCACCTCTGTTTAGTATAATATTTACCGCCCTCTTACTTTTTGTTAGATCTCCCTCTCTTACTTTTGTATATATGGGAATACATTTAAATAAATGCTTCACAAGTTAAGGGCTGAAAGGCCCAAGAGTCAAAAAGCTCCGTAGTATAATAATAAGCATACACTGTAAAAAATTCAGGATCCACTTACGGCAAAAAGTACCGGCACTCAGGATACCGGTTACTTTTTTACCATAATATATATTTTTACCGGAATATGATAGGAAATAAAAATCTGATATACCGTAAATTTCACAGTAATAATTATGGTAAAATCACTGAATCGCTCTATTTAAATAAATATTACTGTAAAAATTATGATATAGTGTTTTATGACAAAAATGAATTTTACGGTAAAACGAATTTTACAGTAAAATATATTTGACGGTAAAATGAATTTTACAGTTAAATGAATTTTACAGTATATTCTCCTAAAGTGCCGGTACTTTATACCATGATTTGATTTGGATTTTTTTTACAGTGTTGAGGTTAAAAGCTCAATATGATAATAATAAGCGTGGTAATAAGATGTTAATAGAAGCAAAATAAGAGCCACACTATTAAAAATTCCGGATCAAATTACGGTATAAAGTACTGGCATTTTGGGAGCATCAACCGCAAAGTCCATTTTTACTGTGAAATATTATCTCTTAATTTTTACAATAATATTTATTTAAATAGAGTGATTCAGTGATTTTACGGTAATAATTACTGTCAAATTTACGGTATATCTGATTTTTTGTTCCCTAGCATGTTCCGATAAAAATGGATTTTACTGTAAAAAGTAGTGGATTTTACGGTAATTTGATCCAGAATTTCAATATTCGGGTTTATAGTGCTGCAAAACTTCTAAGCAAATTATTGTTAGTCCCTATACTGTGAAAAATATTTCTGAATATTTACGGAGGAAAGTACTGGCTTTTAAAGGACCAAAACATTGACCTCTCAATATTTACTATAAATATTTGTCGCATAAAATCCAGAAAATGTTTGAATCAATATATCCTCAGTCATTACCGGTTCAGTCATCAATCCTGTTTCTGAAGCAATCTAAACCCCTCGGCCATCTCGTCCTATTGTTGAAATTGTTTTAAAAATATATGAATGGTCGTAGAAAAATGCATCCAGTTAGAATGTCACACAGAATTAAAAAATATCTACAATGGCTTTCAATGGTTACTATATATACTTTTTTTTGTGAAAAAATACTACAAACTTTAAGTATTAATGCAAAAAAAAAAAACAATTTAAGGTAATATTAATTTTTTAAGTGCCTTGAAGTCTTTTACCACAATCTTTTAAGCTTATAATTAAAAAGTGTAAGAAAAAGAATTAAATTAGTAAAGTCTTCTCTTTTAAATAAATAGAAACCATCTGGGAGAAAAAAAATTCAACTGCCCTACTGTGTAATAAGTACATTTCTAGCAACAAAAAAAGAAAAAAAACGTAATTTTGGTTAATAAAACCAAAATATGAAGTATTCAAAAAATTCATTCAGTAATTTTTTCGTTCACATAAAAAAATATTTGAGTATGCAAGTTTTCAATGTGTTTTGAAGCTGGTAATTTTATCCTCAATGGTTTAAAAACCGAAACCGATAACTTTTATAAACCAGCAATTAAGTTATACTTATTCAAAATAAAGATTTTTAATAAAAGTTACGTAAATGGAAGGAGGAAATCTTCCTTCAAGTGTTTTAATGTTTTATTTTTTATTTCAAAATCAATTCAATTTCGTTTTCTTTTTCTTTTTTAAGTAACTTAGTAAAGTTACAAATATTCATCATATAGCAGAAGTGGTTGAAGGATTTGCTACAGTTTCTTGTTACGTAATTCCAGTTCAATTTTTGTTTTCAACCTTCAATTGTTGATAACTTTAACTTCGGAAGTTACTCACTGTCAAATTCAAGTTACTCACTGTCTCTTTACTTTTTCGAAAATATTTGGAAACTATGAATGTGTTTTAACTTTTCAAAACACATTTCCCATCTCCCTTATACGACGTAGGACGGGACATATTTTCTTGACATCAAAATTGATTTATAAAATAATAGTTTTAAATTCTTAATCAAATTTTTAGTTATTAAATATTTGTATGATAAAATGTCCCAAGATCTTAAAATTTTTAGATTCTGAGTCTTAAAACTATTTACTACACTGTAAAAAATTCAGGATCAAATTACTATTAAAAATACCAGGTGACAGTGGTTCTTTTTACAGTAAAATCCATTTTCATGGTAACTAGAAATCGAAATCTGATACACCATAATTTTTATAGTAATAATTATTGTAAAGTTACAGAATCACTCCAATCAAATGAGTATTACTGAACACGCCTTTCTTGATAGTAACGCCCACTTCGATCTGAACACGCCTACTTCAATGGATGGTCCACATTGAACAGCTGACTTGCTACTTGTGACTGAGACATTATCCAACTCCTCGTACAGTTGCTACTTAGTCTCGGTCATACACAACGTCGGCCTGTATACACTCGACTGCTAAGGGCAACACAGGAATGACCACGACCGTGTACTTAATACAGCTTTCACGATCCGCACTCAAAAGTACGGTGATCTTAATGCAGTTTTCCCGGCTTCGCACAGAAAATAGCAATGAATCAACTAGTGGTATGCATTCATCGAATTCTATCACAGATATAATTTTGGTGAGGGAGTACTGCAGTGTATCTACCACTACAAAAATACAATTCCAATTCACTAGTATATAAGACATGTTAACTCGACTCTATGTTGGGGTACCTTTTTATAGATGAGGGTTGACATGGTCGAATTATCCTTTCCCCACACTTTATACAGTAATTTAATTCGGAATTTATTACCAGGGATGCCGACTGCTCCGGACGCGCCAAAATAATTAAAAAAAACGGTAAACAACTACAAAGTAAATTTCGCAAATATTTGACTACATTTGCTTGTTTTTCAGAAAGTATAGCATGACATATTAAGTACAGAGATGCCTACTTGCCCCGGACAGCAAATATATATTTTAAAGTGGTAGTTAATCAATTGTGGTGCTTGGTTTAATAAATTCAATTAAGTAGATTTTTATCCACCACTATTTATAAATAATTCGTAGGCTTATATAATTCACCACTTTATAGTAGTTATGGCATGCTATACCTTTTAAAAAACAAGCAAAAGTAGTCAAATATTTAGAAAATTTACTTAGTCGTTATTTACCGTTTCTTTTAATTATTGTGGCGTGTCCGGAGTAGTTGGCATCTCTGTAAGTATTATAAAGTGGTGAATTATATAAGCCTACGAATTATTTAGAAATAGTGGTAGATAAAAATCTACTAATATAAATTTATTAAACCAAGAATCACAATTGATAAACTACCACTTTAAAATATATATTTGCTGTCCGGAGCAAGTTGGCATCTCTGTTTATTACAATTAAAAGACACTTAAAACTGTAAGAAATGCTTTTGCAAAAAGTGTTTCATCCCTTTGTACCCTCCTCTATATAATGCACACTGAACTTAGACTTAATTGCATGAGTTCAAAAGTTTTAAACATTGATGCAACTTTTCATTATTAAACGACTACATTTCTAAACACGAAGTTCAAAAAGCTTTAAACGTTTCTCTTCCCACACCACAACAACAAAATAAATAAACAAAAAAATACCCAGCTTAAATAATGCTATGTTTTGCTACGGAATGAAAAATTTCAAAATCGAATGAAAATTATCTGAATAAATTAATAAATGTATAATAACTTTACCACGTTTAGAATAACATAATCCGCCCACTCTTCCTTGAAATGTTTCAGCGCGTGACACTTCAGTTAATTTCGGGATTTGAGCATACTCCCGCGTTGAACTACTTTCTTTATTAAGCTAAAAATATAATTAAATACTCAAAGAAAAGAAACAGAGAGAAGAAGTGGGAACAATGTAGGAACATATTATCATTCCTTTTTTATTCTTATTTTCTAAGCCGTTTTCTTTAATATGCACATTACATTCTTTGTCTTTTTTTTTTCTCCACCCCTCTTCCAAAGTTCCATCGGCGCTCCTGTTCCGTAAATTAACCAATGTAATCTTTTTTCCCACACGGCACACTTTCTATTTTTTTCGGGAATGTAATTTTTTTTTCTTCTCTTTATCTATTTGCATGTAATTTATAGACCACCAAAAAAAAGTTCTATTTAAAAAGACACATAATAATATCGAGTAGATTAATGCAAGGAAAAATTTCTTTTGTTTAAAATGTCGCGATCGAAAAAAACGAGTTTTTAAAAAAATGGACCCTTATGAAGAAAAAAATAGTGTCTCTGCAATGAAAAATTGCTACAAGAAAATTAAGGTAATTAAAATCTATTGTTTTTTTTTTTAGTTTAGAACAATATGAATTTTCTTTGTTTTCATCTGAGTAAAATTGTTCAAATGAAAATATGGTAGAAAACTATTTTAATTAAAATTTTGTTTTAAATTAATTTTCGTAGAAACTAAAGCAAAACTTCATTTTTGTATTGAATATTCTTTAAATCTTTTTATCTAACGAAAAGTAAAATTATTCTCTTTGACATATTGTACTGTCTTTCTTCTTTTCCAATAACAATCATTCAACTAGACTTTTTACCATTTTCTTAAACTACAACTACTGTTAAAAAATGAGGTACAATGTGCAAAATAAATATATAAATAAAGGACCACCCACACTAACTTTTGATCTTCACGATCAAGGGCTCAATCTTTAAAGGGGTTCAAACCGAATTTTGAAAAAGTTTTAATTTTTAAATTTAATTTCTCAGGAACTATTCGAACGGTTCACTCAAATTTTGTGTTTTGACATTTAAAACTGCATTTTTTAAAATTATGTAAGAAATTGTATACTTTATAGTTTTTTTTTACTGTTATTAAATAAAGCAATAAAAAATAATAAATATTTACTAAAAGTTATATTTTCAAGGAATTATCTTTGGAAAAATGAATTTTATAAATGCGTGCAAAAATTTTTCTTTTCGCTTAAAAAGTTTGCGAGATAAGGCGAAGAGTAAAACTAATTTTAAGGGATTCGAACTTTGGATTGCTCTCCTGACCAAACTATTGAGACCATATTAACCAGATAGTGGTTACCCTTATATTTTAAGCCCCGGTGGCTCAGAGAATAGAGCGTTCCCCTTCCAATGAGGCGAGCCAGGTTCGAATCCCAGTCGATACTAATTCCGCATCCGGCTTGCACCAACCACTGTGCTGACGTGAAATATCCTCAGTGGCAGACGGATCATGGGTTAAAGTTCCCTTGCCGTCAGGCTCACCGTGGGAGGTTCTCGTGGTCTTCCTCTCCACGTTACGCAAATGCAGGTTTGTTCCATCAAAAAGTCCTCCACGAAGGCAAATTTCTCCCAATACCCGTTCCAGGAGTTCTATTGTCTTCTTGATTGGGTTCAAAATTACAAGGCTACGGAGTTGAACATTAGTAGTCGTATACCCCAAAAGAATTGGGTCGACTGTTCAACGATGTTTATAATTATAATATTATAACAACCTTATATTTTGAGGGTTAGAAATCCAAGTACGTTGAAAAAAGAGGCATGTTTATTAAGAGAAAGTACGTTTTTGTGTCTGATTTCATAACTTAAAATATCGTCTGTACAACTTAATTAGCATATTTGAGATCCCTTTTCGAAACATTCGTAGTCAGAAGATTGGATCAAAAGTTACTACTCCGTTTATTTTTTGCACACAGAACATAGTTTTCAAGTAAAACAAAAACAAGCAGAGTTATACAAATTTTGATTGGTGGACATTTTGGTGCAAAGTATTGTAATGGTCATATCAGTCATATTTCTCTGAATTTTATGAGAAAAGAAGTTTCTTTATGTGAAGATCCGATCATTAATCCACAGTTATTCAGTCATTTTATTTTGCGCACAGTACGTAAAAAAAATAGAAAAATGTTTTCGATTCGGTGAAAAATATGTTGTATTCCGTCAACCGAGACAGTTATTGTAAAATCAAATAGTAATCGCTCTTTTAACGTTCTGGTATGTACTTGAAACAAACAATAGAGTTGCAAATTATCTCTTATTTAGACTTTTTTAAAAATATATTCTTTTATTTTTCCTTTTTTATATTTTGAAGATAGGTGTTTCCTAAATCAAAAACAAATCTAAAGGCGTTATTGTAACGAAGCTTAAAAATATCAGAAGACTTACATTATTCTAATAAATAATAAACTAGATATGATAAAAAGAAATAAAGGTACCAGATGAAAGAAAAAAAGTCTTTAACAATTCTTCGTAACGACCCGGAATAATCAAAATAAGCAGAAAAGTCCCCCCCTCCCACACACACACTTAAAAAGGAAATAAAAAAAGGTTTTACCTTAAAATTGAAACACATTTTAAAGTTCGGAAATTAGTGAAACCTATTCTAAAACATTTCTGCAAGTTCAATTATTATATCATTCAAATTTCCAAAATTTTAATTGGATAACTAATTTCTCAATCATATTAAAACGCAAGCAAGTGTACGAAAGGCGATCATCTATTATTTATTATGCAATTTTTATAACATTATAATTTTCAAATACTTTACCAGATAGCTAATTTTTTTAATCAAATCAAGATGTAAGAAATGCATGAAAGGTGATGATTTGTAAGTTCATAAAATAAAACCAAACAACTTACAAAATTTTATACGAATAATAATATCGTGCATCAATGCTTTTATCAAAGTCGTTGTGACTCAGGGGATGGAGCACTCATCTCCCAATGAGGTGACCCAGGTTCGAAACCCAGCCAAAGAATATACATAGAGGAAGAAGTCTAGCTTCAATAGACATAATGCAAACCAGTCTCCCATGGTTTGGTACGATCCTTGTGCGTAAAGGAAAAATCAATACTAAGGAGCAAAGCAGCAGATGTTTTTAAAACGGGTTTGCACCCCTCTCTCTTTCCAGTCACTACAGGGGTAGGAGAGAAAAACTGAGAAGAAACGTTTTATTTATTATCAGTTTGTTCTACATTTTTTCACTATTGATGAACAGTACTGTACTATTAAGATATTTCTTTGCGTATGCATTTATATTACCCATTTTGATTTAGTCTGATTACACATTTTGACATCGGAAGAAAGAATAAAATGGCGGTTTGCAAAAGGCAGCATACCCGACCATACACGTAGAGTTGTGCAACAAACGGTTCACAACTGACGTACCTTTTGACTGTCACTTTGTTTCGTATGAGCATGTGCTGGATCTCAGTACATATGATGCTCTGCTAAATATGAGTATGTTCCTCACTTTGTAAGATATTTTTATGGAAAAGCGAACCACACCGAGGAAGTTCCCCGCGTTAGTTACGTATTCGAAAAGCTGAACTTTTTCAGTTTTCCATGTTTTTTGTCCCAGAGATGACTGGTCGATACGAAATCTGCACCCGGCTCGCACCGACTAGTGTTGACACAAAATATCTTCAGTAAGAGACGAATCATGCATTAGAGTCTCTTTGTCATCAGGCCAACTGTGGGAGGTTTTCACAGTTTTCCTCTCCAAGTTACGCAAATCAGTTTTGTTCCATCAAAACGTTATCCATGAAGGTAAATTTTTCCCAATACTTGATCCAGGAGTTCTCTTGTCTTCTGGATTGGGTTGAAAATTAAAAGGCTACGGTAGTATGTATGATATGTACGGTATATTGGTAGTCGTAAACTCAAAATTGGATTGACAGTTCAACGACGGTTATAAAATAAAATAAAAAAATGCTTTTATCAAAATAAATTGACTGGATTACCCATTTTACCATGAATTTTTAAAGGCAAATGTTAAACGTGGTTTTTTTTCCTAAGATTTAGAAAAATATTAAGAATGATAAATTAATTTATCTTTTCTAAAACACACCGAAAACTTATAACAGAAGCTTCCACCAATTAAGTTTTGATCATGATCTTATAGGCTAAAAACCATTACGACCACTAAGTAATGACCATTTTGAAGTTAAAAAGCAAAGTCTGAATACGTTTGAAATACATTTCAACGGTGACAGAATTAGTCACCATCCGTTATCTATATATAATAAATGACTGTTTAAAATAAGTTCACTAAAACATCTAGCATACAGTTTGCAACAAAATAACAAGATTTCAAAGCGATATTAATTAATAAATAGCTGAACTTATTAAGATTTTGAGATGACGATTAATTTATTTTTTATTAATATTTTAGATTATTATTTCTTTACATTCTATGAAATTTTCTTTGTGAAATAATATGTAAAAAGGACTTTTCCAAAAATCGAGCTTTTTTGAAATAACTTATGAAACCTTACTGGTTTGAGGATATTTGCGTATTACGCACGCAAAAACCCCACAAACTTCTTATAGAACTTCAATAATTTTCAAACTTGTTCCACCAATGCCCGAGAGTTTATTCATTATATTTCTACTTTTACGAGGTTGAGAGAAAATGTTACGTAAGAAATTTTTAATACCTCTGTTTAGAAGTACTTATTCAAGTTTCAGTTTTTAGTATAGTTTCAAGCATTTATTCCTTTCAACTCATAATCCGTTCAGGAATTCATGTCCTTTTCACCAGATCTTGAAAAATATTAAGATAAGGGATATAAATCTAAATAATAGTTCTAATTTGCTTCTATTAATTATTATTTCTTATTTTAAACTTTCATAATAAAATAAATCCATTTTTATGTGATAATAGATGTAACGTAACATAAGAATCTTCTGTAGCGTATCTACCACTACAAAATTACAACTACAATTCACTAGTATATAAGACATGTTAACTCGACTCAATGTTGGGGTACCTTTTCATAGATGACGGTTGACATTGTCGATAACTACTCGCCCCACATTGGTGACCCGGACGTGATGTGAACACGCCTACCGTGGCAATAACGCCCACTTCGATATGAATACGCCTACATCGACAGTAACGCCTACTTTGTTGGATGCTCCACATTGAATAATTGACTTGCTACTTGTGACTGCAACATCATCGACCTCCTAGCACTGTTGCTTCTCAGTTTCAATCACACACAACGTATACACTCGACTGCTAAAGGCAACACAGGAGTGACTACGACCGTGAAGTTAATACACCTCTCACATTCAGCACTCAAATACTACGGTGATCTTAATACAGCTCTCCCGGTCTCTCACAAAAACAGCAATGAATCAACTAGTGGTATTCATGTATCGAATTCTATCACAGCTATAATTCTGGTGGAGGAGTACTGTAGCGTATCTACCACTACAAAATTACAACTACAATTCACTAGTATATAAGACATGTTAACTCGACTCTATGTTGGGGTACCTTTTCATAGATGACGGTTGACATTGTCGATAACTACTCGCCCCACATTTCTTTTATTTCTCTGTTTTTGAACGTTTGATAAATTTCAAACATTTATTCTTGGAACTCATAATTCTTTTAGAAACACGTATCTTTTTCAGCTAGATCTTGAAAAATATTAAGATAAGGGATATAATCTAAATAATAGCTATAATCTAAATAATAGCTATAATTTTCTTATTCATTATTATTTTGTATTTTAAACTTTTATAACAAAATAAATTTAAAAAGAAGCATTCTCCGTCTTAGGACAATGTACTTAAATTATCATGAATAGTTCAACTGCTTACGCTTATTCCTTATTTTTTATATATTTCTTTAAATAGATATATTTGTTGCAATAAAAATTTCCTCTTTGCTTCCTTGTTTTATACACTGAGAAAAAAACAACCAGAATTGGTTAAATTTATCATGTTTTCTGGTTCTATAGGAACACTAAGAAGTTTTGCAATTTTTACTGAAACGTTTTAGTAATTGTTTTGATTAATTTAACCCCGAAATAAAGTTTTATAATTAGTGATAAAATTTAATAAACATGGCAAAATTTAGAAAATGAATAATAATTTCTTAAATTACGGCATGATTAACATTTATTCGGTAAAATTTACTTTTCAGTTTTGTATTTTTTACAAAATGTGAAAATATGCTTGGTAATTAAAAATATGATTTTGAAGTCCCGAATTTCCGGTGAACCGTTACCATAGAAACGGAGAAATTACCAAATGAATGATTAATAAATGCCATATATTTCGGTTTTATTACTTGACTTATGGTTTTTTTAACATAAAAATCTTTACTATACAGTACAGTAATTTTGCCAGAATTTTTTTCTACATGTATCAGTGGTTGAATATTTCATTATAACCATGAAGGGCTTGGGACAATGCAATAATTGTAATGAATAGTAATGGCAACGTAATGAAAAGCCACATTTATAAGTTTATTTTAGGAGAGCGCTTTTTAGCAACAATTAATCAACACGAACAACAATTAATCAACACGAACAACAATTAATCAATGAAGAAACTCCATGTGAACGATGAGATGTTTCTATGCATTGCGATTTTATCGGCTAAACCTTTCTAAAACTTGTTAAGTAATTATTTGTTTATAAGTTATTTGTAAACAAGGTTCTTCCACAGGGGAAAGAAATATCGGAAAAACCACGAAGAAAACTTTACGGCAGAAATAGGGTTCTTCCAACTTAATTTTTCATGGTTCTTTCTTTAAAGTAAATGTAATGGTAGGTATTTTATTTACGTCACACTAGAGCTGCACAATAGGCTATTGGGGACGGTTTGGGAAACATCCTAGAGCATGATCCGAAGACGTGCCATCACAATTTTGATCCTCGACAGAGGGGATCGCTCCTCTGCGTTGGTAGCCCGACGATCTGCGCGCGAAGTCGATCACTTTAGGCTAGAACAGTTTAACGAAGACCAATACCGCACACCCTTGGTCCCCACATAGTCTGATCAAAGTAGTCACCCACCTGCTTACTGTCAGCAACCAGTAATGCTTGACTTTGGTGTTCTACTGGGAGCCGTGTCTTTACGATCAGTCCACTGCGGGACTGATCGTATGGTAGAAACTCTTTTTAATTAAATGACCAATATTGAAATTTTAAACATTTTATTATTACAATCTTGCTAAATTAATAATATCATTACATTAAGCTGAAAATAATATTTAATTCTACTAGATATATAGTATTAATTTATCTAGATATAAGTGAACTCATTTGTATAAATACATTGGAGTGCATATTTATTTACAAAAATGAAGTTAAAATATATCAAAATTTAAAGTAAATTATTATAATAGGTTAGATCGATTTTAAAATTTTATATAAAATTAAAGTAAATCACATGATAATAATTAATTTTGAAAAAAAACTTAAATGTAAAATGTCCATATTTTTTGTACCGTATTAAATTCTATCCGTTGAATTTGAATCAATGTAGCAATAAAGGAAACGAAGGAAATAAAAATAAAAAATAAATTATTTCTTTTATTTATTTTTATTTCCTTCGTTTCCTTTATTGCTACATTTATTCTTTCTTTTTTTGAAATTTCTGCTGCTTTTAAGCGCGTTTTTTTTTTCAAAGAAGTTTTGTCAATTTAGAATTAAAAAGTTTCTGTATTCTTTTAGTATTGAATTTGAATCATTCATTTATTAGTTATCATTAAACAAATGTATTTGCCAATTTTAGTTCATTCCTATTTTGTCCTGTTTTCTCTACTTTGTCCAGTTCTCCCCTTTCTTCCTGTTTTCCCAATTTCTTCCAGAGTCCAAGAAAGAATAGGGTTCTTTCGAAAGCAATCCCAACCTTGTTTGGAAACAATACTACGGAACGTTTTGAATGTGGCTTATCATTACGTTATCCTTCTTAACTGTTTGTAAAGATCATTTCCTGAGTAGGCATGAACAATTGCTGAATATCTTGGATATCAACTATTCAACTACAAACTCTCAAAGAATCCACTTTAATGTAACAATATGTTTGAATAATCTGCTGGTGAAAAATAGTTCTCAAGATAAATGACAGAAGAATTTTATTTGAGCAGGATATTATACAAGTATTTTCAGTTTAAGCTTACGTATTTTTCTCAGACGGGAAAAAAATTTGCAGAACTTTTTTCCTATTCTTCTATATAGAAGGATAAAGAAATCGCTCGATATCATCTACAAACATGGTGAAAAGGGGAAACTAGGGATCTGTGAAAAGAATCCTTCTCTTCCCATGAATAAGCAATGACTAAACTTATCTCCAAAGATGATACCATTGATCTGAGTACGAAAGAATATTTTCACACGCATTTCAGTTCAGACTTTAGATCTTTCTTCAGTCAAAGACGTCTTTGAAATGTTAATAAAGATATGATTCTGTTTTCCTTTGCGCTGAAACGGAAATTTCTGTTTTTTTCTCCCTCTTCGTTTCAGAATTGAATTTTGTAAACAATATATCCGGAGGTATTGCTTTTTTTTATGTACAGAACACGTAAATTTATAGTTAGTTTTCAATTAATTAGTACACTTGTGCTGAAACGGAAATTAGTGCTTTATCTCCCTCTTTGTTTCAGAATTTTGTAAACAATATATCCGGAGCTATTACTTTTTTTATACAGAGCACGTAAATTTAAAGTTAGTTTTTAATTAATTTGTACACTTGTACTGAAGCGGAAATTTCCATTTTTTCTCCCTCTTTGTTTCAGAATGGAATTTTGTAAACAATGTATCCGGAGCTATTACTTTTTTTATACAGAGCACGTAAATTTAAAGTTAGTTTTTAATTAATTTGTACACTTGTACTGAAGCGGAAATTTCCATTTTTTCTCCCTCTTTGTTTTAGAATTGAATTTAGTAAACAATATATCCGGAGCTATTGCTTTTTTTATATACAGAACACGTAAATTTAAAGTTAGTTTTTAATTAATAAATACACTTGTGCTGAAGTGGAAATTTGTGTTTCTTTCTCCCTCTTTGTTTCAGAATTGAATTTTGTAAACAATATATCCGGAGCTATTGCTTTTTTTATATACAGAACACGTAAATATAAAGTTAGTTTTTAATTAATTAGTACACTTGTGCTGAAACGGAAATTTGTGTTTCTTTCTCCCTCTTTGTTTCAGAATTGAATTTTGTAAACAATATATCCGGAGCTATTGCTTTTTTTATATACAGAACACGTAAATTTATAGTTAGTTTTTAATTAATTAGTACACTTGTGCTGAAACGGAAATTTGTGTTTCTTTCTCCCTCTTTGTTTCAGAATTGAATTTTTCAAACAATATATCCGGAGCTATTGCTTTTTTTTATACAGAACACGTAAATTTATAGTTAGTTTTTAATTAATTAGTACACTTGTGCTGAAACGGAAATTTCTGTTTTTTTCTCCCTCTTTGTTTCAAAATTGAATTTTGTAAACAATATATCCGGAGCTACAGCTTTTTTTATATAGAACATTTAAATTTATAGTTAGTTTTTAATTAATTTGCACACTAGTACTGAAACGGAAATTTATGTTTTTTCTCCCTCTTTGTTTCAGAATTGAATTTTGTAAACAATATATCCTCAGCTATTGCTTTTTTTTTTATACATAACACGTAAATACCTCGAGGGGTATCCAGGAGTTTCCTTGTCTTCTGGATTGGTTCAAAATTACAAAGCTACGGAGTTGAACGTTAGTAGTCGTAAACCCAAAATTGTTTCGGCTGTTAAATGAGGGTTGTAAAATAAAATAAAATGGTTTGGTAATATGGCTTGAAAAACATTAACGATAAATTTTGGTTATGGTTTAATATGCGAAAAAATCAGATAAATGTTGTAAAATTTGATACATTTGTCATGATACGTCAGAGCATGGCATTAAAACTATTTATTAAAATTAACTATGAAGCTTTGTACTTTTTTACTAAATGTGAGACAATAGGAACTGAATTTTACCATATGAGCGGGAAAATTAGCAAATGTATGGTCTATATACTATATATTTTGACTTAGTTAACCGGAATTATGGGGGTTTTTATAACCAGAAATGTTATTACTATACAGTAGGATAACTTTATCAGAATATTTTTCTCTGTAACGATTGCATTGAAGTCACAGACAAATTTGAATATGTAATGATTTTTCTGCAGATTGACTTTGTAAACTCTGCCACCAAACTTTGCATATAAGCATAAATAACCTTGTAATAAATGACATAATTGCAATGATAAAGATAAAACTTAAGTGACAACTAATGTGAAAAAAAATGTGATTTATTTCCTTCAAATAATATTTTAAATTATTAGAATACTTTTATAAAAAATTTCTATATCTCAATGGAATTAGATTGATAAATAAAGAGAAACATCCTTATTTGTGTGTTATGTTAAAAATTTACCGAAATAAAAAAAACAACCTTATTTTATATTAACGGTACAGAAATATTCAAAATTTTTCTCAGTCTTTAACAAATAATAAAAAGAAGAAAATGAAAAATTAAGTAAAATTGTTTTCTCTGCATATAAAGATCTATAGCAGAAAAAAAAACTAATATAAATGACAGTGAATAAAAATAAATAGTGATTTATTCCTTTCAAATAAAGTTTTTAATAGTAAGGATGCACTAATAGATATTTTACATTCCACTAGAGTTAAATAAATAAAAGAACATTCTTATTTGAATATTATAATAAGAAGAGTGAATAACTAAAAAGTAAAGCATTATTATCTCCTAAGCAGTTTTTTTAATAGTCTCCCGAAATTTGGAAAGTAGGTGCAAGGGGGAATTTTAACCCAACTATCCCGAAAATCCTTTAAACATTTCTATTAGACCGTTTGAGACAGGCATTAGAAAAATGGATTTTTCTCAATAGCATAGCATTAATCATTGTTATAAATTCAACTGAAGACTAATTTATTGTTGTTGTTGTTGTTGTTGTCATGTCTATGAATGATGATTGTTCTCTAGATGCCCTTATAGGAGCGATTGACTGCAGTCGCCAGCTCTGGCACATTGGAGCTATAGAGTATTTCTTGAAGTGGCAGCATACCGAGTCTTTGCAGTAAAAATTGGGCATTTAAAGATATGTTTTGGTGATAGCTTTAGATTTCGGATTAGTTTAATTTCTTGCAGGCATGCAATTTGCACACTGCTTTTCCAAAGAATTTTTGCTAATTCAGAAGTTGTCTTCTGGGTGCCATTAATGTTTAATTGTAAGATATTTAGCATCTCCGTTGCATACTTCTTACCATATATCCGGAGATTAGCCATTGGTGTGTTGGCTATCCCGAGCGCGATAACTTCATCTGTAACATTATGATTTAAACTATCCAAGAAAAGAAGATTGCCTAAGCCTCGATAGGTTGGACTTCTGCCTGTTGGTCAGCGGGAGGTATTTTATTTCCCCTTAATCACCCATTGAAGATACAATGCAAAAATGAAACAATTTTATCAAAATATTTAAAAAGATAACAGTGATGTTTGCTAGCTCATTATTAAATTAGAAATTTATTTATGCCGCGATCTTTGATATGCATAATTTACAAATAAGTATAAATGCTAATGTATTTAACATATAATCAGTGCTCAACGTGAACGTGATAGCATAATGGTGATTGCAACACCGAATTAGTATTCCTAAAGTTATGTGAAATCACCCTTGCTTATTATTTTATAATTACTCTTTCGAAAGGCACACCATAAATAAAGTAGTTTAAAATTAGCTATAATTATATTAAAATGAAAATTGGTTATGTATTCAACAACTAAATAAATGGAAAAATTACTTTTCGTTCCAGGTGACTGTAAAAACCAAATATACTATTATTAACGGCAATGATGAATAACTAATATTGGTAATTAGTACTACTACAACTGTGGTAATAAATGTATTTAAAAGATACCAAATAAATATAGATAATTAGAGTAAGGACAGCAGTATTGGTTTTTATGCCCTCCCTTCCACCCCCCCCCCAAAAAAAACTGTAATACCGTAAAAATAACTTGATTTTGGTAAATTTTAATTATCATAAGTTGGCCGGGAGCAATAGCATCATGCCGAACGGTACGAATGTAGTTAATCTTTATTTTGAAGGGGAAAGCTTTAAAATACGTGTTTTGTTTAATCTAGTAGCGTAAAGCCATCGAGTAATGCAACAAGCAATAATAAATAAGAAATGGAATCATATTAAATATGTTTTAATTGTGTCAGTATATGCCAGTACTCCCTGGATGCCCCCGGTAGGGGGCATCCAGGGAGTACTGGTTGATTACAAACGTAAAAATTAACATTAATTTATAGATTTTTTTAGCTCGTACGAATACTGGGTATTTAAAAACTGAAGGAAACTGAAAGTACCTTTAAAGTGATTTCGCAGTATATAAATATATGAGTAAAAAAAAAGAAAACAACGAATGTCTGGAAATTGTATTTCCTTAACTTTAGGTTGTATTTTTAATTGTAAGAGTACTGTTACAAAAGCTTATAAATTGCACTAGAATTAAATGGATTTTTAGTAACACAGAAATATTAAATAATTGTTTCAGTGTTCAGCAAATTATAAATAATGTAAGGAAAAGGAAATTATCTTAAAAGTGTTTTCGCTTGTTATAAATATCTAAAAAAAGGAAAGAAAGAAAGAAAACACAAATGTTAACGACTCTAGGAACAATGTGAGTCCTTTTCCTCAATTAATATTCCTAATGAAAGGATACTTCCATAAAAAACTTTCATTTCCCAATGGAATTAAGTGGATAAATAAAGATAAACTTTTTTATTCAAATATTATAACAAGAAGTAAACAAAATTTAAAACACGATGCTTAAGGTCATAAAATATTGAAAAATTGCCTCAGTCTTCAACAAATAATAAATAATGGAAATGAAATAAGAGTGCCGTAAAAGTGGTTTCTCTGCATATTAACAAAGGAAGCAGGGAAAATGACAATCTATATGAGGATAATGTCATTGCTTCCCTTTAAATTGAGAATAGAATACTCTAAGAGTGCTTTTATATCTCGTATTCCTCAAAAATTAGATAAATCAGTAGGAAAAAAAACATTTTTATTTTAATGATATATTGAAAAAAATAAATGAATAAAAATGCTAATATAAATTTTGGTGGCATGGAAATATGGAGCAATTGCCTCAGTCTTTAACGAATAATAAATAAATGAAAGAAAAGGAAATAGTACCATAAAAGTTGTTTATCTGCCCAAAAACGTTTGTGGCTAAGAAGAGATTAATGAGAAAATTGATTCCAAAAGCAAAGAAAACGTGAAAGAGTACGTAGATTTGAAAAAACAAACATTTGTAGCAGAGAAAGCATGAATATACTTGTGGATTCCAAATACATTTCTAGCCTAGAAAACATGAATGAGTATATTAATTTTAAAAAAAACATTTGTAGCAGAGAAAGCATGAATGAGTGCTTTGATTCCAAAAACTCTTGTAACTGAGAAAAAGTGAATAAATGCGTTGATTCCAAACACATTGGAGCTGAGAAAACATGAACGAGTTTGTTGGTTTCAAAAACATTTGCAGTAATGAAAACTTGAATGAGTATGACCAAAAGCTTTTCTAGCTGAGAAAACATGCATGAGTACGTTGATTTCAAAATCATTTGTAGCAGAGAAAATAGAAATGTGTTTGTTAATGAAGTGGAATACGAGATAAAAGCGGATAATAATGAGTAAATAAATAAAAGAAAGAAAAGGAAGCATTGCCTTTACAGTTTTTTATCTACCCATAAACTTTTATAACAGAGATAGCATGAATGAGTATGTTTATAACGTGATTTTTCTTTCAAATATTATTCTTAATAATTATATCAAAAATACTGTTACTCTTTTTAAGACTTTATTATGCATTTCTTAATTAGCGGTGACGAGTTCATCAATTTTTCCCAAATACTCTTAGATCAGAAAGGGAGGCTTAAAGCGACTTATTGCATATACTTTTATAGCAAAAAATCTGCTATTAAAATTTGAAGAAATTCACCATTAAAATTAGCAACTCATCGCATTAAAACGAAATACTTTAGTATCAATATTAAAAATATTCTTTTAAAAAATATCCGAGGCGTGCTTTATATTTCAATCAAATAAAAAAATAAGAAGTAGATTGTCAAATAATTTATTTCCAATTTAATTTTTCGAAAATTAAACATTTTTTTTTTTCAGTTTCAAGATTCCAACGTAAAACAATGATTGTTAAAAATGAAGCAAATCATCAAACATTTCTTTGTTTGTAACATTTAAAACATTTATTTCTAAAGTTTTTGTGCGTTTAATTTATATATTTTTGCATTCTCACATGTCCCCGAAGTTCAAACTTCATGAAAATAAAAAGACTTAATAAATGTAATGAATAAAAAACTATATAAAATTCAATAAAGTTCTATTCATTTTTAGAACTATTTAGTATTTATATAAAATATTTATTATCATCTCTAACAAATTATTTCCATTCTTTATTTCAGAACAATAAAAAAGGCTATTACTAAAGCTCATTTTTCTCTTTTCCATACAAATTTCTACTCATCCGCGGAAAAACTTAACATTTCTTTAGAAACAAACATGATAAAGAGACGGAAGAAAAGAATGAGAGGAAAGAAAACGAAGAGCTTTTCGTAATTTCATCTTTATCTGTGGCATCATCTTCCGAAACACAAACGTTCTCCTTCGACTACGGCTTTATGTAAAAGTTGACGCTGATGGAAGAAAATCAGTATCGGCGTATTGGGAAAGGGGTGAAGGGGTAGCAAATGGGAAAGGGGGGGATGAAAGCCACTTGCTGCTGCTCGATAATGGGATGGTCGATGTCGATTCCAAGATGGCCGCTGGGGGATTAGAAAGGAAAGGGTCTTTCTCTCATAAACCGAAACATGGCGGACCCGTTCTTCAAAATTGCTCACAATGTTTTGTTCGAAATGTCTGTACTGTAGACAGTTTTAATGTTGCTAAATTGAATGTTTTAAAAAAACTATTTTTTTTTATTGAATCCTAAATGATTAATAAAATTCGAGAAAAAGTTAAGGTGATGTAGTTTTTATTTAAAAATTACTTTATTGCGTGTTATTACATATGATGTAAAATTATGAAGATAGTGACTTATATTATACTTATAATCATGTTCGTACACGAAAAAAAATATTTTGGTAAAATTACTGTACTGTATAACTGTATAATAATGACAAAAAGAAAAGAAGAAAAAAAAACATAGTTTTGGTTTTTAAAACCGAAATATGTGGTATTTAAACCATTTGATAATTTTTTCATGCATGGTAACAGTTTATCGGAAATTCTGGTTTTCATAATTATAATTCTAATTATCAAACATTTAGCAAAAAAAAATACAAAACTGAAAAGTGAATTTAACCGAATAAGTGGTTTTTATGCTACGTGCTAAGGTTTCATGATAAAATTAATAAATTTTACCCATTTACCAAATTTTGCCCCATATTATAAAACCACGCTTTATTGGTCATTTTACAAAAATCATTACCAAAGTAAATCAGTGAAAATTTATGAAGCTATTGGTGTTCCTATAGAGGCAGAAACACTATGAATTTTACCATATTCTGGTAGTTTTGACTATCCTATTTGTCAGTGTAAGTATAATCAGACAGAAGAGTTAAACCATTTGCTTTACATTTTTGAGTTGTCACTAACGAAATAATTACACTGGAAAACTTAAAATACACGTATTTTAATGTTTTGATCCAGTTTGTTCCGAAATAATTTCGAAGTAAAACTGAATCAATGCAAAGACATCATAATATGGTTTGTTTTCAAAATATTTGCATAAAAAATCCATCCAGTGATCAAACATTTAATACGGTCTGTGATCAAACCAGTAATTGAAAATTTTAATACGGTTAGATTCCGAAATAATTACGTGGGAAAACTGTAATACTATTCAAACATTTTATTACAGTTGTTTGAAAATAGAACCAAAGATAAACAGAACCATTGTTTAAGCATTTTTATTTACGAAATAATTTTATGGTAAATTGAGCCAAAGTTAAATAATTTTATTCATTTACTTTCGAAATAATTGCGTAGGAAAACTAAACCAGTAATTACTTGTTTAATTAGGCATTTTGATGCGGTTGTTTTCGAAAAAACAGCATTCCAAAATTGAATCAGTGCTCTTAAATATTTTAATGGAACTATTTACATAAAAACTATATAAAAAAAACTGAGTTAGTTTATTATTTAAGTTGCAGCTAAGCAGTACTTAAATGTTTTTTGTAGATTATTTACAGAATTATTTAAAAAATTAAACATTATCGTAAAAAATGGTTCCGCAAATTAAATTTGAACTATAAATTTTCATATTATCATTTACATTATATTAATAAAGGCATCATTATTTGGAGTTTTTGAGATACTTTCCTTCATGAACAGTTCTTCATAACACTTTTATATTAACTTTTACATTATATCAATGAATTTATTACTTTTTGAGGTACTGTCTTTTATAAATAGTTCTTCTTAAGATTTTCAGATTAACATTTACATTATATCAATGAATTCATCGTTATTTGAGTTTTCGAGATACTGTCGTTTATAAACAGTTCTTCTTAATACTTTCATATTAATATTTACATTAAATCAATTAATTCATCGTCATTTGGAGTTTTTGAGATACTTTCGCTTATGAATAGTGCTTCCCAACTTTTTAAAATTTCATGAATTATAAAAAATTGGTAGATATGTTTAAACATATTTTATTATGTTTTATTATGAATGAGAGAAAATGAAAGAATTCCATAAAGTTATTCAAGTCATTCCACAAAGATCATAAATTTAGAATAATTAAATACTAATAAATTGATTCAAAGAACTAATTAATATTATATCATAGTATAAAATACATTTTTCGTTACTCCTTTCTATATAATTTGAAATAAATAATAAAACTTTAATGCGAAATTTTAAAAAAAAAATTGAGATTTAAAAGCATGAAGTAACAATAATTAAATGAGAATGGATTTTAAACGAAATTTATGTTAAAAATGATTTTTAGAAAATATCCTCTTCATTAATTTACTCTGTGAATTACACTAAACACATCAGCAAAAGTAAACACGAAGTCCGATTCTTACTAAGTGCAAATCCCAGAGGAGTCTCTTTAAGTAAAGAAGATCTCAACATTTCCCATAAGGGAGGTTGTATTTACTACTTACGACACAGGTAAGAGTTAAGACAAACGGGCAAAATCTTCAGAGCAGCAACTGTGTTTTCTTTTCTCCACTTACGTCCACATTGCATTATGTTGTTATTTGTCACGTCCGAGCATTTAGTTATCTTGTTAGAAGGTTTCCTTGAATTTGAGTTCTTTTTTTTGTGTGTGTGTCAAATTAGTTATAATATACAAAATTAATATACGATTTTATAAAGCGTCAATTTTTTGAGCAAATAGAAATTAATTTTTGAATGTTTATTTTTATTATGTTTTATCGTGATTAACATTACATGCCAAAACTGAAGAACTACAACTGTGTTTTCTTTCGTCTACTTAAGTCCACATTTCATTACGTTGTTATTTGTCACATCCGGGCATTTTATTTTCACTTCCGGGCAACTTTTTAGAAGGTTTCCTTGAATTTGATTTTTTTTTGTGTCAAATTAGTTACAATATACAAAATAAATATACGATTTTACAAAGCTTCAATTTTTTGAGGGAATAGAAATTATTTTTCGAATGTTTATTTTTCATTACGTTTTATGGTGATTAATAATACAGTCTAAAACTTAAGAACTACAACTGCGTTTTCTTTCGTCTCCTTACGTCCACATTTCATTATGTTGCAGTTTGTCACGTCCGAGCATTTTATTTTCACTTCCGGGCAACTTGCTAGAAGGTATCATTGAAACTGAGTTTTGTTTAGTTGAGTTAGTAATAATATACAAAATAAGTATATTATTTTATAAAACGTCAATTTTTTGAGGAAATAGAAATTAATTTTCGAATGTTTATTTTTATTATGTTTTTTGGTGATTAACAATACACGCCAAAACTTAAGAACTGCAACTGTGTTTTCTTTACTTTACTTACGTCCACACTGCATTATGTTGTTATTTGTCACGTCCGGGTATTTTATTCTCACTTCCGGGCAACTTGTTTGAAGGTTTGCATGAAACTGAGTTTTGTTTAGTTGAGTTAGTAAGAATTTATAAAATAAGTATACGATAATTTTTTTTTTGAATGTTTATTTTTAATATGATTTATGGTGATGAACAATGCGGGCAAACACTTCATAGCTGCAATCATGTTTTTTTTTCTCTCTACTTACGTTCACGTTGCATTGTGTTGTTATTTGTCACTTCGGAGCATTTAGTTAACTTCTTAGATATCTTCCTTAAAATTGAGTTTTATTTTGTTAAGTAAATAGAGTTTTGTTGAGTAAATATTAAAAATATGCCTACGAGTCTATAAAGCGGCAATTTATTCATTGAAATAAACATTAATTTTCAAATATTTATTCTCAATATGTGATATGTTTTATTAAATGGTCACAGGTGCATGTTAAATCTGTCGGGTCACAAAGCCCTCTATGCTCCTAACACAAATCAATACCTCTGTGGTAACTGAATTGGAGATTGATCGTTCCCTGGTTTTGGTCAAAATTGCGATGAGTGGATGCATGAATGGGGGAGCCCTATAAACGGGTGTGACGTATGGCGGCTGACAACTATGATTATGATTTATTCATTGATTAGTTTTAATAGCTAAATAATAATTTTAACTCTTTCAGTTAGAATTATTAACTACTTTATCTATGATATTGTTTTTAAATAATATTAAGTACCATAATATCAGATGTTGTGGTTGGCAAATGTAAAATAATCAGGCAAATCTGATTTAAATAAATAAAAAAATTCTATTTTTTCTTTTTAAAAAAGTCATGGTTTGTGCATTGAAACAGTTATTGCTAAATATTTTACATATACGTAACTCCGTTGATTGAATTTCTGCGACGAAGCTGTATTTTCAATTTATAAATTCAATTTCATCAAAGCAAATACGTTAGCTAGTCGTGGTCTTCTTTCCAACATATATTTGATTAAGTTAACATATATATTTGATTAAGTAACATATATTTGATTAAGTAACATATATTTGATTAAGTTAACGTATATTTGATTAAGTTAGCATATATTTGATTAAGTAGCATATATTTGATTAAGTAGCATATATTTGATTAAGTAAACATATATTTGATTAAGTAACATATATTTGACTAAGTTTGATTAACATATGAATCTAGGATTGTGTGTAGTTGTTTCTTAGCTGAGTTTAAAATAACAAGATACATTATAAACATTCAAAATAAACACAATTGCGCTATGATTCGCTTTATCAAACATTATCATAAAAACGATACACAACATCTTGAAATTCAAAATAAAGCTTAGGTTAAATGAAATATAAGTATTATTTCAAGACACTATAGAATATAAAATTTATTCATAATTTCATTAAAGTTTTTTAAATTCATTATTTTTATATTTATGATACTATTCTAGTTCTTAGATACAAATAACTTTTTTCGTGAAGAAAAGTTTTTTATGAAGTACGTACGTAATAAATTCAATTTGTAAGTCTATGTGATTTATTTATTTCAGTTATCCTGAATTTCTCTTCGTTGCATATTTTATCCTGCAATAAAAGTTTTTCTTTTCTTATTTAAATAGTTATCCTGAAATATCGTGCTAAAATTATCGCAAGCGTTTGGATATTTTTGTTTTTGGGAAATGCCAACCATTCATTTTTATTTTTTCATCGCTTATGGTATAATAGTTATCTTGGAAATTAAAATATCCTAGGTAATTTGGAAGCAGATTTTATGAAATAATTGTAGCTAACAAAACTTGTGTATTGTATTATTTTTTTCATGAAAATAAGTTTTTTCCTTCTTTCTTTCTTTCTCTTTAAAAAAAACTCTATAATAGTGAAACGGCGAACCATACACATTTAATTTTTCAGGAATTATACGAATGTCTTAAATGAGATAGAATTAGGGTACACTTTAAGAAAAATTTGTTCAACGTTGAACCATAATATCACTGCAATTTGAATCTTAATCCCGTGTATATTTGATGCTTCCTTAATAAGGTGATAACTTGAATCATGTTTCCAATGATGTTAAATTGTCGTTTATTGCACTCATATCAAATGAGATTAATTTTCTAGATAATGGGTAAAACTTCGAGCCATACAAAATTTGTTAATAATTTGAACGCAACTTCGGTTCAACAAGCTTTAAAATTTCAATTAATGCTCTGAGCATTAAAAAAAGTATGGTCAAAACAACCATACATCTTTTGCCTTTTAGTTTTGGTTGAAATCCCATAATAAAATATTTTCAAAGTATAGTATAGAAAATATGTTTTGCTACACGCACCTATTGTATTAAAAAAATGGTAAGTAATGTGCTTTAAGGAAATTGCGATCGATAAAAAAGGAAAATTAAAATTCTTTCTAGCACAGATAAAAAAAATTTTTGTCAAAACTACCACAATATGGTAAAATGTGATGTGCTTTTAGATTTATGGGAACAAAATAAAGGACGGTAATTTTTCGCTTCGAAGCGCTTCGGAATAATTTTCGTAAAATATTGTTTCAACTAAATAAATGTGGCAAAATTTGAGAACTTTGTCATGATACAGTCTCTGGCCAAATTATTAATGTGAATCGTTTGATACTATGCAGCATTATTTTTTTAGGCGACTGAAACCGGTTTACACTTGATTATGTCAGAGTGGTTAATATTGTACACTTGATTGGCTTAATATTACATTTGATATAGTACACTTAAGTATACTATATATAGTACACTTGATTGGTTAATATTGTAATGTAATACGTTGAAAATAAATACAAATAGGAAGTATATAAAAAGTCTTCTGAATAGAAACCCATTACATGTATGTCTAAATATAAAAGTATTGCATATAAACTCATGAAAACATGTAATTATTAAAACACTACAGTTCATCTAATAATTTGGTCTACTTATTGTAATATACTAATATAATACGTGATATAATAAATACTCTACATCTATACAATACTTCATCTAATTTATCCAATCGTCGAATTTATATTATATATCCTCTAACTTTATCCATTGATACACGAACGTAAACAAGTATAAACCGGTTTCAGTCTCGTAAAAACAATAAAGCTGTGTAGTATTGACTGATAATTAAAATTTTACATAGAATCGTATAGTGCGTCTAATAATTTGGCCATCGACTGTACCTTAAAACAAGACATTAAAACCAGTTATTCGGTTTGATTTACTTTTCAGTTTTGCATTTTTATTAAATGTATAATAATAAGAACTATAATTTTGAAAATCAGAATTTCAAGGGAACCGTTACCATATGAAAGGAAAAGTTACCAAATGAATGGTTTTAATATCGTATATTCTGGTTTTATTATCAGATTTATGGGGTTTTTTTTTACCGTAAATATCTCTACCATAGAGTTGGGTCATTTTATCAGAAATGTTTTTCTCCGTGCGCAATGTTTCTTTATTAAAAATGACAGAAGTCATCATTAGAAAAAGCTTTTCATGAACATCATTAATTTTATAATTTTTTTATCTTTTACTTGAATATATCTTTTATTCTTTAAAATATACGGCTTCATATTTTCTAAATTTATTATGATGCTATCTTGAGTGAGAAAATATGTCTTCGCTATATTATTTCTCTTAATTCTTTCAAACATGAGTGGTAATCGGTTAGAAATTAAATTCTGAATGGAATGAAAAATCTTTCAATTAAACTACCTGCATTTTTCTCAAAGAAATTGCAGCAAGTGAAATAATTTAATCATCGAGATTTTTTTAAGATCTCTTTGGAATATTAAAAGAACTTGTAATAAACCCTAGTGATTAATTTCATTTTAAAAAAGCTGTCTTTATATAATTTTGGCAAGCTTTTTGCTTGCCAACTATATTAAACTTTGATAACTTCCAGATTGAACTTTATGTTGAGAGTGTTGTTCAAATTCAAACAAATAATTGAAAAACCAATTAAAAATTTTGGAAATAAATTTTTCACTTTCATGCATAATTAGCAAAAGTAACTTTAAGATAGGCAACTTAAAGATTAGCAAACATAATTTTAAGATAAGTAATTTTAGGATTGGCAAAAGTAATATCAAAATTGGTAATTTTAAGATTAACAAATTAATTTAAAGAAAGACTAGGTAGGTAAACATAATAATATTAAGATAGGTAATTTTAAGATTAGCAAAAATAATTATAAGATATATAATTTTAAGATTAGTAAAAATAATTTTAAGATAGTTAATTTTAAGACTAACAATAGTAATTTTTAAAAGTCTACGTAGGTAAACCTACTAATTTTAAGAAAGGTAATTTTAAAATTAACAATAATAATTTTACGAAATGTTAGCAAATAGAACTAAGAGTTTTAAATAACAAAAAATTTTACTTTAGATATTACTTTACAGATAAGAGTTTAATTCTGAAAAATGTCATAGCTTCGAAATTATTATTTATATGTACTACGGATATAATCATAAAAGATGTTTCTAATCTAACAAATTTCATGCATTTGAATAGATTTTATAATAGTTATAATTTATGTAGTCAAAGGCAACAATGAGCAAATGAAACAGAAATGCAATTATACTCCTCATACTTAGAGTTCAACTATCTGCATTAATATTACATTTATTAGTAAATCTAGTTCATAAAATAAGGGCAAAACAAATTTAAAAACGGAAAATTTATATCCATTTTTTTAAATAAAAACATTTTTAACTGCTACATTTTAAAAACAAAATAACTTATCTAAAATTAAAATTCAATTGAGTTACATTTTTAGTTTTCCCTTTATTTTGTAATTTTAAAAATTTAGCTGCAAATAAGTGGTTGTAAAATGTGCAAAATAAGTAAATAAGTAAAAATATTTTTAAAAAAAGCTATATGTTTTGATATTAACATTATCTGTTTTATATGCTTATGAAAATATTATTATTATCAAAAATATACACTGGTGTATCATGTAATGTTCGGTAATATCTGTTAAAACAATAAAAAAAGATATGATACGAATACGTAATATCAACATTTAAGACAATTTAATTAACTGTTGACACTTTAAATTATGAAATGCAAAAAGTTGAATCATTTAATTAATTTAATCTTCACTAATAAAATAAAAAAAACAAAGTTAACATAAATAAATCCAGTTGCAGATTCATAGTTATGGAATATAAAATTATTTAAACATAATGCATATAATAGACTATATTTACGGAATTATGAATACCATACTAATCGAAACCAATAACCACGTAATTATGAAGATATTTAGACTCTTATTTTTCTCTCGGAATTTTTACTTCTATTTTTTTAAAAAGAATTTCCTGAAGGGGCTCTTTTAAAACATTTAAAATGATTAAAAATCGTCATTACATTTAAATTGATTAATTTCACCTCTGAGTATCAAATTTACAATACAATCATAAAAATCTACGCTTAATCATATAATTTGTTTAAAAAAAAACTTTAAAATACAAGAAAAATTTATGAAATGTTTACTTTGTTTGTACTGTACTTTTGTCTAAGCCACTTTTAAACAATATTCAAAACTTAATACGTACCATTCACTAAGACAGAGTATGAACTTACTTTAACACAAAATTTTCACTTTAATTAATTATACATGATAAAATCAGTGAAATTTTTTAAAGAAATTAGTTATATGAGCATATCCTTATAATAATTGTAAATAAACAGTTACTTTGGAGTATGATAGTCAAAATTTTGAGTTTCTCTGAAGCATATACCATACACTTAATCAATAAATTATACTACTCTTTAAGAAAAAATCAGTTAGTACTCCCTATGTCTTCTTGCTTTTTTGCTAACACACACAACAGGGGGCGTAGTGTTTTTAAAAAGTGCTTAAAGGTGCTTATTTTTGATTTTAATTTCTTAAAAGCCCTTAAAGGTGCTTTTGTCTTTGGGTGTTTTTAAAAAGTACTTAATTTTCCCTTTTTCAAAATTACATTTTTCCTTTACCATGCTGATTTTCGCTACGAATTATACAAAACGGCACAGTTCACATTGTTCTATTCAACGTTTTCACAATTAATTCAACCCCAATCTATTTCAGCTTATTGCTATTCCGTAGCGTATGAAAACGCCATTCGTTTTACATGATTTGAAATTTCATGATTTTTGACAATTGTCAAAAACAATGCCGAAAGGAGTTTTTTTTGACATGACAGTTAAAACAAAATAAAACCGTCAATTATCAAAAACTTTTCAATCCTGCCTAATTATGATATTTTTTTTAAGTGCTTAAAATATTTTTTGAGTACTTGAAAAATGCTTTTTTTGTTGAATAGTTTGGCTACGCACCCTCTACAAAATATGTTTTATTAAAAACTGGATTTGGAAATAACATTTAAGAAGATTCAATTTTCTTAATATATATAAAATAAAAAGAACATTTCGGGGAAGAGAAAAAAAAATAGTACTTACCCTGCGGCGGATAGAGCAGACCGTGTCGCGGCAGGAACATGGTCCGTACTCGGCAGGCAGAATGAGCAGGGCACTCTCGATATCGGTCGCCTCGCCCTTAAGCCTAAGGGATTTGGCACCGGCCTTCCCATTTGCTGGCCGCCGCCCCCGACATTAGAGCGGCTTAGGGCGTCCGATCCATAACTCAGCAAAGAAGATCCTCGCCTAAATCCTTCGTCTCACAAAAATACCAAATTCTTCAGGATTTCGAGAAATATATTTTTAGAGATTCATTTTATTCTCTCTTTTCTCTATCTCTAAATGATGGATTCTCATGTGCGTAATTTGATTTAAGAAGAATTTAACGCTGAGAGATTGTTAGGATCGGAAAGTGTATTAAGTGGGATTTACCAAATAAGAGTTTAAAAGCACAGTGCTCTTCGGGTACAGTTAATACTGATGCGAGATAATTTTGTGAGAATAGTTTTTGTCTTTATACCTCTCTGTCTGGTTATGTTGGTAATAAAATAGTCAAATTAATGAATTGAAAAGGATCTGAAATAATAATTGAAGGATTAACTTAAAATGCAATTTATTGGACTTGAATCTTATAAATAGAAAATTAAGGATTTGAATATTAATTCTATTAGATGGCTCGTGTTATGTTACTTATTTTTAAAAAGTATTTAATTAAAGACTTCTTAGGTTTACAGTAATGAAAGAAAGTATGACTTTGCAATAATTTAAACTATAATATGATTGACATTAACCACAAACTATATATTTTACATTGTTAAAGTTTTTGAAGCATGTTGAAAAATGTTCCAGTCATTAACCGTAAAAATAGATTTTTGCTTGTAAAGATTTCATAACCATTAAAATACAAATCTGCTCATAAATGTTTTCTCGTAAAATATATGGTCACTGACCATAAATTAACATTATGCTCGTAGAAGTCATTTTCAGTTCGGGCCTTTAATATTGTTTGAGACTCTTGTGATTTGTTTGTCTAATCAAGGCGAACTGTGAAATGAGGCCAAGTAGTGTAGTTCTGGCATAGCTTAAAGAGTAAGAGAATTGCGTCTTCGTTGTCCGTGGTTACCAAAGAGAAGAAAATGCGACACAGAGACTTTCTTTGGTGCAATCTTGCTATTGAACCCGGGACCTTTGTGTCATGCTGTAACCCCTATGAAAAAAGGGTGTATACTCGTGCCTTGGAAGTTTTATGTAATTGATGTCACAATAGAAAGTTATTTGAAACCTAATTAATAGTAAAAGTAGTTGATTTCGTTTAAACAAAATGCTAAATATAGTTCTGGCAATGAAATAGTTTAGTTTGCTTGTAAATATAAAAAAATATTAATTTTATCAAAAGCGGAACTGTTCACTGTGACGATCTTTTTTCAAGGAAGGTTCAGAATCTTAACAGCCCTTTTATGGTTGGTTTACTTTATTTTTTATCTTTTCATTTTTTTTCCTCCGTACAACTAAATTAATTTTAATTTCGGAAAAGTAGTAACAAAGACCACTAAACTTTTCCCACAAAATATTGTCACTATTGCAAAGCATGCCAGAACCAATAGAGGACATTATTCTTTTCTATTCGAACTTGTTACTGATGAACTTCATTAAATTGAACATGTTGAATTTTTAAATTTTGGTTACTAAATGTTCTCTTAATATATGCTATTTGTAGACCTATTTTCAACTAACATAATTCTTACAACTCGTCTAAGTAACTCCATGTAGCGGGATAACTAAAACCACCATATTTTCCCCCCCTTTTAACATGTACGTTTTCGAAAACTATCCTACCAGTAAACATAGAATATAACTGTAGACCCAAGTTTTACGATAAACTATTTATTAGTCTCTAAAGTGAATCTCTTAAATTAGCAGATATTTTAAATTGAAAAGTGATCTAAAGAAACCCAATTGACGTTACTAATTACTTAATTATCAGTTAGACATTTTGCAGTTTTATGTAGAGCTACACATATTGTGAATTTGTCACTCTTTGGACCTTTTTGAGCAATTTTGATTTTATTCTCTTTTAATTTAATGTCCTATTTGGATGACAAAATCAAGAATATGCCTTTCTAAATTATACAATTTTACGTTTTTATTTTATTTTATTTATTTATTTATTTATTGAATTTTCTTTTTACATTCTCTGGATTTAAAGGTTTTGAACAAAATCCAACAACCACCCGCACATTGAAAAAGAATATACTCTGACCTCTAAGATCCAGCATTTTGGCTCGAATGAGTTAGAATATTTTGTGAAAAGAATTCAAAAGTGCTAGCTTGGAGGTCATCTTAGAGGATACGTACAAGATTATTATTCCTTACATAATTGTTAAAATTTAGCATTTCATTAGAAGTCAAGTGCTGTTTCCTTCGAACTTATGAATTGTCTGAAAAAAGTGCGGTATTTTTTTTATATTTTCCACACGTTATCATATGATCAGATATTTCAACCTAACGAAGCTGCATTTATAAGTCGGCAATGTTTCACACATAATTAAGAAGCACCTGGAAATTGTAACGTGGACCTCATATACAGAGTAACTTTCTAAACATATAACCCAGTTCTAAGCATACTGTTAAAGGTATACGCTAGCAAGAAAAGTGTTACTAAAGATTTTCCAAATTTCACAGTTACAGTGACAGAATATCGAAATTTAAAAAAGGCCATACCTACTTTTTCCCCATCAAAACGTGATCCTCATATATAAACTTGGAAACGGAGAGGAACTATATTTTTAACATGACTGGTAACGGCGCTGGGCAAAGATGAAGAGTGCAAGATGCTATTTCATAATCCCCGATAATTTGCAAAGAGCCATGCATAAGAATTTATATAATAGATTATCCATTTTGATTGCTTAAGAATATCTATTTAATATTCTATTTCAAAAGTTTCCATAAATACAACTGCTTAATCAATGCTTTGATTACTAAATTAAGGCTATGCAATGAGATTATTACATAACTTATAAGCCTTAAGTTTAATGAAATTTCTCAGTTACTCTGTTGCTTCCAGTAAAATCTTTAAGAATTGAGGTTATAAATTAAAACTTCCGCCATCAGTACCTTTAATTTTAAATATCAGTAATAATTTGCTCTATTTGTTGGAAAGAAATTGTGCTTATAGCGCTCAGTTGTTGAAAATAATATTTAAATCAATAGAAATTATTTTGAGAACGCTTCAAAAACATTTAATAAAAACTTGCACGGCAAAATTTTGTTTTAATGTGATTGGTCGCATGCAGAAACGGGAGACAATCTTTTGAAAAATGCTCTAAACTTTAGGGCCATGTTAATTATTTGAAGCTTTTTCTTTCTTTCCCTTTTTTTTTCGCATTTTGCATTTCGCATTTTTTCCAGTGCTTTCAATGTTTGGAAATTGACAAAATCATTCAGTAGCACTTATTTTCTTTCCCCTTATTCATAAATTTGTAAGAAAAAAATTTATCGAACCTTGAGAGGATTTGGGTTAAAAATTTCAGATTTTAGGATTTGCAGATTGTTTTGGCAGTACCTTATTTCATTTTATAACCGGCGTTATTACGGCAATCACTCTATAGTCATGTAATTTTGAACCCAACCAGGGTTCAAGCGTTGGGACAAACTAGCCTTTGTGGAGAACTTTTTGGTAGAACTAACCCGCATGGAGATGTTACATGGTGATGAAAACCACGAAAGCCTGCCGTTGCTTGACCGACAGCAAGGAGACTCTAACCCATGATCCGTCTACCACTTAATATATTTATACGTTAGCGCTGCGGTTGGTGCGAGCCCGGAGCAGAATTCGTACCAACCAGCCATCGCTGGGATTTAAACCTAGTTCACCTCATTGGGAGGCAAACGCTCTATCCCCTTAGCCACCGCGGGTCTAACATTACTTTATAAAAATTAGCAAAGCAGTACTTCTTCCCCTGTTGTACCGTCAAACTACTTGTTTCTGAGACAGACATAAAATAATACATATTGCTCGTTTGGTTTCTTTACAAAATCAAATTTTTATTAAATAAACGATTTAAAAAAAATATATAGAAATATTCATAATATAAGAGCACTTGAAACTTTTTTTCATCTCTAAAAAGGTCTCTATTTGCCTTGAAATAAAAAATATAAAAACAAAAATGTTCATCAAAAAATCTAAATCATTGTGTTTCATTATTTTTCTGATGAAAATCGATTTAGATGCTGATGAAAAATTACCATAACATAAATTACATAAAAACAAAGTATTCATAAAAAAAATCTAAAAACAGGCAAATAATCTAATGAGATTCTAAACCCTCTTTCAAAAATGGATAATTTCTGAATTGCATTAGTATAATTATATCCAAAAATATCTAGAGTGAATCTAAAAATATCGAGAGCTGTGTTTCTCCATTTATTATTGGATGAGGGCCTTATATTTTTACTTTACATGCTTCGAAAGATATTGTTGAGTAAATGTCCAAAATTAGTTTATTTGTGAAAATTATATAAGATGATTAAAAGCGTGTTTAAATTTCCTCCCTACCTCGCTGATATGTTCGGTGAGGAAAAAAGCATCTCTTAAACATTTTAAAACAAGTGCAGTTTTGTTTTGCCCCCGTGAAGTAACTAGTTTTAAGACATCATAATTTATTTTAATACAATTTCACATTTTTAAAAAAATCAATAATCATTTGTATCTTGAGATTTCTTTTCATTCAGCTAGAGTATGATAATTTGTCAGCTTAAAAGTGTTTTGTTATGTTCAATTTTATTTCAAAACAAAAATTTATTTCGAAAATTGAAAAATAATTTGAAAATTACCTTTTTCAAAAATATATGCAGCTTTTTCCATTCAAAGTGGTATTTTAAATTAAAACAATAATGAATTATTTATAATTAAAAATAAAACAAGAAATTTTCAAGGCATGTAATTTCTTTTAGTGAGAAATACGGGGGCGTTTGAACCGTTTTGAAAGCGCAGGTTTATTTTTATCTTTTTAGTTATTTCTTTTTAATTTATCTAGTTTTCTAATCTATCTCATTTATCTAGTTTCACTTCTTAGTTTTTTTTATTATTTTAATAAAAATTCGTTCTCAAAATGTAAAGATTTTGATATGTTGGTATTCTAAATAAGAAATACTGAGATTAAAGTAGAAAAGAAATGCATTAATTAATAGTAAGGAAGGAATACATAAATCAGAAACTATTTAAAAATGTTAGTTTAAATTGTCCAATTTAAAGAAACTGGTGCCGGAGATAATGATTTTATTCTGTTTAATCTCTGTTTGTATTGTTTTCATAATCATGCCTTCCGATGTCTGTAGAAAAACTTTTGCCATTGTTTTATAAGTTTTATTAATATTTAAATTATTTATTTTTCTTTATTTTACTGTCATTTATTTTATAGGTTTTATTTTATTTGTATTATTTTATTTTTATTTTTTATTTTCCTGAAAGAATGAAACTTTCAAGCATTTAAAATTTTTGAATGGTTTCGGATGAATGATTTTTTTTTAATGAAAAATAATTTGTTTCAATATTTTTGCGTTAAATAAAATTAATAAGTTGCACAAAAAAATTATTCTCGCTTTGTTTTCTGGTGGCGCCATCTTTCGTATTATCTGACAATATTATTTTGCTCTGCCTACTCAAACCTTTAACGTTCATTTTTATGAATCAAACTACAATGAATTCAGTCCTTTTTATTTTAAATAAAATTTTACTTTCAGATATGATAATTCAAACCAAGTTACTTTATTCTAATACTATTTCTATTATTTCATGTTGAATATTATTATTATTAATATTATAAGAGAATAATATTCATGTTGAGTAATATTCCAATAGTGCAATATTTCATTTTGTTTAAGCAGTAGTTTAAACAAATTAAAACCAGATCATTAAGTAATTATATTATTCTCTACTAAAAAGGATAACATGAAAATAAATTATCTTCATTTTTATGTTCTAAAAATTATTGCCTTTTTATACAAAGTTGAATTTAAGCTGGTAAAAATTGCTGTGCATGTATAAACATAAGAAGTCTTCTTCATTACTTTATTTTAAGAATTGAAAAATTAAAGTTTAAGTCAGAAACCGAAGGACGTTCCTGGCGTGAGAAACGGTGTATAGATGCCCCCCTAAATAATTAGAAAGCTCTAATTATCTTCATTAATATTTGAAACAACCAAGAAAAGTTTCATGAATCATTATCAATTTAATTTAAGCTAATCAATGTTTCTTAAATTGATAAAATAAATTATCTTAAATTCCACGTTTTAAAAAATATTTCCTGTATATACATAGTTGAATTTAAGCTCGGGGTAATTACTGTTACTTTGTATATGCATAAACATAGGAAGTCTACTTTATTATTTCTTTAAGAATTAAAAAATTAAAGTTAAAGTAAAAAAAACGAAGCTCATCGTTAGCGTGGGGAACGATGAGTATATTCCCTTCTAAGTAATTAGAAAGCTCAAATTGTCTTCACTAATATTACAAACAAATAAAATTAAGTTTCATGAATCATTATCGATTTAATTTTAGCCAAACAATATTTCTTAAATTAAAAACAATTTAAGAAGTTTAAAAGTTAATCATTTTTTCAATATTTAGCAGTCGGATGATTTTTTTATTGGATTAAATTTTGAGAACTATTGTACTTGTAGTTTAATATCGTCCGTCTTTAAAATAAAAATTTTATACCTCAAACTTTTGCGGGAATTGCCTATAACTGGGACAAATTTTGATTCCGCCTTTGATTTATCTTTTATATTTTCTTTTATTTAAGATCGTGGATTTTAACTTAATTTAATACAAGATTTGTTTAAATTAAATTGTAAATTAATGCAAGCATAAGTAATAGAGTTATATATATATTTAAAACTGTCATTTTCTAAAGTAATTTAAACCTTAGCTAATTTTAAAAGCTGCATTTTAGTTAGTCTAATCATCAAATGGCTTTGATAAGGATGTTCATTCCTCCCAGTAACCACTGACTTATTGAAGACTACAGAAAACCCAGTAAAAAAGTCATGAAAAATTAAAGAATTCGTGAATTTGATACGAAAAAAATATTCATACATTTGATACGTTATGTGTGGCTTGTGATACAGAAAACAAACAAATAAACAAAAATGTCATACATCACGCTGTATAACTTTTGATACAATATTCCAATTCAAGCTGGACAGTAGTAAGGATTCGGAGACATAGGATATTATAATTGTTATTAATAGCGGCTTATCTAAGAGCGAGAAGGGACATCTGTCCCTTAACGCTACATAGGAAGGGAGCCAAATTCAGGAAAAATGAATGTCAGACTAAAACTGTTTTGTTCTTTTAAATACCCCCAGTTTCGTTTTCTAATTACAGGCCTCATAACTTCTTCAAATTTTATTCCGATTTACTTAAAAACTCAATACGATGTTTATTTATTATTGTAATTTGCTTTGCCTGCAAGTTTTCTTTCTTTCTTTTCTTTTTTAGAAGAAAAAAGAAAATTGGCGACATATTGGATGGAAAATATCTTTCGAAATGATATTCAGTCAATTAATCAAAAACAATAAACGTGATTAAAAGCGTCTAAATGTAATCGAAACTACGTTAATATCATACTCTGCTAAATTTTAAAAAGAAGTCGAGTGAAAATTTATGAAGTTACCGAGTTATAGCTTTTTAATAAACATTACTTAAAATTTCACAATCTCATTCAATGTAATAGTTACCAATCCGATGCCAACTGCTGTGGACACAGTGGTATTCCAGTGCAAGTCTAAGATTGTAATTGAGTTTGTCCCCAGCTACGATAAATCCTAGCTACATATCTGATTATTAAGTATCTTAAGCCCGAGGGTCAAACACAACAAAAACATTCTTTGACAAAATGAACTTTTTTTACACACGAAATATTAAAGAATAAACAAAAAAAAATTTATTTATTTTATTTTTTATTTTTTTTATTTGCCATTTCTAATCAAAAAAGTTTAGATTCATTTAAAGAGCGCATTTTTCCAAAACAGTTCATTATATCAAAGATAGTTTTTAATATTTTTTTTTACCTTATGTTTAAATAATTATTTATAATTTAATGACAGCATACATGCAAATGCATTTCTAAAGATTCAATTCATTAAAAATGTAAATATTTCATGAAGTTCGTTGTTCATTACCTTTTGCGAGTAATATATAAATTTAACATTTTATTAAGTTCCGGAGGTGTGACGTAAGAAATGAATCAAAGAGTCAATTGACCCTTTAAACTCTCCAGAAAAATTTTGCAGTGAAATATTCATGTAATTAATGTTATTTCGAATACTAGTTCAGACCTGAACTACAGATTTCATCTCAAGAAATTACATAACATATATTTTGAGGATGTAACGATTATAAGAATCAATCATCCTTTACACTGTAGAAAATTCCGGATCAAATTGCTACATAAATTACTAGCGCTTAGGGTACATTACCCGTAAAATCCATTTTTACGGCAAAATATTATTTCGTAATTTTTACGGTAAACGGGAAGAAAAAAAGCATGATTCTGATTATTGGAAGATGATTGTTTTTTCAGTATTTAAAAAAAATAATAATGACAAATAAATCAATAAAAGAATTTTTAAAAAAATTTAAAAAAATTTTTTTTTAATAAACATTTAATGATTTAATAGCTTTATAGTTTTTAATGTTTAGAATAAGAAATTTTCTAAAGTATTTTGTCCCTGAATTTAACCTCAAGTTTCAGTCAAACAAAAATATTTTCAGTTATCAGAAATGTGTTTTTTTCTCACTAAAATTGCATAATAAAACGAGTCTTAAATCAAATATGCTGCCTTAAGTAATACTATATTCCATGATAGTGAGATTGTTGAACGTTGAAAATGACCGTGGGAATTTACTCTTCCTAAAAATGATCGTCCACATGTGACGCGTTATACATTGTTCATTACATTTTTATGGCCAACTGGACACCGTCCGATGTTCAGTGGTTATGAAATAAAGTGTACCATATTGGGGAGGAAAAAAAGAAACGCAAGTGTCACAGTCATGCGGTGTTTTCTCAGGTATTGTCTTGACACCCAGTGTTATAATGTAAGATCTGCCATCTTTGGTCACTAATTTCGGTGTAGCAAATTTTTATATCTTAAAAAGACTTTTTTACTGTAACATTAAATTATTAAATAAAAACTACTAGCGATTACTTTTATAAATTAAATTAATTTTGCGAAAAATAAACTTTAAATATTTTTTAAAAATTATTTTATTTTTCAAGCAGTAAAATTTTAAATCATATAATTGTTTTACTTCAATTAAGTAACAAATAATAATCATCACTAATTTTAATCTTTAAATAATAATAAGTCTATAATATTTCAAAATTTTTGTTTAAGACTTTTAATTTTTGAAAAGAATTTTTTTTAATCAAAAATGTTTGTTACATCGCAAACTTCTGCAATTTGTTAAGATTTGTTAAAAAGAACTTGAAACCAACTATCTCAATTTTCTCGGATAATGCTTGTTACATAGCTCTTTCAGATAAATGTGAAGACTTTACCTCGGAAAAGTTGAGAACAGTTTTGAAGAAATTTATTTACATCACGCAGTTGATTAAACTAGTGCAATGAAAGTTTTGTTAATGTTATGAAAAAGAATTTTATATCAATAAAATTTCTATGCTAATTTCAATAATTATAGCATAATTATAACATTTTTACACTTATTTATATTCAAATATAATTTTAAACGCAATTTTAAGGTTCGAAATTTTAGTCAGTAATATCAAATGAAAAAAAAAATGCAAAGTGATTCAATTTATATTTATTTATTTATTTTTATTGTTGTTTTTTTTCTTTTTAAAAAAATCACTTTCACACATGTCTTTTGTAAAGTGTCATTAACGAGACTCAGTGCAAACTTTATGAATTTTATAAACATATATGCATTTTACAAAATGGAATCATATAATAAAATACGTGGAATAAAATACAGGTGAATAAGACCAATAATTTTATAATAATTTTAAAAGTAATAATAATAGTGTAGTAATAATTTCAAAAGATATAATAATAATGTAGTAATAATTTCAAAACTTAATAAATTAAAAAAAAAAAAAGATTATTAGCAGTGTAAAGTACCAGTATTTTGGGTACATCATCCGTTAAATCCATTTTGATGTGAATCCATTTTTAGCTTAAGATACCGTAATTTTTACAGTAATATTTTTTTAATTAGACTAATTCAGTGGTGTTACATTAATTATTACTGTAAAAATTACAATATATCCGATTTTTTTAGCCCGTAACGTGTTTCAGTAAATTATACCGTAATTTTTATATTAATATTTTTTTAATTAGACTAATTCAATAATTCTACTGTAATTATTATTGTAAAAATTATGATATATCAGTTTTTTGTATCGTAAAGTGTTTCAGTAAATGTGGATTTTACTGTTAAAAGTACCGGCACCGTAAGTATCGGCACCGCAATTTTTTTCGTAATTTTTTGCAGTGTAAACATGAAATGACCAAATATGGCGCAACTGTTTAGATGTAATTTTTCAAAGGGTAGAGGAAAGACCTCCTGAATGAGATGAAGTGCGAAATATGCTTCCCCTTCCCCTTAAAAAGAGAAAACCAGGTGGCAGAAAAGAAAGCTTTATAATCCCCCTTTTTGGAACATCGAATGACTAAAGAGATGTCTAAGAGAGAGGCAAAAATATTGATTATTCATTATGATTACTGAGTGTTTTAATAAGTGAAGTGTGATACCCAACACCCCACGCATCCCATATTTCAAATTGGTTATTTTTTTCTCTTTTTTTTATCATGGGAAATTCTCATCCTAAAAAACACGCCAACCATTGAGTTAAAAAGAAAGATCAGCTGTTTAGTTGGGGTGAGTTATTGCAACAATTGTAATGATTCTGTTCTAAATATCTAATCAAATGTGTTCTGAAAAGGGTAACTTTCCGGTGATCAATAAAATTCCTAACACAATGAAATAAAGATCAATTTTTATTTTACGCCCTAAAAATTTACATTTTAAAATCTTTCTCAAAAATAAAGACAACGAAGTCTGCACATTGAGAGTTCATAAATTAGTATTTAAAGAGATTTACCGAAGAAATATTACTGAATAGAATTGTCGAAAATCAAATGAATCACTGTTGAAGAAGGCGGTTGTACACAACACCAAAACCTGCTGGATTGCGGGTTGTAACTTGGGGGCGTTTCTAATAATCTTCTTCAACACCTCTTTATTTCTTTAATAAGGGTGGTAGTTACGGAACACTGTATATGCAGTGAGTTAAATAAATTAAAAAAAAACGTAACATTCAAGTAACTTGTGAGAAAATGATCGGATTCTCACTTGTTTAGCTTATATCTTTAAAGTTCGAGAGGTTGACCTTAAATAGGCTAATTTGTGCCAACGACATTTTGCATTACGAAATAATGCGTAAAAAAACATTTAGTCAGCATATTTTGCCATATATTTGAAACTAATTAAGTAAATCAAAAATTAAGCAAATCAGAAATAAATAAAATTAATTTTTTCAAAGAATAATTGTATGCAAAAAATAAATATTTATTACATTTTCGATTATTTTTTTAACATTTAGTTTAATCACGAGGAAAAACTTTTAAATCATAAAGAATCCAAAAATATTTACATTTTTTTTAATGAAATCAAATTTTTGATTAAAATTGATTTCCACAGAATTCGATTTTTAAACTTTTACTCCGCAGTAACTTTGCCACTCATCTCATTCAACAATTTTCTTATTAACAATTTTTTTTCTTTTAAAACTGCGTAATTTAAAATTTTGTGAAAATTTTTATACCATAACCTTCACTACTAAAGTATAAAGAAATATAGTGAAGAAGTATTTTACAGTTCCGAATTTCTATTTCACTGCCATGAGTCATAGAAAGATAAACAAAATATGAATTATACTTCTAGAAAAGCTAATACAGTCGGACCTCTATTTAACGAAGTCGCTAAATCCTGTCAATAAGTTCATTATATGGAAAATTCGTTAAATTGAAAACAGGTTTTAAATTCATAAACACTAGGTCAAACTAAAATAGCAATTGATGCATCTTTATCTAGTATACTAGTGTATGTACTATTTATTTTATAAATCTTAACCATAAAAGAAATCTCATGGAAAGCAAAAATTGGGCAAAACATTATCCAGTGCAGTATCGTGCTACATACATTTTCAACTAAAGAAAGCTAAATTTGTGTATAAAATTATAGCTGCATTTATTACAAAAGTAATTTTAAACATATATTACCACACGCGTTCATTAGTTCAATTGCTACTAACAAAATTCGTTAATTTTGTCTGAGTTCTTCGTTTGAAATGCAAACGAAACGGGAAAGGGGTTTATACTGCTTTCTCTAAAAGTTAAGTAGCTGAAGAAATCAATTCAAGGTCATTTCCCCCATAAAATGAGTTAACAAGTTTGAAATATTTTTAAATATTTTGGGACATAAGGAAAATGGATCTCAAAGAAAAGTTCGTTAAACAGAAAATTCATTTCGCTACTTGGAAGTTATTTTACGAAGAAATTTTCAAAATGTTCTCAGTTCCTCGAAAAAAATTCCCAAGATAGAGAAATTCGCAAAATGGAAATTCGTTAAATAGAAGTCTGACTGTAATTTTAGGTCTTCATATGTGGACCTTATGTTTTAAGTAAGTAAAATAATATAAATATTTCGTAATTCTCGTAATTTAAACTATATAATATTTAAAATTAGTTAGATTTTCAGGCATGAGCGCCATTTTTCGAAAATCACTTCTGTTTATGTGAATTTCTACCCAAATAACTTACTTCTTCTCTCGTCTTTTGCAATCCCCAGAAAACTAAAGCGTCCAATAATGTTTAAATGAAAGTAAAACTATAAACGTGTTTTTGGAAACTAAGGAGTGAAGGTCCACCAGGGCTCGAAAAACCGCCCGTCCTCGGCGGTCAAAAACTCCTCGCGGACAACAAATTTCTCGAATCCAACGTCGGCGCGGACGGCCATTTTTCCCGTTAATGTTCGTGATACATTTTCAATTTTTGTTATCTTACAAGAGTCTAGCGCCTCACTTCTAAAATGACCCTCTAATCTAGAAATACAGTAACATACTGCGCATGGTGGAATTGATGTTTTTTCTGTCTGGGAGTACTGCAGCGGTTGAAAGAGGCTTTTCAGCAATGAACTTACAAAAAAAAAAAAAAAAAAAAAAAAAAATTACGTACTGGTCTTAAACAATAAGCGTTAAACGCAATTATGAAAATCCACCTAAATGGAAGCCCCCATTCAGATTTCTGTGCAGAAACCTCTGTAAATCATTGGCTTGATTGTGGAACTGGCAAACGTCATACTTGATTCATTTAAAAAACGCAGTACCCTCGGATAAATTGACATTCCAGATAACTTGACCTTTGCTATTTAAATTATTTCATGAAAGAAAGAAATTATTTCATAAAAGAAATTCTAGGTTTTACTATTAGTAACCTAGTATTTCCTTTATTACTGTATAATGTAATCCTAATATTTGTAATCCTAATATTTGTAATCCTAGTAACTACTAATTCATTGTGCAATTTATATAAATGTTAGTAATAAATAAGACAAGATTACATTTATTTAGAAGCGACGGGTTAGTTTCAAAGGAGGACGGGTACATTGTAGGACAAGCCGTCCTCGGTGACGGGTAAAATTTCTGAGTTTTTTCGAGCCCTGAGGTCCACATATGTGCACCGAGGTAATAGTAAAAAATGCTTTAAACGTTATTGAAATTAAAGAATTAACAATTCCTTTCCTCAACAGGCAATTAATTTTTTTTATCAAAGTCAAACAGAGAACGAAAAGTTAATTAAAAGATTTAATGAATTCATATTTACGCTATCAGAAAATAATTTAAGTAAAGAAAAAAACTGTAGTAGAAACTTTATAGCAATTATTTTTTATACATTCAATTTTTTATACTCTATTCACTTGACATTTTTTTTATGGTTAAAAGAATGATTTTCGTAAAAAAAAAGTTTAGTGCACTTAAGTATTCGATTTTAAAGAATAAATATTTAAAATATTCATCATTAAAAAAAAAAATTACAAATTGATTTTATTACAAATAATTATAAGTGTTACTAATTAGTTATTCATAGAGTTAATTAAAGTTCATGGTTTTCTCTTCATCAAAAAGTGATTAAAATTATTTTAATTTCAAATGAGATAGGGTCTAAAATAGTATTTCCTTATCAGCTAATTACATTTAATAACAAAATAACAACATAGACGAATAATTACATTTACTAACACTGTAAATGAAATGTATGAAAAACTTGCTCCAATATAATCATAATAATATACGTTTTTTCAAAAGGGATAATTTATACATCAAATAGTTTCTTAGTATTCCTTTCAGGTAGATAGTTTATAAGTTTCAAGAATTTCCACTAAATAACATTATAATACTGAGAAACTTTTTATCAAATGCAAGTAATTGTGTTGTTTCTCACCAAAAGCCCTTTGATTTTTTTTTCTTTTTTTGATTATCTGGTTAATTATAAAAATAATCTATATTTTTTCCCGATACTAAACTTCTGAAACAAATGTCCCAACCAAATGTCATCTTATTGTAATTCTCATCGAATGCAATTCTTATCGAACTTACTTATGCGTTATTTACAACAATTAAATAAACTATTTTAACTTTTTAATCAAACATTTAAAGTAAATATCAATGTAATATAGGATTTAATATCATAAAAAGAAATTAGTTTTCGCACTACAAAACGTATTAGTTCGTATATACATATTAACTTATCCTCAAACAAGGAACTTCAACTTCCTTGTTACAGAAAGCTGAATAAGGAACTATTTTCTTAATACTCATCATTTTCATCTTTATTTTCTTATAATCGTCTCTACAATGATTAATTAAAGAAACAATGTGTAAGTGAAATTTGATTGTTATCTAGTTTAGACTTAGCATTAGCATATAGTAAAAAAAGAAATTAAACCAATTTTTTCACGTGAAAGATGAAATATTTTTATTAGAGCCCCTGAATTAGTATAGGAGCCTTAAATTTTATGCTTGCCAGACCTAAAAACGATAAACATAATCATTTTTGAAAGGATAACAATGTTTTTCGAGGCTCTATCGCCAAGAAAACTAAAAAAAGCCATAGTTTAAGTGTCTTACACTTGAAGCAATGCGATGATTTTAAACTATATATATAATCTTGCCGTGAAGAATTATCTGGGCTTTAAAACAGATAAATAACTTTTAAAAAAAAGTTATTAAACTTTTTTAAAAATCGCCAAAATCGCCAATTTCCACCTAAAAGAAAATTATCGAAATCACTGATTTATTCTCAGTTTTTGCACATTTTTATGAGCCCAGGTAATTCAGCATTAGAGTAAGCTTTTTTAAATAATGAAAAATTAGACCACAAACGCTTTTCCTTTTCACAAAACTGTAGCTTTCCTCCATATTTCCGTTTTGCGCAATTTTCGAAATAAGCGTATACAGCGCTAGCTTTATATAGGCTAAGCTTGAACGAACAGTCATGCGTAGCAGATGCAAACTAACAGCAGTTATAAAAATAGCGTATTATTCGCAAAAAAAGAATAATTTTAAATTACGATGGAGACTTCGAAAACCAGCCTTAAAAGTTACGAGTGCTTTAGCTATTCAGAAAACGACCAAAATTTCGAATTCAATATTGTCACACACAAAATAAAATGATAAAAGTAAAAATTATGATAAAAAAGGCAATGAAACACATTGTTGGACTAAATTTTTATTTTTTATAAAATGCCTACCCATAAAAATTTCTTCCTATAAAATTCCTAATTTTTTCCTTCAAAGTTATATGACGAATTTCATAATTCTTAATAATTCATTCTATTTCATTATTCCTTCATTTATCTAAATTTTTCGACACGTTTTGCTAAGAAAACATACGAAAATACATTCTTTTACACAATAAGTCAAAAGTTATTCTGGTAAAATTTCAAATATGAAACAAGCTTCTCTTAATGCTTTCTCCTAATATTTTTAGTTATCATCTAAAAATTCATTCATCATCTTATAAGACTTTCTTGGCATATTACAAAGAAACTTTATTTAGTACGAATAAAAATTTCTTACTGACACTGTTTGCTTATAAAGAGCAAAGCAAAATTAAAAATCACAATTTTTTTTTAAATACACTCTCCTGACCACTAATTAAAGAAACTGGTAAAAATTATGGTATAGTGTCAAGCTAGTGAGCTTAAGCATTTTGTATTTCTAATCCTACCTTAATTGCTATTTTAAATTAAAGAGTAATCTTTAAAGCCAAAACGTCTACAGAATTCGTGAAAGATATTAGCGTTGTTGTCAAGACATTGAAAAAAAAATGAATTTTTACCGGCGCATTTGAACCAAGACAATTAAATGTCGGTTAACCAAAGCTAATTTTTTTCTTTTTGTAAGTCACTTCTAACACAAACGCTTGGTCAGCGTAGTTTGTTTTGCAAATTTAAAAATGTAAAAGTGTACAATTTCTACATTTTTTTTCCATCGTAAGAAAAACAAAGACAGTTGCTTGGTAATTATTTGAAGATTATAACAATGCTGGGAAAATGTTAGTTTACTAAAAAAAATGGGAAAGGAGTTAATTTTTTTGAGCATTTTCAAGTTGTAAATTCTTGGTGACGAATGTTTGAAATTACTGGAAGCAGTTTTAGCAATTACTAGGGAATTAACTGTTGTAGATGTAAGGATCAACAACTTGTCAGTAAGCTTAGAAGATAAACAATTGTTATATTTTTTTTCTCCATAAAACCTGAAACATAAGAAATTAAAAAAGCTGTCGTGACTTTTCATAGAGAAAAAAGCGTTGGTAAGTTGTTCGATATTACATAAATATTAGTAGATGTTACAATTTTATTAATTTAATTATTTAATTAATTAATTTTGAGATTTAAAATATTGTACAAATTTTTTTAAACCATGAAGTTTAAAAAATATATGGTTAAATTCGTCAGTTCGAATTTTTGAATTGATCTTTTTAAAATTAAAGTGTTTTATTTTCATCTGAATTGGAGAAAATTTCTTCCTCTCGCTTTTTCTTCTATTTTGTTTAAATGCACTGTTTGTTACTTAATATTTAAATTTAGTGTGATATAGAATTAATATTGAACTTTTTTTTCACAACCATTATGAAATTTAGGGAATATTAGTGGTATGTTTCCAAATTATTATTATATTCGTTATTATTTCGCTACAAACGTGATGTTTTAATGAATTAATTTGTATTATTTTAAATTTTTAGTTTCAATTATAAAAGGAGAACTTTTTAAGATGTAAGTGACCGTACCTTTTTTATTAAGTAACCCTAGTTTAAAATTACTTAAACACAGTTATTTCTTTAAAGACAGAGATAGCATTGTGCTTTAAACATAGGGCTAATTTATACCCTCATGGGAGATAATTCAACGCAATGATAGAAGTAAAACTGAAAGGATTTAAAAAAAAATTGCTACAATTTAAGGAAAAATTAAAGTATTTACAAAAAAATTTATGTATTATAGTCAAAATTATAACTTTTTAAAAAACTATATTCTAAATTAATTGTCTTAACACTTTCACAAAAATCATCCCGTCATCGAAACAAAATGGCTTGTTCTCAATTCAATAGGTCATGGTCTAACTTCGCAGCTATTAGGGTACCGTAAACCGGGGCGAGTCTACCCATTTTTTCAGTTTGTCAACTTTCAAGTGGTCAAACTTTTGTAAATATTAAAGGAAAATTTTAATCGATTTTAGAAAATATTAACATTTACGCTGTTACTGTATATTTTTATAGAGCTGCTGACAAATCTCTCGTATGGGGCGAGTCTACCCATTCTACTAAAATGAATGTTAACATTGTAAATAATCAATTAATTGCTATTTTAGTTACTATATAGGATATTTATGAAGTAAAATTCATAACTTTATAATATATTCCATTTTTTTATTCATAAAATAACACAAATTGAGTATTCGATCGATTATCACATTTTGATCACAGTTTTGTTTTTATAATCATTAACATTATAAAATAACTCTTCTGGTTCCCGATGACAATATTTTGAAAGAGTTTTTCTCGTTATTTTCAATTCGGCTGCGGCATCTTGAATTGTTATTTGTTTGGCCTTTATCCTTTAGATAGATTTTTCCATCTCAGGTGGCATTTTTTTGTAACATTTAAATCCATTTGTTTTGCGAATATAATTTCGTACCATCTGTAATGATAAATAATAATTTATTTAACTTGCATTAAATAAAAAAAGTTAATTTTGTAATATAAAAATTGAAAAAATAGGTAAAATAAACATATTTTATATTTACATTTATATTTAACCTATAAATTTTCTTATTAATGATAAATTTATCAATGCAGAATTAAAATAATATACTCAAATTCATTTAAATTGACTTAATTTTAATATAAACAAAGTTCTAAATTATATTGTTATGCTTTATTAAAACTAAATACGAATGGGTAGACTCGCCCCGCGAATTCTGGCTTTTTGCTTACAACAGCAAAATTTACATTCTTTTTTTTTTTTCATGTAAAATTAATGTAATCTTAGTCTTAGATAAGTTTATCACTTAACCAAATTGAAAATAGTAATAATAATAATATACTTACGGAGCACCAACTAAAAGTTTGCTGATTTTCAATACAAATCTCTCAAAAGACGTTTGAACAGGTCGGTTAAAAAGACACCAAATAAATAAAAACGGATCAAACTACTACAGCGCCATCTTCCTTAGAGTCTGAACTAAGTTCTCCGAAGGTAAAAAATTTTTATTTGCAATTTAAAATAGTGAAAATTAAATAAAACTAAAATGGGTAGACTCGCCCCTGGATGGGTAGACTCGCCCCGGTTTACGGTAGTTACTCTGTCAGAATATAGGCTTGGTTCAAAGCAGCTTCGAAAACAAAAGTAATGCGTTATGTTTTTTAAAGGAATAAACATATTTGTATTACTTAACAAGCGAGAAAAAGTAGTACTACTCCGTTATAAAAAGCTAATACTACAGCACCTATACATTTGCATATTAGAGATTGCAAAAATATATTTCGACTCTACCTGTTTACGAGAATTGTCAAGAAGAAAATATGGTTGGAAGATGTTGAGGAGGATATAAAAAAGTTAAAAATTAAGGGCTTGAAGTAATAAAACCTAGATCCGTAAGGAATGGAGGACTATCCTGAGGCAATAGGGTACTCAAGGGACTGTAAGCCAATGACTTACAGTAGTAGGTGTCAAAAATAGTTTAATATTTTTACAGCCATACTATTTTTGGTCTTATTTTACTTTTCTTTGTAGAGATTGTATAGTAAAAGCTTTTACAGCTAAACGTTCCGTATTGTTATATTGTGTTTGCAATATTTCTTGGCGTAGCCACTTGAGCAAAATAAAAATTCTCAAAAGCACATAGTTTCTTTTAATAAAAGTCCATTTTATTTTTAATTAAAACTAAAAATTCCACCTCAACACATTGATTGACTGTCTTAAATAATTAAACTTTTGGGTCCAAGTAACCTTGTTCTACGGTACTAAAACATAACACTGCATTTCCATTCATATATTTTCTTTCAGAGGTATAGCGAAATGAACTTCCAAATTTCGTAAATCTTACAAAATAATCATCACTATAATTGTCAACTCAAAAAATGTCTTTATTGATTTCATTTCAGTAAATCATACATTTGGATGGAATAATAAATTTCATAAAACACAAGGAAATAACTTAAAGTTTAAAAATCAATAAGGAATTTTTTATTGAAAAAAAAGATTCTTTAATGTCGAATTTTAGAATTATTTTCTAATTTGAACTTCTCGATTGAAATAGGATTTCAGAAAAAAATCAGAACATTTTTTTGATATTAAATCGTTATTTTACAACAACGAATTACTTATAACATTGTAAAATTACAGCGCTTGTCTATATTTTATCATGAGACAGCAGCTTTAAAAGCTACATTATATTAAATTAAAACCTTTTGATTTATTACTACTCAGCGTTATAAAAATGGCTACAAATCATTTAAAATAGATTCATTATGCTTGAATCATGTGAAGCTTTTCTAATATTGGTGAAAACAGAATGCGTGTGGTTTATCCTTCTGTTAAAATGATTCATGCGGTTTGTCAGAAATTTCTTGCTTTTTAAAACATGTGAAGTTATCGTATCTTTTTTTTTGGACTATAAATTTTATTGGTGAATTTGTAAGTTGATATTTATAAAATTTTCTATCATTCATAAATTTTAAAATATGTTTTTAAATAAATTTAAATTTATTCATAAGTATTAATAATTTATTTATTAAAATATTTATTTCAATTTCCCCTTTTAAAAATTCCAATATCTTGCAACATTTTCTGTAACTGATAAACTTTAAAAAATGGTATTAATTTTATTGTAAGTTAGTCTTTACTATTAATTTCAGTTAATTAATTTATATATTAATTAAAAAATTATTTAATTAATGCTTTCATTTGCTAATTAATTAAATTACTAATTAACTACTAGTATTTTTGTTTTATAAATCAATTAATGATTAATTAATCTTCTGTTTAATAATATATTAATCATTTAATATTTCTCTTCATCATTAATTATAAATTGAAATGATTAAATGAAATGATTAATTGAAATATTTATTAAAATTTTATTTTCAACTGTTTAATTGACACGAATATTTAAATTACTCAAGGATAATTTTTTTTTGTTAGAAATTTTTTTTTTTATCTTCATTATAGGAAAGTATGGTATCTAAATATATATATTTCAATTTTTTAGTGTATTGATCTATGCATCTGTTATCTGGTCTAGAATATAATGATAACAAAAATGGTAACCAATAAAAATGTTGTGTGTTTGCCTAATTTGGATGACTAGACGTATAATCGTTCAAAATTATTTTTACCAAATTTCTATGGTTTAGAGTGGCAACTAGAAGTATAATGCAAGATTACAAAATATAATTTTCAGTACTTTATTGTTCCATTTAATTATTCCATTTTGAAATGCTAAATGTACCGCAAAATAGGTTTAATTAAACGCACTCGACCCATTAATGCATTTCGTTTCGGGGATGCGGGTCTAAAATGAATTCAAAAGCTCAAAAGATTCTTTTTACAACATAAATTAAATTTTATAAATGGTAGCATGTATGAAACGTTCGACTTATAATGGAGCCTTTTTTTATTTTCAATTCCCACTTCAAAGTAGATATGAGAAAAAGGTTTAGTTTGTTCCATTATTTACTAATTTATTTTTATAGAAATGAATCTTTTAGTAAACATAAATGTAAGAATACCTTTTTTCTCTTCTTCGAAATGCCATAAGTTTAGATTTTGATAGTTATTTTCCATTAAAAAGTGATATTTAGCTGAAATTCTACATTGATTATGGCATTATTACGTCTTTTGATATTAGACATTAATCATGTCCTTTCATTTTCATGAATTAAAATTTAAAAAATTGTTTAATGATTTTCAAATTAATTTCATAGCTTATAGGATCATATTACAGAAAAAATGTGATTTGTTTAGTAAAAGAGTGAAAATAATTGTTTTGAAAAGGCGTTTTTTTTTCTTTAAAAAAATAATACATAAATAAAAATCGAAAATACGCATCATAATAAAGGAAAATGAAGGTTAATTTTTATATTTTGTTACATTTTACTTGCACTATATCAAATACGTGCATTAATTATGCAATAACTATAAATGCCAATTTCTGCAAAAGCTGGAGGTAAGCACAGGCATTCTTCAAACTTATTTGCAACTTATTCCATTAACCCTACCAAATTACTTTCAACACTCTTTCCTCATTTTTAGATAACTTTAATCACTCAAGATAGTTTTGGTCATTGGGCTGTCTCTAGGTAAGTCCTTTTGTTCTCGCTGCTTCTCTGTTTTGATAATTCATCAAAATATAAATATGCTGTTGCACTCCCTTAATTTGCATAACTTTTCGAGAAGAATCGAAGAGTTTCCCTTCGAATTGATCCCTCCTTCTCCCAAGAGTCCTTGAAAGGGGGATTTTCATTTTAGGGAAACGCATATTTCATTCATAAGGGTGTAGAAACTCAAGATGCACCTTTTCCTTTGATGCTGAGCCTCGAGGGCCTCAGAAGGACTTATAACTCGGCGAGAGACCACACAGAAATTGGAGCCTCTTTCATTTTGAACTTTAAAATTGAGCCAGAATTTTACCGTTTGCTGAATAATGAACTGAAGATTGAAAATAGCCCAGATGGCCATGTCCAATCCTCCTCTGAATGGGCCTAATTTCGGATGCATTCTGTCCTCGCATGGGAATAGAATTGAAATGGAAGAATCAGTTAGTTCTTCTAGAACGATTGGAAAATTGTCATTTTCTGCGGCGCACGTTTGTGACCAAAGACGTGCCCTATTTTGCATATAATGCGCCGTAAGTGCTTATCCGGGCAGTAAAATTGTGTGCTTACTGCCTGCATACGATTACAGCTAACCCTTGATTTAAGAGAATATTTTCGGCAAATTAAAATGGATGAAGGATTTAAATTTAAAACAACAGAAAGTTGGGAAAGTTTGCAATATTTTAATCAAACATTTACTTTTTAAATGACCTGCGCTCTTTAAGCATTTGCTTAAGACCGCTTCAAATTTTAAAATGGCCCTCACAATACCCCAAAATACTTTAAAGAGACCATTGAAGTTTAAAGTGAAGAAATCGAAGTAAAAACTAGTTTTCCTTTTCCTAAAAGTTTTCATAGTTACAATAGTTTTTGAACTATATACAGATGAAGAATCGATTTGTATTGAAACAGATATGTATTAGTGTAACATTATTTTGAACCTAAAGATTGTTTTTCACGTAATCACTCTTTGAAATATTACTATATATGATAAATAATTTAGTAACAAGTCATTCAGCTGACTCAACTATAATTCCCTCTTCAGATAAACATAATATGCAGTCCTTTTTGGATGATTTTTAAAAATTTTAATTGTATGTTATTTTTTTTATTTAAACTTAAATTTAAAAGTAATTTTGAACACATTTTTGACAAACAGTGCAATTGTTAAGCACTCAAATTTCAAAGTTCTTACTCGAAGCGAACATCCAAATTCGAAGAACGATCCTTTCGAGGTCTAGATCTCGATCCTTTCGAGAAACAAAGTGAGCTTGGTAAAACAATGTCCTGTGCTATATTTTTCAAAAATTTTAAACTCTTACTAAAAGATCTTCTATTAGTGAAAATTAACCCTAGAACTTTCATTCATTTAGTTCCTATAAATTTCATATGTTTCTGTCTTTCTGTCGTTACTTTATGAGGTGTGAAATAATTACTGAGTGACTTTTTGTAATAAATTAAAGATTGATGAGTTGAAGGCAATATATATTTAGCAAACAACAACAAAACTTTATTTCTGATGTGCTTCTATCGGTGAGCTATATTTGACTGACTTACATAATTAAGCTTACTCTGAACTTTAAAGAAAATGTCATTTAGTGCCGAAAGATACTTATAAAAAAAACTTTAAAAAGACACTACAATTATCCGACGCTTAAATAGAAAGTTGTAATGCTTACTTAATATTACTAATTCGATGAATCTAGAAAGTACAAATAAATTTATGAATTAAGAAATAGGAAGAAATAATTAGAAATTTTCAAAAAAATTTAAGTGCTTTAATTAACAAATCGTTGATTTGCCTTTTAATTCCAGTTGAACAACTGGAATTAAAACTCGTAACTGATAATTAGTCCCAATTTGTTGAGAAAAAGTAAATTGTTTAGGAACTGTTAAGCTTGAATGAGTTTTTATCTGATTGTTGATGGAGTGAAAAAGTTCATTAATGATGAACTTGAAGTTGTTTCTGTCACAGAAGGGGGTAGTGGAATAGTTTGAATTGAAGAATCATTTGATAAATCATTCTCCAACACTTGATCTTTGAAAGTTGCAATCGTTTGCGATGTTGTTTATCGATTTGAAGAAGATTTGATTGTTTCTCTTTTTCACATTTTCGTAACTAGTTGAAGCGTCTTTTTATTGCATATCTATCGTTATGTTCCGCTAAATAATGCACTCTTCTAAGACGTTCAACAACAATGCCATATTTCTACATTTTATGTTTTTTTGGTTGGACTTTATCTCCTTCTTTAATCTTTAAACAGTTTGTTGAACTCGTGTTGCACAGCTGTATTTTTTAAGTTATTTTCTGGATTGAGTTCGATAAGATCCAGTCTGGTTCGAAGATTCCTCCTTAACATTTATTCGGCAGGCGTGTTTTTCCATTAGCAAGTGGGGTGGTTCGATAGCAAAAAAATAAATTGGCAAAGCTTTTCTTAATGAGTTCTTTGGTGATATTTCACTCATTTTAGCTTTAGTTCGAGAATTCGGTCGTATCTTTCAGTTTGTCCATTTGTAGTTGGGTGTTCAAGTGCAATTTATTTTAGTTAAAAACCATTTCTTTTGCTTAATTTAGTAAAGTCTTTTGATTTGAAATTGATGCTTTATCCCAAACTAATATTTCTGATAATTCAAAATGACTAAAAGCCCATCCTAGGTAATATATAGTATATCAGGACTTTTCTTTGTCGGGTATATTTCAGGCCATTTCAGCTTTGCAAAGTCTACTGTAAGAAATTTGTGCTCCATGAATTGTCCTGCATAGTTGTGTACACGATGCCAATTGCTGATTGGAGTGTCTCAATCTGTATTTCTCTTTCCTTTGCTTTTTTTAACATTTTCTTGACAACACAGCATTCTTTATGACTATTCTATATTTTACTTATGACATCGAAATCAATGTTCTTTCAATATCAGTAAATTCTCGCTAAAACTTTTTTACAATTCCAACATATACATGAATGAAGTTTTTTTTAAAAATGGCTGGTTGTAGTTTTGTAGGAATCCAGGAAGAAAAATTCCATCTTGTAAGTTTAATCCAGAATCTCGAATTTCTGTATTTAAAAAATCTTCTTTGAGTTGAAAAAGTTTTGCATCTGGCGCAATGTTCTTGCGTATATGGCTTGTTTTAATTGTTTAAGTTGAAATATGCTGAATTAAAATTTCTTGAAAAAGATAATGATCATCAACAATTCTTATTCAATCAAAGAGGATCTCTGGATAAGTAGTCTACACTCCAAAAATCTATTGATTTTTGATAAATAATTCTATAAAAGTATTTTCATGAAAACTACTTTTATGAAATAAATAGCATCATTTTATCTACTCTAATTATGAAAACAAAAAAATATTGTAGTCCCATTTTTAAATTTTAAGAAATTGCGCATATATTAAGAGTGTACCGGGTACCTAGACGCGGCCAATTTTACCAAGTATCCAATGCCGGGTTAACATACATTTATGTTCCACAGAACCGTAATGCTTAGAGTAACCTTAAAACTATTAATAAAAATAGTTACAGTTCTAGAAATCCATTTATTCCATCAGTTTCGTAATAATCAAGCTGAAATATCTGCTTTAGGAATGACATATTTTGTTTCTGTGCAGAATTTTAATTTAGGAAATCATTGGTAAAGTGAAAACCTTTGAGACAAAGAAATATGTTCGCTGAAGAGAGTGCGTGCAAATTCATTAATCTAATGTAGAAAACTGTACTAACTAAATTAATATGATAGTTAAATAAATAGGAAATCGGAGGTAAATAGCTTGATATTTATTTAAAGTTAATAAAATTATAATGAATAAAATTCTAAGGTAATTATAGAAAAATACAATATGTGTATGTATTACTCTCCTCTCATACTAAATTTGCTTAGAGCAAATTGAGTAAATGCATAAGTATATTTTTGTTATTAGAGTTTGTAGGCTTAGGTTTTATTAAAAATATAATGGGACAACAATTGAAAACAAAACATAAATATTTTCATACAAATAAAGCAACTGTTATTCTGAAACTATTACTAATTTAAACATCATTGAAGATTAATTGAGAGTAAAAGAAAGCACATGTTGAAACAGAACCGATTGAGCCTTGATTGATTGATAAACAAATTTTTCGAAGGGAGTTTTTGTTTTTAAACCAAAAAACGTTTTTTATTTTTTTATAACTCAACAAAAAACTTATTCGAAAAGAAATTTATTGCATATTTTCAGCATAAGTTGATTTACTTCTATACTAAAAAGAAATATGTGTGAATGAAATTGGCTATCAGTTAACTCTAAACTATTTTTTTTCTTTCTATAACATTAGTTTCTTACTCATTAACTCAATAAATTCGATTTACATGCAATCAAGTTAATGATCTCTTGCAGTCAGACTAACAATGAAAGGTTTCCGTCTGTCTAACGCAAATAATTGTTAGTTTCACAGAAAAGTTTTTTCTTAAAGCTATTTGCTCTTTGCTTAATCTAAAATGTTGTTTTATCTCATGGGATTTCGAAATACCTAGGATACGTTGACTGAAAGTTTAATAAATGATACTAAGGTAAGTTCCGTTTATAATTATCGGATGATTGAAAATTAAACCCTGACAGTTAAAGCATTTTTCATTTAATATACCGATATTTTATCTGAATATTCTTAAAATATTCTTAGTTTAATAGAAACTACATTAATAAATGCTATTGAAAATTTAAGAAAATCAAATAAAAAATTATTTAATTTCAAATTTCACCATTAGCAGATGACGGCAATTTTTCGCAAAGTCTTACGTTAATCATTTCTGCATCCTAACAGTCATCTTAAATCTCTTTTAGAAACATTTTTAAAATATAATTTTAAAAAAATACAGAAATAAAGATATATTTTTATTTAGGTAAGCAAGGAAATAAATTTCCTTATAATTATATCTTGTAAAATATTTGTTCTAGAGAAAATTATACGATTTTTATATTGTTTTGCATAAATGTTATAATACTCGGCCTTGTACCTGGTACCGTCCGGGTAATAAATTAAAATTTTGCCGGATACCCAGAACCGGCCGGATAAAGCATTCTATTTTTTGCTGTAACCTGGAGCGTTCTAAATTTAAGGATCCGCTACATCTTTAATATATAATGACAACTCGATCTCAGAAATTTTTACTTAAAAAATATGAAAGTGTCCAAGTGTTTTCAAGTTGTGGAGCAAAAAAATTTTTTAATAATTATCATAAATCTTGTTTAAAAATTAATTCTAAAAACCAAACTTCGATTTTGCATTCATTTTCTTTCCCTTCAATAAATAATTTTTAATACGTTGTAGCTTCCTAATAAAACTGCATAACAAATCCATAATCTTTCCGCTAAACCATTAATCAATATAAATTCAAATCCTTTCGAAGATAAATTCAAAATATATTTTTCTCGCTCTCTTTTACTTCCTGATACTTAGCACACTTATAACTGATGATGACTGCATCATTTTGACGAGATGGAAGCATAATCTCAAGGCCACTGCATAAATTTTTTTGTTTATATTAAAACCTATTACCATGTTTGGATCTCAAGTAAACGGAAATGAGATCATTCAGCATTAATATATTTAGATCAGCTGACGAGCCGCTGAATAATAGAGGAAAAGGAAAACGAGCGATGCTCTGGATTACTGTTACTTGCTCTCGTTGAATTTAAATATTTATTTAGGAGAAAGACCTGTACTTGCTCAAAGAAAGATGTTAATTTTTTTTTCTCAAGCTCGTAATTTTTTAAGAAATTTTTAAGTATATTTTAATTTATTAAGTTCTAGTTGTTAGAAAATTTTTAAGAATATCTCTTTCCCTAAAATATAATCGCCTTAAATCTAGAGTTACAGTAGAATATATGGGTTATAGTTGTTTAATGAATTTAAAAAAATTTATTCAGTAAATATGTTGTTCAAATACAATCCCTTATAAATATTGTTCTATTAGACTCCTTTTTTCTGTCAAGTTAATTTCACTGGAAAACAATTTTTTATGGGATTTTTTTAACGGGTCTTGGATTCTTTCACTGGTTTCAAATCTGTAATCGATTTTTCTCTCCAAGTTGCAGTTTTTCTTTAAAATGACACTAGTCTATTTTTGGTCGAAATGTACATGCTTAAAAACGCCATATAAAACAGGGCATCGCATAAGTGTTGCGACAAACCTCTAGGGGAGTCATCACATTCTAGGGACCACATCGTCAGGATTAAAATATGTAACCCTATTCTGCTTCCCCCGCTTCCCTATTTTGAACTGTTTCTTCGTGTGCTTCTGAACAGGCAATAATAGAGTCGCACCCCTATCCGCATACGACAGCAATTCCAGCCGCTGTCGTACACTTGCACAGTGCGGAAAAAAAAGGATCACTCTGAATAGCATTTGATCTAATGATCGGGTTTTCGCGTTCTAGGACTCACTCTTAATTGTTCAAGGGGGTGATCTCAACTATGCTAATTAATCAGTGCAAACTATATTTTAAATTACGAAATCAGACACAAAAACGTACTTTCTCAGAATAAACATACTTTTTTTTTCAACGGATTCGGATTTCTGCCCCCCCCCCACACTAATATAGGGCGTAGCCGCAATCTGGGAAATATGGTCTGCAGAGTTTGGTCAGGAAATCGATAATCGAATCAGGAAATCGACCTCTTAATGTTAATTTTATTTTCTGCGTATTTTGCGTATTATTATATCGAGAACTTTTCAAGCGAATTGAAAAAATTTTGCACAAAATTATAAAATTTGTTTGTCTGAAGATAATTCCATGCGAAAAATAAATTTTAATAAATATTTATTACTTTTTATTATTTTATTTAAAAGCAGTCGAAAAATATTTGAATAGTAAGGTATACAATTTCATAAATCATTTTAAAGCATGAAAGTTTAGATGAAAAAATTCAAAATTCGAGCAAAATCGATTGAACAGCTCCTGAGAAATCGAATTTTAAAAATACGACTTTTAAAAATTCGATTTTTAGAATATTTGAACCCATAGTCTCTTTGGAATTAAACTGATCTCAGAAAAAAATAAGCGATATAAAATTTTTAAATATTTATTAGTAATTCTGATTAAATTAACTCTTTCTTTAATTAGATGAAAGCAAATTAAGAAGAATATTTTACACGTACAATTACAAATAAAACCGGTTTTAAAAAATTGCAAAATAATTAATAAGAATGACTCAATTATTTACTTGAATTATTTCAATATTTTATATTTTATAATCGTCGTTGAACAGTCGACCCATTTTTGGGGTTCACGACTACTAATGTTAACAGCGTAGCCTTGTAATTTTAAACCCAATCCAGAAGACAAGGTAACTCCTGGATCAAGTATTGGGAGAAATTTACCTTCGTGGAGAACTTTTTGACGGAACTAACTCGCATTTGCGTTACATGGAGAGGAAAATTACGAACACCTCCCACGCTTAGCCTGACAGTAAAGGGACTCTAACCCATAATCCATCAACCACTGAGGACATTTTATATCAGCACTGCGGTTGGTGCAAGCCGGTTTCGGCATTCGAACCGACCAGCCTTCGCTTCGGTTCGAACCCGGTTCACCTCATTGGGAAACGAGTGCTCTATCCCCTAAGCCTCCACTGCTCTTCATGCTCAATATGACGAGATTACTCTAAGTAGTTTGAGTTAGAATTTTCTTATTTTAACTAAATTGTCTGAATGACAGGGGCCCCCATCAGGAGGGAAGGTGGGCGCACGTTGCGCCCACTTAAAGCTGGGGGGGGGGGATTTTTACACTAAATAAAACGAATAATTTGAGGGGGGGGGGAATTTAGAATTTGCCCAAGAATGCGCCCAAGAACTTGGGGGGATGGGGGCCACTGCTGAATGACATCGTCATTGTATACTTTAACGCATATTCTTTCATATAAAAAATTTCGCAATACTAAATAAAAAAAAGAAAAAGAAATTAAAAGATTAATAAACTTCTTATTTGATGCGTCATGTACTTTTATGACAAGATTAGCAACCTAAAAAATTTAAATTCGAACCAATAAATTCTTTTTCTGTCTCAGTTAGCTAATAAGTAATGTTTTTACATTGTTCGAAGTTAACTTGTTCTCTTGTGCTCTAGGAAAATTTAGCAAGGAAAAAATAGTCGTTAAAATGTTCAACAAATCTCTCATATATTTAGTTCGACAAAAATACTAACTTATTAATTTTTGTTAACTTTTCGAATTTTTAATTTTGACACAATTGCCTAAAGAATAACCGTCATAAAACTATTTCAGATCCTAGTCTTTAAAAAAATTTCCAAAAAAATCTGTCGTAGCAAAAGTCTTTTTAAAAAGAATTCAAATGTCTATTTAATGAGTCAAGCCCTAGCAATAATATAATCAACAACTGAAAAATAAAGGGCAGAAATTTCTTTTTATCTATTTTTTATCTTTTTTTTTATTTCCCTCTCTAAATAGCTTATCAATACTTAGAAAGTTTGACTGCTACTCAGTCATATAATAGAGTATTCTCAAAAGTATGCAATTCGCATAACTTTTAAATTGGTCTTCCTAGGCTAATTAGTATTGCTTTTAGATCTTTTGATGCTTAAATTTTCGGTTAACCCCTATTTTAGGTAACCTCGACCTCACAATGCAAATTATTTGAAAAAATACTCCACTGATTATTCCCAAAAGGACAACGTGAAAAGTTGAATTATTTAACCTTTAAGCTCTTAATTTCAAATATCTGTTCGTTTTTTTTTTTAAAATAATCAATTTATTTATTTTCAATCAAATACCATCATTAGTATGTTTTAAACTTAGTTTTTAAAATCAAATTGTTTTCTGAAACTTCTACCTGTAAAAATGATCTTAATGATTAAATGGATTTAAAAGAGTGTTGAAATTTTACCAAAGGTATCTGGGTAAAATTTCATTGATATTACAAGTCTAAAAGATTTATGAGAAAAAAAATGTATATGAGTCATGCCATTTAATATCTGCATTTTTTTAAACTTTAAATTCGTCTTATATTAGTTAAATCATAAATGAAAGAATGTTGGCCCCTACTCTTTTAGATTTTCTAGTATTCTTTTCTTATCTTATTACTATTTATTATGTTTTGCTTTAGATAATTTATTTTTAAGTCTAAATCGAATGATTATTTAATAGTCCAAATCAAAAGAAAAGAATTTTGGAATGGAAGTATGACGTCACAATGACTGTTTCTTTTATGTTGTCCATTGACCAATATCACGTGAGATGCATTTAAATTGTAAAATTTGTCTTATTCGATTTGGCAACGCTTTGTGTGGGTTGGGCTGCTAGTTAATAACAAACGGTTGAAAAGCATTTATTTTGTAATGAAAATGTGAAAATTAAAAAGAATATGATTAAATTAAAAAAATTTTTATAAGTGAATTTTATTACTTGATTATTGACTATTTTCTATAAAACTCAGGATGTAAAATAATTGTTTAGATTGGAAATATTTTTATACCTTGGTAAAGTGAAGTTAATTAGTGATTTGTAAGTAAACAAGTACATTTTGTAATCTTCTAGAATTTAATAAAGTTACTTAAAGTTAACACTTATTTGATGTGTATTGACCCACTTTATCTATTTTTCATACCCAGCCTGTAAAAGTAATGAATGTAAAATTTTTATTATGTAAAATTTGGTTTGTTTGAATTTTACTTTCTTACGATCGAAATAATTTGATCATCAGTTTAATTTTATAGCTGTTATACTTCATGTATTTAAGAGCTAATATACTGTGGAGTTATGACCACATTTCTTTGTTGCGCTATTATTATTTGTTGTAGGTATCTATCAAAATAATGTTAATTTTATAATGCAATTATACGCATTTTATCTTTTACCAAACCTTTGCCGTGATAAATAGTCTTGCATTATTGTATTTCCATAATAAAAATGCAATGTTTATTCAAAGCTAAAATTTTTTTGCCAAGTCTCTTTAATTTTGTATTTACATTTAAAGAAATTTGGCTATGTGTTGAAAATAAATCATTGTATTTATAAATTTGCTTTAAAAGATGGAGATGATTGCTTTCTCATTCTTTCTACTTAAAAGCATTGTTCATTATGTAATATACAATTTTATATATTAATTAAATTATTTCTGATGATTTTTTTATTAACATGTTTTTGAAATCATTTTCTGATCTAGGCTATTTTAAACTCCTTAAATAAAACAATTTTTGTATATTTTAACAAGTGTGTTAGCCGTAAAAAATTTTAAAAACCTTTTCAGGTTTAGATTTAACACTTTGTTGTAATGACTTTTTACTGCTTATCTAACTTAAGGGATTAAATGTTGAATTACATTTTTTCCCCAGGTTTTCTTGATTGTCACTAATTAAATAAAATTTTGTCCCTAATTTATTTATTTCAATTGTTGTATATGCATTAAAACGCTCCCTTGAAAGTCAATTGTCAGCCAGGGACTCTAGAGCTGAATACTCAATTTCATAACTAACTGCATAATGTCAACAATCTAGACAGTGTTACATAAAGCTTTTTTTTTTCTCAGGTAAGTTGTTACTGATCAATCTGAAGCTTTAATGTGCTTTAAGTGATCTCCAGAAATAACCCTGGTCCTTTATAATAACAGCTCGGAACCTTAGACTTCACTGTTGCAGCTCATATCTATGTCTAAATGTGTTGAAGAATCTATAAAATTTACATCTTTCATTTGAGATTCACTCGGAAGCTCTTTCATTAATTTTATCGAATTGATTTAGAGAGTATATTTATTTTATAATTCATTATAACATATATCTATCTTCTTTTTTTTGTATCTAAGGCATTTTATTTCTTTAAATGTTTCACATAATGTAAAAAGGTAAGATTTATCAGTCACATTTGTTTGAAGATAAACTTTTAATCTGTTTTATGATCATTTTAATTTTCAGGAAGTTAATGGCATGTTCTAAATCATGAAGCCTGATTCCTTAATCATATTAGTAATTAGGAATCTTGAAATCTAATCCATATATAGGGTGAAGCTTGATGCATATTTGAAAAACTATGTTATTAAAAATTATGATATCCAAGTCACAAATTTAATTAACAGAAAATACTGTGTATGGTTTATAAATTGTGACAATAGGAATGGTGATGTATGTGACTGATTAATTTTGTCCTGAAAAGGGTGCGTAGCATTTTTAAATAGCCCATAAAGGTGCTTTTTTTATTCAGGGTTTGTAAAATGTGTTTAATTTTCTATCTTAAAACAAGCTTTTTTTTTTTTTTTTTTGCTGTCTTGGTTGTCTTCTAAATTTAAAAAGATGCATGATTTTCATAATTTTCTCTGCAATATTTATCGGAAATTAGTTATTTTATTAAGTTTATGTAAAGTTTTTGAAAATGTTTTTGAATTTTATTGATTTTATGCTTATAACTTGAGAACTTTAAACGATAAAAAAGTAAAATACTTTTCATTACTGCACAGATCCTAATTATGATTTTTTTTTTTTTTTTTTTGGAAAGTGATTTAAAATATTTTTTGAGTGCTTAAAAAGTATTTATAAGGTGCTTATTTTTTGTTGAAAAATCTGGCTATGCACCCAGTTTAAATTAGAATTACAGTGTTTTGATTTGCAAAACGGGTTTGAAAACTCAACAAAAATGAAATTTTTCTGATTAGTTTTCTCCTAAACTTAAATGTTTTATTTCTTTTATAGGTTTCTTTATTTTTGAAATCTTTGGAGTTTGACAATGTTGTGTGCAACTACAATATATTTTTTAGCATTTTACTCACAGACATTTTTAATAAGTTTTGGACAATCAGCTGAGCCACCAATTGTGCCTTTTCCTCCCACAATCATTAAACAGCCTCCTCACGAGCAGTTATATCAAGTGGCACAAACAGCAGATGAGAAAGACAACCCCTTCATGCTGGAATGTGAAGCTCAAGGAAACCCTGAGCCAGAGTATATCCTATTTTTATGTTTCATATTCCTCATTTGAATTTATTTATTAAAAAGAGCATAAATGTATAAATTATGATAAATGATGATGCTAGATTTGTTTCAGTATTTTTTAAAAGCATGTTATGGTCATCTCTTAGTATTGAAATAATTATTTAAGTCCTTAGATAAAGTAGTTTTTTAATGAAATAAAAATATTTTAAAAAACAGGTTCCATCTGCTGCTTTAAAAAATAAATACTGAAGTACATAAATTTCCTGTCTGCCTCCATGTTATCCGGACTGCATAGCCCTGGGTCATCGTAGTAATCTTTTCCCCCTTTTTTTAATGTCTGGCATAGTACAACTCTGATACTTTTTGTTACCTTCATATTAAGCATTGGCCTCTAAAATTGGTGCAGTGTAACCAAGTCTGGTGCTTGCAGCATTAAAATTTACATTTCTTTCATTAGATTCTTTATAACTAACTTCAATAGTAAATTAATCTCAATTTCATAACACAAAAGCTCCTCGTTATATTGTTTTTGTTGAAGACAAGAAAGAGTAAGTTATGTTGGAATGTACAGTATTAAAAATTTTTTAAAAAAAATTTTTATAATCTTGTGCTTGCTTTTCAATTGCATTCTTTTATTATCTTAGTGTATAGTATGTCATAATATTGTTGATTTTAGGATAGTTCTTGCCTCTTAAGTTGAATCGATAAAAATTGCTAATCTTATTTTTTCTTATAACTGAAATTCTCATATTTTTCTGAAATCAAATTTTATGTGAAGAAGCATAAAAGAAACAATTCATGTGATACATTCAAATGTTCCGCATACTTTGCAAGGTTACTGTATTGAATTAGGATAAATGAAACAACTCATATAGGCTCAAATGTAATAGAGGCAGGAAACCTTGAGCTTTATGTAGGTTTCATTTTTTAAATTTATTTATTATTGAATTAAACCATGATAGGGAATTTCGTTTTATCAATCAATACCTATGTTATAATTGTATTATAGTCAGGGTTGGGTTTTTGCCATGACAGTGGTAAAAACCGTGTTTTTACCGGTAAAAACCGTCAAAAACCTATTGTTTTCTTTCATTTATGTCATATAGCGGACAATATATAATTTTCACTTAATTGCCTTTATAAATGAATGTTAATGATTGCTATTGATTTTTCAACTATATACATGTATTCTTATAGAAGGATATACATTCATTCAGAAATATTGTAATATACTTATTTAAAATAGTGATACTTAACTTTTATCATTATAGCTTGATTTGCAAAGGATTCAAAATTTTTCACTTCTTAATTGTTAGAAATAAATAAACAAACAAGAAAACTTGGAACTATTAATAAATTCAAGAACTAAAAAGAAGAATTTAAAATTTGGCATTTCTTAAATATTAGAAATGAGCTAAACAAAACTTTCAAAACTTGTAACTACTAACAAACTCTAAGTCAGGAATGACTTGACATTCTTCAGTAATGTAATATGCCAAACAAAATGATGCTTGGAAATGTTGAAAATTTTGTTTAGTATCCTAATATTTTACTTCAAATAGTATGATTTGATATAATCATGTTGGGAAAATGCAAAAATCTGTTCTTAAATATCTTTTAACAACTTTTTTTCTAATTTTATTGCCCAAAAATGAATTAGTTTTAAATCATAAGCAGTTAAACTCAAATTAAAACACAGTTTTATCAAAACTATGGGTTTTTGACATGGCGGTAAAAACCATGGTATAAACCGGTAAAAACCGTCATGTGTCAAAAACTTACCAACCCTGATTATAGTTAATACATTTATTAATTATATTCAATTGAGTTTTTTTAAAAATTATATTCCTATGAAAATGTTAATCTTCGAATTAACGGATAAAATTAATAGTTAAAGAATATTGATAATTATGAAATATTATACTTTTGTGTACAAGTGAGAAATATAAATGCAATATTACTAATTTTCGAAACGAATTTTGCTTTAAGAAAGTTTCTTTAATTCCAGGTATCGTTGGATGAAAAATGGTCTTGATTTTGAGTATGTTGCATATGATAAACGTATAAGTCAACAGCCCAGAAGAGGAACTTTAGTATTCACAAAGCCAGAAGATATTGATGAAGGCTTATATCAATGCTATGCTTCAAATCGTTTTGGTACTTCTGTATCAAATTCGGTCTTTTTAAGAAAAGCAGGTTTGTATCTCCAATTAGTTTAACAGATATTGAAATGTTCTTCTAAATTTCAGTTTTATTTTTAAAGAGTTTTAAAAAATAAGCAATGTCTTGTTGTAAATTTTAAATATATCTTTCCTTTAAAATGTTCATTATTATTATGCATACAACAGTGTTCATCCTAATTGTATTTAGAACGGTGACCCGCTCTACCTGCCCTTTCAACACTATAAATGAGCTTTTTTTGTAAAAATTAGCCGAAATCCCTTAAAAACACTACCTTTTTACTAATATTCCAATTTTTAAAAAAATAAATAACTCTGTTGAAATAATAATTACACACTGATTCTGATAACTGATACAAATATTCACTTTGTTAGAATCATTTTCAACTGGTTTAATTTTTATAAGTTTCTCCTTTTTTTTTCAGTTGGTATATTAATCTTTTCTCATCTTTTCGTATCTTTTAAGTTACTTTAAATTTTAAAACAATTTTTTAAGTAAATACTTTTTTTTTTTTAAAAAAAATTAGCCTTTAAATGTTCATTTTTTTTCCATAGTTTTCAGTTTGAATTATAGAGGAAAAAAAGTTTTTAAAGGATTATGTTAGATTAAAAAAAAATAATTAGATTTATCAATTAAAATTTTTTTCGTAGTTTACATTTTTTTTTGAAGAAAAAAATATGCTCAGAAGGTGTCTTTTAGCATGCGTTTAATTATTTTTTTAAGCTATGAATTTTTCTCTAGTTTCTATGATGTGTAAAGACTACTTTTTGAAATATACACATAAAATGATATAAGAGGTAAAATAAAAATTTTAGCGGATCAAATTCAGTTATAATATAATATTATTTAATTCGGTAAATTTTTACAGTGTTAAATGAGTGCTCTTTCGAAATTCAAAGTGCATTTTTCTCCGAGGAGGATCTCTAGCGAGAACTTTGCAAAAATACTATGTTTCTCAAACTCCACCAGCTTTTATAAATGAAGGATATTTTTAATATTTTTTTCTTTATAAGAAAGAATAAGAAAAGAAATAAGATAACAATAAGAAAAAATAAGATAAGAAAAGATTAAGAATATAAAAATATTTTTTAAACTATACATGTGATAAAGTATATTAAAACATAAAACACAATTTTTGAAATGCTCGCTGTTAGTTATGAATGGTCTTCCCTCAAGTATTTGAGTTTTTAAGTTTCTGTAATGGTTTTAAAATAGGAATGCATTCCAATCAATTATTCAGCGAATTAGAACATGCATCTATAGCAGCTGAAGTTTTCTTTTTTTATTTATTTACAGAGATTGGATAATAACATGGGTATATTGCTATGTTTGCTTTCTAAGAAGAGCGTTTCGTCTACTTCTAGCTTAATTGCTTTAGAAAACAACAGTTTTATTTCATTAAGCCACTCATTCTTTCCTTCCATTTTTTTTTTTACCCCTTACTTCACTATGAGTGTTTCAGTTGAGTAGCCTTGATTGACTTCATATCATCAGACCAAACTGTTTTTTTTTCCCCTCCAGACTTTTCTATTACCATTTGGAAGTAGCATCAATTGCAGTCTAACTTGGCAGAAAGCCAAAAAAAAATTTTGAAAAAAAAATTACAATTGAAATTTTTTTATATTTTCCTAACAATTTATTTTTTTCAAAATACCTAGCACTTTAACGGATATTTGTCCAGTTTATACTTACTGTTTTTCTTTTTAAAAAAATTTATCGTTTTTAAATAAGAAAAGTTCATTTTTAGCAAGTAATATAGTGTAAGATTAATAGATACACTAAAATGTAAGTGTAAAATTTTTTTTTTTATGTATACTTAATATTTTTATTTAATTTAGAGTGCTAAAGATATTAAAATAATTTTTTTTTGTTAATGATATTGTTTCTGTTTTGATGTGATTATTATTAAAGTTTGGTGAAAACTATGTTTCAGAATTGAATTCATTTCTTGATGTGGAAGCTAAAGAAAAAGTTGTAAATGAAGGAGATCCTTTATCATTAAACTGTAACCCTCCTACAGGGTATCCTCGTCCAACCATTTTTTGGATGATTCAATCATTCACTGGATCATTAAGGACTATAAATAGGTAACATACTCTTAATCTATTTGAAATTTATAATATTTTAACTTAAGATGAAATAGTCTGCTCTTTTATAATGCATAATAAAGTTTTTTAAAAATATAAAGTTTTGGTTCATTTAATGGCCATTCTTGCTGAAAAATGAGAAAACCTCAAATTCTCAAGGAATTTCAAAATACTTTAGAAAATTTACAGTTCTCTGCAAAATTCTCAATTTACTTTGGAAATTCTTAAAGTATAAGCAAAAGGCAAAAATTAACAGCTAATGTGTTTAAATGTATTATTAAGCTTTAAAACTGTTAAATGACTTGTAAAAATCCTTACTGGTATTATAATTTATTTTCTTGTCATCGCTGCTATTATAAATTAGACTGATATGAACATTTCAATATAATAATTTCTTTACTTTAACTTTCTTTTGATCAAGCTTTTCTTTTATTTAAATTATGCTTCAAGAAATATTAAAATGCTAAGCATTTTATTTTTTGAAATCTATAATTTTTACTAAATACACGGTATATAAATTTCTTACAAATATAAATATTTAATAATTAAACTATTTTTTTACTTTATCATATTTTAAGATATACATCCACTATGTATGTATGTATCTTTACTACTTACATCTTTCATTAATAAAGGATGTATGATGAAAATAAAGTTTATTTCTTTTTGTTATCTAGTTTCGGAAAATAGCTGTCACTGCTGATAAACTTTAAAATATTTTAAAACATTTCATCAAAAATAAAAATCTCTTCTTGAAACAGAAAGAAAGGGTTATTTTTTAATTAAGTGACAACCAATCTTCTCAATTATGTTTGATTTCAAGTTTAAAATATCAGATAATTGCATATATTTTATAATCAGACAATCAGGATTATATTGTGCTTTAAATTTTTTGTATTTCTTCAAACGAATAATTATTTTTATTGAAAATAAGTTAATTATGCCATTCATCAAAACTGATTGAATTTTTTTTTCTACTTATAGCTCTAGAATCACTGTTGATCCTGAAGGAGATTTACATTTTTCAAATGTAACTTTGGAAGATGATTTAGATGAAGCAATGTATGCATGCAGTGCTACATCTAAATCCCGTAATGAATATAAATTCGGAAATAAAATCATTTTGAAAGTCGAACCATCTGGAGGTAAATTATGATTTTTCATTGATTTCTAATGAATGTATGCTAATATTAGAAATGTTAAGTTAAAGTATCTTTTTATCTTTTTTTATTGATATTAAACAAAATTAATCATATTATTTGAACAATATATCAAAATAAATTATTGTCTTAAACTTATCAAATCATAAATTGTTTTATTTTTAAAAATCACAAAATTCTTATATCACTATTCATTTTTGCTCTACATCTTTGACAAAAAAAAGCAGTGCAATGAAAAGAGAAAAGCATAACAATCAGACATATCTTTTGAATGTTCTTTTCTCTCCATTCTTTTTAAAAGTGACTTTTGTTTAGTTGTTGATTGTGATGAAAAATACCTTCCGTCAAAACCTAAAAAGTAATTTATGTCTTAGTATAAATATTATTCATATTTTATACAACACATAAGGTAAAGCATTAAATATTACTTTTCTTATGCACTTGAAAGAGATAATTTTTATAAAAAGTAAAAAAAAACTTCTTTTTGACAAAAATATTCTTTAAATGTAAACTATTATATAATAACAAATATCTATTGGTAGAATCTAATTATTTAAGAACTATAAATATTGTAGTTATTATTTATGACAACATTACCTTGTTTAAAAGAAAACAAAGTAATATTAAATTTTAAGTTAAAAAGTTAATGTACTCAAAGTGCAGCTTTCACAGCAGCAGACACCATTTTCTGATTTATTCTAATGAAAGTATGTTTATTTTAAACTATTCTTGTTTCTTTGGATAGTTCTGTGTATAAATTCATCTTATGTTATAATTTGGATATGCAGTTGTAAGATTTTAATTTTTTTTTCAAAGAAAATATGAATGTAAAGTTACATTTTCTCTTCTGCTTGAAACTGTACTTTCTATTTTGATATAACTATTTTTAATTTAACATTTATATGCCTAATATTTTATTTATTTGCATACATTCAAATACTTGTTCATATTTCTACTTAAATGTTTTAAATATAATTTTAAACAATTCATATGCATTGTGATTTTAAAACAATTGTCTTAGGTGATATGACGGTATTGACAGTTTTAACCAGTTTCTGATGGTTTTAACAATTTTTTCCACTCTCTGACAGCTTTAACCAGACTCGTGTTAAAAACCATTCTTTTGAAGGTTTTGTGAGCTACTGGGCAATTTACTAAAACATCAAGATAATTAATAATTCTTTCAAAAAAATTTTTATAAGAGTGAAATCAAAATTTGATTTTGTCAGTATGCATGAGTTCACAGAGTGTGCTCCAGTTAATTAAGCTTAGTTTTTCTTTTATAAAACAAAATAATTATTAATTAAAAAGGAATTTTTATCAAAAAAAACTTTAAATGCCAAATTGATTACTACTAATTTTGAATGTGTCTACCATTAATTTGTATTTAATTTATTTAAAGTTTCAAATAAGATCCCTGAAGTTTTTCATTTTAATGAATATGTGCTATGTGTCAAATACGAATTAACATAAATAACATTCATGGTATTTGAATTATTGTCTCTACAATTAAATTATAGAGTCTGAAAAATCTAATGAGTGTAAATGTTACTTTTTCACCTATTAGGATCTGGCCAGGCAAGTCATCGCCCAATCAGGCAGTATGTATCGCCACCAAACATGGTTGCATTAAGAGGAAAACCATTAGAAATTAGTTGTATATTTGGAGGAACGTAAGTTTTTAAGCTATTCTTAGTTTATAATAATAATTATTATTCATCATTAATAATTATAATTTAAAATTTCTTTTATTTTTGACCTCATTAGTCCATTGCCTGAAATTAAGTGGACAAAGCGAGGCAGTGAATTGTACTCATATAAATATGTGTATAAGAACTATGGCAAAACTCTAACTATTCGGAGTATTGACTTCAGTGATGAAGGAACCTACGAATGTTCTGGTAGTAATGGGGTTGGAACACCAATCACTCATGCTGTTTCTGTTACAGTTAATGGTATGTATAAATTTCTAGCCACTTAAACATAATTTCATTTAACAATTATATTATTTGATATGTAAAATTATTATCTTCAGCACTTACTATAAAATATCCAATAGTTTTTAGTAGTTTGAGCTAATTGATTTGATTTTATAACTATAACATCTGATAGTGAAATGTAAGACCAGGATAGATACTCATAGATGTTTATTGTTTTTTCATCATGTCTATTATCATTCTTTAAAATTAACTTAAGTGTTTAAGGGAACATTTTTTTTCTCAAAGTAATAAAATATCTATCAGACATTTCAGCTCGGAACTAGGCTAAGAATGATAATTCAGCTATCTTGTGAATTCAATTTAATCAGTTATTAAAATATATTTAAGTTAAAAATTTCTCTAAAGTAGCAAAAATGTTGGATAAGCAATTAGCAAACTTGATACAATAATTTTATAATACAAGATTTATTTATTGGTTTGGTTGGTGTCGTATCCTCTATTGAATCATATTTCATGGTGTGCTTGAATAGTTTTTGTTATTTCTATGGCATTAAATGAATACAAATCCGTCTGAGGGGTAGTTTAAGAGGTGAAGGCCTGCAGCGACTGCAGGGCAGTTAAAAACATGATATGGTGTCAGTTCCAGATTAAGACAGTTGCCACAGTTTTGATATTTTCTAGTCCCACCTGTAGAAATTTTCATGTTTTTATGATGTTTTGTTCTTAGTCTGATGAGAGTAGTGGCTGTCTTCCTATCGATGTCAAGATTAGTTATTTGATCTTTATGGGCTTTGATTTTTAAAGGGGTAATTAGTCTTGACTTTGCAAAAGCATTTGCATCTGCCAACGTGATTTTGATTGAGATCTCTGGCATTTTTAGCCACGGAATCAGCTATTTCATTGAACTCTAGGTTCACATGGGCGGGAATCCACAGCAACCTCTTCAGAGGTAGTGGCAACCCCCCCCCCCTCATGATGTTTTCATGACTTATTTATTTATTTTCTGTAAAGGCTTGATAGTTTTAGTTAGCATACCCATGAAGCCTCCTGTTTTTTTAACGAAGACTCCTGTATATTACAACTATCTCCTGTTTATTTGTATATTCTCAAATTTCTTCGTATTTGTTGAAGAAATTCTTAAAAAATATCTGCTGATGGCAAAAATACTTGTCTTTTCCTCTACAGATTTTGTTGCCAGTACTGCGGTATGTTGAGTATTTATAGTTTAAGTGATTATAAATAATGGTTTACAAAATCTTCTTTAGATTAACATTTATACACATATTTTTTACTTCGCTGAATGTAAGTGCTTATATTGTTTCCAATTTTGAATTGTTCTTGACTTACATGGTTATGCATGATGTATCAAAGCTTTACTCGTAGCCTAAAAAATGTCGCTAGTAAAATCTCGTTATTTTATTTCTTCGATGTTGGAAGGTATGAGTTAGTATATAATGAGTGTGTCATATATAAGTTTGATTTCTATTTTTAGAGAATTTATTGTGATAGAAAAGTGGTGTTTTTATTAGTAGTATTTTCACTGTCTATATCAATTTCAGTTTATATAGAATTGACTTTATTAAAGTAAATATTAAAATAATTTGTTTTAAAATAAATTGACAGAAATGCCGCCAAATGAATGAAGAGTTTCTGTTTTTGTAAATACTATTAATATCAATTTTTAATCTCATGAACCTAAATTATGAAAACTCTCTTTAATTAGCCATACCATATTGGATTACTGCACCTAATAACACAAATGCAGCAGAAGATGAAGTAGTACGTTTTGTATGTGAAGCTCATGCTTATCCTGAACCTAAATTACAATGGCTCATTAATGGAGATCCAATTGAAAGTAAATATACATTACAAATGATTTATGATTTTATTTTATTCTTCTCTTACTTTGTGATTGATTTTAATGTACAAGTTATTTATTTTCTTTAATGATATGTATCTTGATAACACTTTTATAAAATATGTGTATTACTTTATTTCTTATTGAATTATTTTTAATTTAATTTTGATTACTTTATAAATTTTGTATTTATTTTGCTTAATGTTATTATTCAGATTGAACTGAAAGTTGTATCTGATTTGTCTATGCTAATATAAAAGCAAGGGAGGGTAATATCATTAAATTATTTTCATATATTGGGGAATTTTCAAAAAACCACAAAACTCTTTTTGCTGAATAATACAATTTACAGATTTTTCAATAAGTTTCAACATTTATGAAAAATTAAGTGAAAAAATACATTATATTGTTTGAGATATGTAAAAACATTTCAATTAATTTTCATGTATAAATCATTATATTTATTTTTGGAAACACTCATTGTTATTTGTTTTGAAGCATTTTAATTATTAACTTTTGTGGCTTGTTTTTGCAATCTAATACAAATAGCTAAATTTTCTATTTAAAAAAAAGAAAAAAATTTCTTAAAAAATAATAATGCAAAATAGTCTTGATAATTTTTGTCTTGATTATTTGATAAGTCTTGAAGTTTTTCAGTGATATTTCTAAATTCTAAAAGTTTTGTAATCCTGGAATCTTTTCCATCTATTTTAGAGGTTCCAACAAATCCAAGGCGAAAAATTGAGGGAAATACTATGATTATAGAGAGTCTTGAAAAATCTGATACAGCTGTTTATCAGTGTAACGCATCAAATGTTCATGGTTATGCTTTCAAGGACTTTTATCTAAATGTTTTAGGTAATTTCTTATTGACTTTTTAAAAAAATTTGCATTTTAAATAATTTGTTCTTATCTGTTGTTTTTGTAAAAAAGATATTTGTTTTATTAATTATTATATTTATAAATTTAAGTAAATGTTCCACATGTCAAAATACATGATGGTAATTATTATTGCTTATATTTCGTGAAGTTAATTCTTGGTAAAAAAAATCAGACTAAAATTCATCTTTCTAGGTTCTTACAATTTATATCTTTTAAATAATTTGTACTAAGCTGAACTGTATCTCTTTATGAATTTATTTAACATTATTATTATATATTTATTCAAATGAATGCTTGAGAATTGCCATTTGCTTACTATTGCTTTTATTTTCTATCTAAAAATTAGTTTTTCTCAGCTGATAGATATTGATTTGTTTTCAAAGTACTTATTCTTTGCTTTAATATGGCAAAAAAATTTTCTTGGTTTATTAATTGCATTTTGCCTTTCCTGATATATTTTTAGGCATGTCTTTCAACACTATTTCAGTGCTTCTCACTAATAAGTAAAAATACTTTGAAATTTTTTGGGGAGTAAATGGCGATTATGAATTAATAGTAGTCACAAAGTATTAAAAATATTAATTCCTTTTGCGATATGCTACCTTTGTCAAAAGGGCTTTGCACATGGATGCCATTAATTATGGGTGGGGGAGGAAGTTGACCTTAAAAACTAAATACAGAAATCATCTGTTGTTGCTTAAAAGGTAATCTCTTTTATCCATTTCTAATGTAGAGTCACAGATGGGCAAATTTTTAAAAGGAAACAAAATCAGCTATCTCATTAATTATAATATAACAAGGCAAAATTTTATCAGTATTATAACAGTTACTTGTATTGCAATTTCTTTCAAATGAATATTTTTGTTTTGAGTATAAGAAAATGTGTGTGTATTTTAATCAATTTATTTGTATACATACATATTCCTCTTCGCTTTGAATCAGAGCATAGGGCTTCTATCGTAGCTCTCACTCTGTTTGTAGACACATATTTTGATTCTCTCCATGTCTTTCCTATTGTTTTCAATTCACTTATAATAGTCCTGCACCAGGTATTTTTAGGTCTTCCTCTTTTTCTATTGGTCTAAGGGTAATTTATTTGTATGTTGTATATATTGTATATTTAACTTAATTGATGAAATTTGCTTATTTCCTTTTAGGAAAATAATTAAGTTCTGAATTATAAATTATAAGGTATTATAAGTTCTTAAAGAGAACTTATAGTTCCTTATTTTAACCTGTATTTCCTAAATACTCTTTCATGTATTATTTTCCATCAGTAGTCTTTAAAAAGACTTTTTTTTTTTTTTCCAAAACAATTTTTTTTTTTATTTGAAAAATCTTATTTTGACTATCCTGATTTCTTTGTAGTGATTAAACACTGATAATACTACATACAAGTGAAAATTTGTGATTAATCTAAAACAAGTCTGTTAGAGTAGTTATTCTTGATTCTGACAAATATGCATAACATGCTTTTATTTTAATTGCTGGTGTTTTAAATAGGGGACCAGTTTATTTAGAAATTTTTAATGTCACATTCTGTTTTGTCTGATTAAAACAAAGCAAGAGTCCTAAATATTGAATTTTTTAAGTCCTCATGCAGTTTTGGGAAGTGTTTCAAATCTGATGATTTTTAGTTTGAATAGTACAACAGAAATTCTACATATATATATATATATATATATATATATATATATATATATATATATATATATATATATATATTAGCAAAATTAGCATAAATAAATTTTTTTAACTTAAGGTTTTAAGTTTTTCCAGTTTTACAGATATTTTTAAGCAATAGAACATTTCATTTTTGTAATTAAAAGTTTTTTTTCTTGTTTCTTAATGCAATTAGAAAACCGAAGTTTCTCATGCATATGTTTATTTTTAATTCATTAAGCTCTCCCTCCAACCATTGTTGAAGAACCTGAGCCACTCACTAAAGCAGTTGTAACTGCTACTGTTACTTTGATATGCCGTGTGTTTGGTGCACCAAAGCCTGAAGTCAGGTGGTCTCGTGAAAGACAAGAATTGAGTGGAGGAAGATATCAGGTGAATATTAATTTAAATCTCTTATGTTAAATTTTATTTTATTCTTGTTTTTCGTCATTATTATTATTATTTTCATTTTTGGCTATTTTACATTGATTTATTTCTTTAGGTTATGGAGAATGGTGATTTGCAAATATCAAATGCTTTGAAAACAGATGAAGGAGTTTACACATGTTCTGCTAGTAACAAATTAGGAAGTACTCAAGCTCGAGGAAAATTGGAAATTAAAGGTATGTTCTACTTTTGAAATTAATTACCTACTGCTTATTGTGAAACAGAATTATTTAATAAACAAGCATTTATTTCTTAAAATAAGTTTTTTTGTCTTTGAAAAAAAAAAAAAAACTTTGTATTGAGAAGACGGAAATAAAATAATTCATGTGAGTCTAAAATGAGTGTAAATAATATAATTATTAAATTAGCATAAATTGATTAAAACTTAATTAAGTGTTTTATAATCTGACATAAATTAAAATTCTCAAAATAGAATATAAAATTAATTTTGCAATGCTTAATTTTTTTTTTTTTTTTTTTTTTTTTGAAAAAATATTGTTTTTTTAAATAGTAAACTGATAGTTAAGTTAGGGACTTATGAACAAAATGATTAAATTTAAAAAAATAAGATCAAATAAATAAATTCTTATATATTGGAAACCTTTTCACTTTCTTCCTTAAAAGATATTTATTTTTGGGTGTAAAGTAGGGTTTTTTTCATCTTTGCAACTGTAACAATAATGATGAAGTTATAAAATATTAAATTAATGCAAGGTTTGTTTGTTTTATATTGAGTTTTTAGCATTCATAAAATTTTCATTATGATAATACATTTATATGAAATTTTTGGAACTTAATCATTTATTATGTGCCTTTAAAAGTTGTAGAAAAAGTTTAATTAAATAGAAAAAGCTTTATAGTTTATATGAATAATACTAAACAACAAATATTTCTAAAAAGTAGGACATTTTTATTAATTAATGCTTTTTTTTTTATCTCTGTTTAATGTTTTCTATATTTGAAGGAATTCATAAAAATTATTTGTAATGTTAATCAATTGTGTAGTTTTCATGTACGAAAACAATTCATATCCTTATAAAATTTTGTGTTTCATTTTTTTTAAAACTAAATAAACCTTTTTTTTTTCTTTCTTTCCTGACCTTTCGTTTCTTTGCATCATTATTTGTACTTTCTGAATTTATTTGTTAAGTTTATATACTCTATTTAGAAATTAATTCTTCAGTAATTAATCTTGAAAAATTAGCTTTGTGTTATTAAAAATATTTCATTCATCAAGCAAAATATTGCTCTTTATTGTATTTTTTAAGTTTTGATTATCTTATTTAGGGATGTAAAGGATAGTAATTTGACTGAATGCTGAATATTCGGCGAACAGAATGGGCTGAATATCAAATATTCAACAGACAAACAGCGAAATTTTCTTCTTTTTTTAAAAAAAATCATTCATAATAATTTTTTATATAGAAATTAGTTAGCTCATTATTGAAAAATAACCAATTTAGCTGTACAAAATATTTTTTATACAGCTAAATTGGTAAAAGTATAAATTTAGCTGTATAATAGTTCTGGTGTAAAAGTTTAAAAAAAAAAAAAACTTAAATATAAATGCTAGATATTAATAAAAATGAATGTTAGATATTTAGAAATATTGAAGGTTTAAAATAACTAATGGCTATAAAAAAAATTAAAGTTGAAAGAAAAAAAAGAAATAGAAAACAAAACTTTCATGTTAAAAATAATATTTTCCAGAAATTTTTTTTCCATAAAACACTAAAAGAGATAATGTTTATCAGAAAACTTTCAAAAATGCAGTGGAATCATAAAAACACTTATTAAAAACAAAGATACAAAAGCAAAACAGAAGAAAAATTTACCTTAATTTTTTAAAGTTAATTTTAGAGTTAAGCATTTCAGTTTTCCAATTAACTTATTTTCAAGGAAAAGGGAAATTTAAAGTCAAATAGAAACACTCTTAATTGCTGTGTCCCAATAAAAACTCCATAAAGTTATTTGTAAAAAGAAAAAAAGCTAAATAGAAACCAAAACAATAATCATTCTTAAATTTTAAACGAAAGATTTAATGGTAAAAGTCTTAATTTAACTTTTTCACATTGCCGTATTTTTCGAAAAAGTGACCATAAAAGAATAAAGTTTATTAGAAATGCTTTTTAAAGGATACTGTCATAATAAATAAGCTGATATAAAAATCAAATGAGAAAGAGAATTTTTTCTTCTTGGTTCTGAAATATAGCTATAATGTTGAGAATCACAGTTTTCTATGTTACTAGTTATCTGTATTACCGTACATGAAAAAAGTGACAATTAAAGAATTAAGTCTATTAAAAATGCTCCATTAACATGCTTCTCTATAGTTAAAGCAGAAAAACAAAAAAAGTACTCAACGTTTAAGACATAAAGTGTTGAAAAAACTATGAAATCGATTTGCCTGAATATAATTAAAGAAAGAAAAAAATCAGCATTATAAAACTCATAGCTCAGTACCAAGTAATCTAGTTTCAGTTCTTCAAACTTCACTTTTAGAACATAAATTAACAAGTTTCTGAACTTAACAAATGTGTGTAAAAACAATTTCTAATGTATTGTAAAAAATACAATTTTAGATTATCCTTTATTAAATTTATTAAAATTCCACCACCTCCCCAAAAAAAACTTTGTTGAAAAATAATTTTCCAAATAATACTTTGCCGAATATTTGGCCAAATATTTGAATGAATATTCAACAAATAGGCCAAATATTCGTTACAACCCCAATCTTACTCTAATTACCCAACTCTCACCAATAACCCATTCTTGTAATAGACATTGTTTCTTCGTGTTATTGCACTTGAAAAGTTATTTGGCATTTACCTGTGATGTATTTTTTAGGTAAAACTAAAATCACCCAGCCTCCTGAGAACTTTGAAGTTGCTGCTGGAAGTTCTGCAACCTTTAGATGCAATGCTGAAGCGGATACGAGTTTATTATTAAAGATTGATTGGCTATTTAATGGTCAGCTAGTAGACTTTGATCAAGACCCTAGGATAGTTCAAGCTTCGGATAATTCCTTGACCATTTCAAAGACACTTGAATTGGATTCTGGTATTTTTACCTGTGTTGCTAAGACTGATTTAGATGAAGATACTGCCACTGCCATTCTTACAGTTCAAGGTTAGTTGCATATTAATGATTTTTTTTAACTTTAAGCTAAATATTAGAATTTCTTAATAAAACATTAACTATGTTGAAATCAAACATTTAATGTTTCTATTTTTCTTTATTTATGAAGAATATGTTCAGATTTAAAATTATTTTGAAACTCAATGTATTATCTGTCTATATTTTTTTAATAAAAATAGTTTAGTATGAAAAATAAGTTACTCCTTAACTAAACGATGTTTGATTGTCTGACAGATAATACTGAGTATATATATGCATATATATACATATATTTATATTATATATATATATATATATATATATATATATATATATATATATATATATATATATATATATAAATTAGAAATTGGAAGGGATTTGCCACGGATAGGAGGCGTTGTCCTTTGTCAGCTATTGAGACAGACAAGACCTGCAAAACACAAATACATGTTACTCAATAAAGTTTGACAACTACTGTCTTAAGCTGTCATTTAAAAAAGTTAAAATTATGATCTAAAATAATTTTTAATGCTCTGAATTAATATATATTTATCGTAAAGATCGCTATTTTATTGTTTATATGTTCATTGTTTTAATTTTTTAAAAATTTAATATAAGTATTAATTTTTGACAATGTGTAAAAAATATTGTAAAATTTACAGGAATACGTTTATTTATAAGATTACTTTAAATGTAACATTAAAAAACCGTTGTCATTAGAAACTTTCGTTATGGTCATTAATTTACTTTGAAGTCTTTTGTAATTCTTTATTTTCCAAATTGTTCTAACTAAATTATCTAAAAATTTGCATAAATGATTATTATTATTATTATTATTTTTTTAATATTTTGAGCATAATATTAAAGAATCATAATCATTATCAACTTTGAAATGTTTCATTAGTCTTAGTTTTTAAAATTGTTAAAAATTTCTAAAAAAATTTTAAATTCAACCTTATTATTAAAAATAAAGTTTGTTCATAAATATTGAGTTTTGTGTGAAGAAATGTCATTTTCAATAAATGTCATTTTCTATGTGGTTGTAAGTTTTATTATATAAGAGAATATTGCAATGTAAATTATTTTCCTCTTCAAGTTTTGATACACAACAAATTTCCAGATGGAAATAATTGACTTTATTTCTCAGGGCGTGTAAAATGACATTTTTATATGCTCATTGCAAGATACCTTTTTTTTTTAATTCTTTGAAATAAAAAGCTTCTTTTCTACAATGATAATTATTCCTGGAAAGCAGGTGTGTGACATTTTCAATTAGATTATAAGATGTGTTTTATGGCAAGAAGAGTACTTAGTTGAAGTATGAATACAAAATAAATATTAATCCACATCATCATTATGATCAAATATATTAATTTAATTAACTAAGTAATATAATGTCAGATTAATCTCACTACATCTTAGAGAAACAAGCACAATCTGCATCCCACTACAGCACCTGAATATTATATGGAAAAAAGCTATTTCCTTTTTGAAATTTCAAAAATTGGGAAATTTAAATCGCATCAGTTTAGAATCAGCGAATTAAATATTAAAAAAAAATATGCATGTGGTCAGTAATTAACATGAACATAAAGAAAAATATTATTTCCTTTTTAAATTAAAAAATCAAAAATTTTGAATCTCAGAAGTTTTGAGTGCGCATGATTGAATGTTTAATTATCGTTGTATTTTATTTATGCCAATTTCATTGTGATTCAGTGTGGTTTTTTCTACATTAGTTTCATAAACATTAATTTTTTTAATTGCTTGTCTTTTTTTAAAAGAACAAAATTCTTTTTTTTTTTCAAGTATTATAACACTTTTTAAAAGCTTCAGTTATAAGACTTTATTAAAAATGTTAAAACAAAATTTATTCATGGTACAATTGTAGGAGATAGTTTTTTTAATCTCCCTTTTAAACACACACTACTTGGTTACATTTTAAAACACATGGCCTCCATCTCAGTCACCCGTTGCCACCCTCAGCAACAAGTGAAGGAAAAATATCACTATGGTGATTTTGGTTGGTTGGCGCGGGGCCGGAGGCCATAGCGACCAACCCGTTTGTGATACTCTCCCCCTCTGATTCCGAGGTTACGTCCCGGGGAGGAATCAGAATTCATCTTTGGTCTGCCTCTCCTTCGGAGAGGTAAAATAGGTTCTGTTGCTTGTGTATCAGAGTTGCATTGTCCCAATGCTGAGGTGTGGTAGGTCCCAACAAGAACACGTGGCTTATCTGGGTGGGCAAGTTCATAGGAGGTAGGCGACTTCTTTCGAAGTATGAGATACGGCCCATCTCTTTTAGGTACAAATTTGGCAGTAATTCCTTTCTTAGCATTACTGAGTGGATGTAGAGTCACCCACACTTTCGAACCTACAGCATAAGTGGGGTTTTGCTGGCGTTTTGAGTCGAAATATGTTTTATGCCGATCTTGGGATTTTTCTACATTATCTCTAACAGTCAAGAGGATAGAAGAAAATTTTCTGAGATACGGGGTTATCTCAGGGACAAAGTTATCGTTTTGGATAACCGTTCGAATATCATGCTTTACCTCTTGAACTGTCCTGAGCTCTCGTCCAAACTGAAGGTATGCAGCAGTATACCCTGTCGTTTCGCATTTTGATGTGTTCATAGCGAATCGGATGACTGGTAGGTGGTCAACCCAATTTCTATGCTCTTGGCCAACAAGAATAGCCAAGCGAGGTTTCAGGTCCCTGTTCTTTCTTTCCACAGGATTTGCTTGGGGATGGTATACCGGCACCAAACATTGCTTAATATCAAGCAGAAAACAAAGCTGTTGCATTACACTGCTCACAAATTGTGAGCCATTATCGCTGATAACTCTTCTAGGCAATCCATATCTCAAGATCACCTCCTCCAACAGAGTGATTGCACACTCCTTAGCTGTGGCTTGGGCTAAAGCAAATAGCTCAACCCATCTAGTTGAACAGTCCTCAACGATGAAGATCCATTTCTTTTTATCTTTACCTTCAGGCAATGGACCAAATAGGTCTATGGATAGGCTTTCAAATCTTTGATTATGTACAGGAGTCTGAAGAAGACCAGCTGGCTTTTGAGTGGAAGCTTTATAGCGGTTGCATTCGACACAGTTTTTAATATATTCGGTGATAAATCTTCTCATACCAGTCCAAAAGAATCTTTTGGAGATTCGATCCAAGGTACCTTCTATACCGTAATGGCCAGCAGTTGGCGCATCATGAAATCCTTTAAGGATTTGACCTCTTTCTTGCATAGGGACTACTAGTTGAGCTTCGTCCGAGTCACTATCATGGGAGTATCTATAGAGAACTCCCCTATTCATGATATATCCACGTTCAGTCCATCGATTAAGATCTACTTCATCTGAGCGATCTTCAAATGCTTCTATAATCTTTCGTAAATCATTATCCTTTAGCTGTTCAGTGCGTATATCACTTGGTGATCGAGTTGGAAGATCAATTGTAACTGAACAGAGACAACAAGGATTTCTCTCTTCATGAACACAAGGTGGGCGAGACAGCATGTCTGCAATGACATTGTTTCTTCCTGGGATGTACTGTATATTCAGGTTGTAAGATTGTAGTTGCAAGGCCCATCGGGCCAACCTTCCTGATGGAGATTTAATACTTAACAACCACTTCAAGGGTTGATGGTCAGAGGATATTGTCACCTGGGCACCATCAATGTACCCTCTAAATTTATTCAAAGAGCACAGCTAGAGCTTCCCTCTCTGTAGTCGAGTAGTTTTGCTCTGCAGATGTCAAAAGACGGCTAGCATATTCTATTGGGTGTTCATTTTCATTTTCCCCCTGTAAGAGAACAGCACCCAATCCATAACCACTGGCGTCAGTTCTTATTGTGTAAGGTTGGTCGGGATCAGCTTGTTTCAGAATGGGAGAAGAAACCAACTTCTCTTTCAGGGCAGCAAAAGCTTTTTGTTCCTGCTCAGTCCACTTCCAAGCAGCATTCTTTTTTGTAAGTTCACATAATGGTTTCGACAGGGTAGAAAAGCCTTCTATAAATCTACGATACCATGAACAGGTTTGCAGGAAGGATTTAACCTGCTTTATATCTTTAGGGACAGGAAGCTTGGTTATAGCTTCTACTTTTTCTGGATCTACTTCAAGTCCTCGGGTAGTTATGTAGTGACCTAAGTATTTTACCTTAGAGCAAGCGAAATTGCACTTTAGGCGGTTAGCTTTCAATTTAAATTGGGCTAGTCTTTTGAACATAAGAGTTAGATCATTTAGATGATCTTCAAAAGTAGGTGACATGATGATTATGTCATCTAAATAAATGAGAATTTTTACTGAGGGGAGTCCATTTTTAAAACGGTCCATTAGTCTCTGAAACGTTGCAGGGGCATTTTTTAACCCAAATGCCATCCTCTTGAATCTGTAAGCACCCAAAGGAGTTACAAATGCTGTTTTGTCTTTATCATCATCATGAATTTTCACCTGATGATAACCGGACTGGAGATCTATAGTAGAAATATAGCCTATGTTTTTAGCATCATGCAAGAGATCATCTAATCTTGGCAAAGGATAGGAGTCTGTGACAGTCACAGCATTAAGCTTTCTATAGTCGACACAGAGTCTGTGTTTACCATTTGGTTTGGGAACCAACACAACGGGAGCTGCATAGGGAGATTCACTCTCTTCTATAATTTCTTTTTTTAACAAATCATCCAATTCTTGTTTAAGAATTTATTTCTTGGCTGGTGACAGTCTGTATGGCGGAACTGATATTGGTGCATGATTTTCAGTATTAATTCGATGCTCGGCAAAGGGAGTAGGGTCTCCCCCTGGTTTAAAGGTATCTACAAATTCACTGAGAAGTATGGAAATCCTTCGTCTTTGCTCTGGGGTCAGAGGCTCTCCTTCATTTTCTCGTAGGCTACATTCATTTGCCACAATGTTGCTTATGGATAAACCAGGTTTATGGATATCCTTCCGGAAATAGATTTTATGATGAGGTTCATCACCAAAGTGCCATCTTTTACGTTGGATATCTAGGACGATACCAGTCTTTTCCAGAAAATCATTCCCCAGTAGAGTTCTATTTCCAGTAGCCTCGGGCAGGGCTAACAGTTCATGATTGAATTTTCTACCTTCAATGTTAACCAGCACCTGGGTGGCGCATGCTTCAACTGTAGTCTGACTTCCATCAGCTAAAGTCATGACTACCTCTTTAGTTTGGAATTGGGCTCCTTTTTCTTTCAGCATCTTAAACAATGTCTCTCCAGCAATGGAGCGGGTTGCTCCTGTATCAGCACAAACTCTGGCCTTGATGTCAGAAATCTCAACATCAAGCAGTGCTATGGGAAAGGAAGAAATATGACAAGCGCGCAGATTGATAGCACTTGCACAAACATTTGGAGAGCAGGTAGGGCACTTTGCCTTGATGTATCCTGGCCTTCCACAGCCATAGCATGCTAACTTTGGTTGAAGTTCAAAATTTTCCGGCCTAGAACGTTCTTGAAAATTCGGTCTTGTATCAGGGTATCCCCTTCTACTTTGCTTCGAATATCTTTTATATTCAACTCGGGCAGTGGAGCTTGAAGCGGCTGGTTCCCTCTTCACTCTTACAGCTTCATAGTCATCAAGCCGTTTGACGAGCCCATCCACAGTGTTCAACTGGCACCACTCATCAATAAAATGATCTTTTACATCTGACGGCAATCTTTTACATCGACTTTGCGTTTAATTTGGTCAGATATGATCAATTCTCCTAATTGACTAAAAGTGGTTATTTCCAAACCACTAACCCAACCTTGGAAAAAGTTCCTAAGTTCATAGGCAAAATCTTGCCAAGACGATGAGTTAGTCCTATTATGCTTCACAAACAGCTGACGGAACTTTTCCGCTGTCAATTTAAATCTTTTTAGAAGTAGTAGTTTTACTCTGTCATAATCGCTAGCAACATCGTCACTCTCTCTTGCAATTAGCTGCGCAACATCATAGGGCAGCAGTCCAATAAGATTGGATGCCCAAAATTCTTTTGGAACTTCACTGAGTTGAGCTTGGCGCTCAAATAGCACTAAATATAGGTTTATGTCGTTATTATTTGGATCAAATCGGGGCATTAAGGACAACAAATCAATCACAGGTTTTCTTCGGAAACCATCAGTATTGGTGGAGGGTCCACACTGTCTTGCCTCTATCTCGAGTCTAATTTTTTCCAGTTCCAATTTCATTTGCTCTGTCTTGATTCTTTCGTTGCTCTCGATGCTGGCCTTTTCTAACTCAGCAGCTCTCTTTTTCTCCTCAGCAGCATCCTGTCTTTGGGAAATGATCGTGTTAAGCATTTCTTTTACAAACTCCTCTTCATAGTTATCACTAGAGGTAATAACTTTCTTCAAATCAATAATTTTAAAATCAGGGGTGACATCTTCACCCAACTCACTAGCAAGGAGAATTAAATCCTCCTTACGAGCTTTTCCAAAGAACGTCATCTTTCAATAAACAAAAGAAGATGGTTCTATTTTTAGAGCACAGATTATAAATGTGAATACAGGGGCAATTCTTGCACAAGGGCACACTTTGTATGTAAACACTGGGACGATTCTTGCACAAGGGCACACTTTAGATTAGTAACACTTGATGTAAACACTGGGGCGATTCTTGCACAAGGGCATACTTTAGATTAGTAACACTTAATGTAAACACTGGGGCGATTCTTGCACAAGGGCATACTTTAGAGAATTAAAATAATACTGTAATTGTTATGGCAAAATGATCTTAGAGAGGTAACTTTTATAGCATATTTGACCAACTTTTACAATACAAAATTTAATCAGAATTATTTTAGTAAATATAATACCTTAATCTCATAAATGAAATACATGAGCACTTTTTAAATTATTAACCAGTTATAAAACATTTCTAATAAACATATATAGGTAATGCAAGTAACCAAAATTATTTTAAAATATATTACTTGAAACACTTAAATAACAACACAATTACTGATTAAGCATTCTTATAAATGGAGAGCAATAAAACAAATCAAAATATTTATGTTAAATCATTGTAAGAGCTGTAAAAGTTATTGGAAACCACTGAAGAAACATTTTTCTCTCCCCAAAGAGGAAAGAAAAAAAAGAATCACAGTTATTCAATGTCAACAACACGAACAAAACAAAAAACACACACGCACAGCTGCAGCGAGCGGAAGAAGTAACAAAATAAAAAGAAAAGACCGTTGAAGAACGATCTTTCGGGTGACGCTATCACACACAAAATCGGATTATCGGGGATCCGGGCCTCTAGTTGGTGCGCCATTTATAACACTTTTTAAAAGTTTCAGTTATAAGACTTTATTAAAAATGTTAAAACAAAATTTATTCATGGTACAATTGTAGGAGATAGTTTTTTTAATCTCCCTTTTAAACACACACTACTTGGTTACATTTTAAAACACATGGCCTCCATCTCAGTCACCCGTTGCCACCCTCAGCAACAAGTGAAGGAAAAATATCACTATGGTGATTTTGGTTGGTTGGCGCGGGGCCGGAGGCCATAGCGACTTACCCGTTTGTGATAGTATCAGTTTTAATTGTTTAGTTTTGAATGAGTTCTAATATTTCACACCATTTAATTCATTGCAAGAATATTACTAAGTTTACTTCTTAAAAGGTTTTAGTGTTTAGAACACTGGTAAAAATTTCCATAATTGCGGTCGACATGTATAAGTTTTTGGTCATGCCATATTTCAATGGTTAATTTGTTTTACAAATGGCCCTTTGCTCAAAAAGATTACACACCTCTAACTTAGTCTTAATCTTTATGGAATTAAAATTAGTATGAAAAATTAGTTAGTTGAATTATTAAGGAAGGTACCTCATACTGTATTTAATATTCTCATTGACATATTTGTAAAAATATCAAAACTAACGTTTTTTTTGTTATACTTTTTAGATGTACCTAATCCTCCAGAAATAGTAGAAGTTGATTGTGATGGGCTTTATGCTTTGGTAGTGTGGAAACCAATGGGTGACCGAAGAGCACCCATTTTGAGTTACCATGTTCAGTATAACACTTCTTTCACTCCAGATACTTGGGAAGATGTCAACAAACATATCCCAGCTCCTGATACACGATACAATGTATGTCCATTTTTAATTAATTTATTTTGATATTTAAATATTCAGATAATGAAATTAATTGAATTATAGAAATTAATAGCAAATATTTATTTTATTAGAAAAAAAAACACATATTTCTTATAATTTTACATGTGAAGGTTTTGAACTTCCTGATGATTTTTCATCTCTTAAAATTTTCTAGCTGTTATTATGTGTTGTTTTAAAACTATTTATTACACGCTTTCTTTTTTTTTCTTATAAAAGATTTTTGATCCCTATTGGTTGTCTGAATAAATAAATATATATGAATTTTTAATTGAAATTTTATTGTTCATTCATTTGAAAACTTACCTTTAAAGATGTAATTGCTTATGGGCATATTGAATTGCTCATTTCTAAGAACAATCCTTTTCAACTATAAGCATAACTTAGAAAAAAATCATGAAATTATCTATACATTTACTGATTTCTTAAAACATCTCTACATCAACTTCATTGTTTTACAGAACGAAATTAGATTGAGAAATAATTATTATTTTTGTATGTGTTCAAGTTTCTATGCATATACAATTGCATACATTCCTAAAACATTTTATTATTGCTTTTAACTTTGATTTATGTTGGTCCATGTTTAACTTTGATTCGTGTTAGATTTAAAATCAGATAAATAATATTCTTGTTATTTAATTTTGATTTGTGGATCGTACTGTACTTTTTGTAGGTTGAAATGAGTCCTTGGGCAAACTATACTTTTAGAGTAAGAGCAAGAAATAAAATAGGGCCAAGTGAACCCAGTGATCCATCTCAGCATTGTGCAACTCCTGAAAGTGTACCCTACAAAAATCCTGACAAAGTAATAGGAAGGGGAACTCAGCCTGATAATCTTGTAATTTCTTGGACAGTAAGTAGTAATTTCACATGAACATTTACTCTTTGCTTTTTCCACCCCCCCCCCCCAAAAAAAAACTTCTTTGTTTTTTTTTTACATTATAAAATATGTATAATTTAAAGCTACTGATTTGAAAAATGAATAGCTTTATTTGAAAAAAAAATGAAGCCTTAAATGTAAGCAGCAAATGACTAATATGAAAAATGGTCCAACATTATTTTCTATGTGTCCATCTCCAAAGAAATTTAAAGTAAATTAGTGTATACATTCATGTTTGAACTAAAGCGATCATATAGTGAATAATTTCATGATTTATATATTAAATGTTAAAGAAGTAAATATTATCGTGACTTATATAAAAAAAAATTTATCACAAAATGAATATTTAAAAGCTTTAAGTAGTTAAGTCTAACATTCAAAAGTGTTACATTTCCAATAAAAATTATAAACAATTTTGTAGTGTATGTTAAATTTAATTTTGCGCATTTTAAAGTTTACTTAGTAGAAGCATTTCCTCATGGGTTAAACTTCTAAAGGAAACTGTGTTCTTTTCTCAAAATAGGTTTTCAATCCACCTTTTGTTCATTATTTCTACTACACATTTCTATCTCCAAACTGCTAAAAGAAAATGTGTAAGAGTTGTACCAATAACTAAAATTTTGTAAATTCTGAGTATCCGATCAAAATCTAATCTTTTATCTGGCTGATTCAGGTTACTCAATAAAATTCAAATTTTTTGATATCCGTTTGGTTCCAAGTACCTGGCCATTTATTGTAACACTTATGTATAACAATATGAAGATTTTATAATTTTCTATTGAGCAAATAATTTGCAAGATATACTTCAAGGAAATTTAATGTCATCCTATATAAATAAAAACATATGTTTTTATTTTTGGATTTTGTTTAAAAAAAAAATTGGATTGAAAGCTTATGTAATTGTTTAAAGCAAAGCTTTGCTATTGAGTGGAGACATCTACTGATACTGGACATCATAGCACTTCATAAATTTTCAATAACATTTATCAGTGTAGCTTCTGTAAAGCATGGGATTTTTAGTAAATATTTTAATAAAGTGACAATATACTAAATGAAAATTGTTTTAACTTTCTGTGTTGACTGTGCTTCGGAACCACTGTATTTTTTTAAATGTGTTTTTCAACTATAAACTATTTTTTTAAAGGTTAATTTTATTTGTGTATAGATTATCATAAAAAATAATTTGTAATATTTTAAATTATTCTATCAATTACTGCATTTAATTTGTCGAGTATGTTTTAGCACTGAGTAAATATTTGAGGTATTTTTATGCACTTACAAAAATATACACACAGCTGGGCCTTTTCAAGTGTTGACTCTACAGATAATTATTCTCTTTTGATTATAATTTTGTTGAATATATGCCAATAATGTAATTTTTATATTATAAAGATTAATAACCAAATGATTTGCTAATAATCTGTTTAATTTTAGCCTATGCCTCTGATTGAACATAATGCTCCTGGCTTCTTCTATAAAGTATTCTGGAAACGAGATGACGAGACGGGATCACAATGGAAATATGAAGCCATTACTGACTGGCATGAAAATAAGCTTGTCGTTGACTATCAACCGACATTTAGAAGGTATCGTATCAAAGTGGAAGCACATAATCGTCGAGGACAAGCAAAAGTTTCGGCTCAAGAAATTGTTGGATACTCTGGAGAAGATGGTAAAATATGTTTTGTCTTGAATTGTATTAATATTGTACTAATAATCTAAATTGTACTTGTAATTGGTATTATTAAAAAATTAAAATTCTTTATTTGGAAAATCGCAAAAAATGTATAACGTTTATCATGAAGTTTTAGATTTATCAAATTCTACACATTCTACTGTATTTTTTTTTTAAAAATTTCTATAATTTAAGAAGATTCTTTGACAACTTATTCTTTTGAAGGGATTTCAGTGTTCCAAATGTATTTTAAATCACCAAAGAATTTTTCTTTTCAAATTTTTATTAACAGGATCTAATTTAGTAAAAATTCAGTTTCAAATTAAAAAAAAACTCTTGGTATTAAGTATTTTTAAATGTAGGAAAACTTCACTGAGTCAGAGTATCGAATTAGTTGTAAATTTTAATGTGTAAGAGAGCATTTTTTTTAAATGTGTTTTAAAAAAGTTTAAAAATGTTTTCCAGTTCCAAGAGAAGCTCCTTTAGGCTTTCGTCTTCTGCACATCAGAGATGCCAAGTCTGCTGTTTTTGTTTGGGATCCTGTGTCCCCAGACTCCCTTTATGGTCATTTCAGAGGATACAAGGTACATTTTACTTAAGCTTGTACATAATTTTAATTTTTTATTTAAAAAAATTTTTAATTATAATGTGCAAAAATATTTTTAGCCACATTTCTATTAATGCTTATAATGATAGTTTTACAAAATACTTCATAATGTATTCTAGTTTGCAATGTTGTATTTGAGTGTTTTCTACGACAAGCTGCTGACAGATCTAGCGAATTTTAAACAAGTCAAGCAACTTATACAGTTTTCCCTCTGTGTTTCTTTTCTTATCAAAGCAATGTGACAAAATTCTATTGTTAACTGTTTTCAGATTGTTTATTATTTTACAGTTGAGGCATTTTTTTTTAGTATGGCTAAGAAATAAGATTTTTTTTTAAATTCTTCAATATAAATGTTTCAAAATTGCACTTCTTTCTTTTTCTTTTGACTAATAAAGATTGTTAGTGCTCTTTTTATTTTTTAGTTTCTGTGATATGCTTATGATTACTGAAGCAACCTTTAAAGTTTTCGAAACATGACTGCATAACCAACTCATTAAGTTCTGTTGAAAGTACCTGCCTGGTTTATAAAACTAATACCAACTCTTATTCTATGAAGTTATCTTAAAATTAAATAAGCAGTTTATTTTCTGACCAATAAATTTGAATTAAGTTATCAATTTTATCATAGTTCACATAGAACTGCCATGTGAACAATAATCTACCTAGTAAAATTTTTTGTCCGCTGGTTTGTTAACATTTTGTCAGCCAGTTTTAGGAATGTATTGGAAAAGATGCAATTCATGTTTAAAGATTGAATTGAAAAAGATTCAATTCATGTTTAAAGATTGAATGGTTAAAAATTCAAAAATCTCAGACATAATAGTATTTTAGCATAATATAATAATAATATCACAACTGGATGACTTTCTTTTTTTTAAGTGTTAGACACTCATGTGCTAATCCCAGCATATCACTCAAGACTATCATGACTACAATCTTTATTATAATGCTTTGATTACAAAAAAGTTTCAATTCACACGTATAAATATTAATTGTTTCTCTAGGTTCTTAATATACTTATTTTCCCTTTAAAAAAATCCTTTTTTGTAAAAGTTACCCATGATTAAATGTATAATATTAGAAATTTCTTGACTTTTCAAAATAGACTTGTCAATTAAATACTAATTTAAATGTATCTCTCATGTGAATATTTAATGAGGTATTTTTTATTTAAACAAATTTAGATTCAGACTTGGACAACTGATGAATCAGAAGAACATCTACGTGAAGTTATTATTCCAAGAAATGTCACAGAAGCATTAGTCAGCATTTTCCGACCTTATTCTCGAAATGTGGTGCGAGTATGTGCCTTCAATGATGTTTACAATGGTCCCTCATCTGATACCATTGAATTTGCCACACCAGAAGGAAGTATGTATCCTGCATTAGTTACTGTTAGTTTTATTGTGGTGTTTCATTATCCTGTGTTAATTAATGTTAATTGTTATGATACTTAGCAATTCTGTTTTGAAAAACTTAAATTCTGTGTTTAGGCAGGCATTGAAATAAATACATACCTTTTAATTACTTTTTATTTATGTTTAAAAATTGTTTTCTGCTTTATTTGGTGCCTTTCTATAAGATGAATTTTACTCGACTGAGTGTTGCTATGGTTACAAAGATGAATAATTTTGTTTTGACATAGGTTAGCGTAGAAAACTTTGATGACTGAAAAACCTATTTCTTCAATATCTCCAAATTTGTAATGATGGATTTAATTTTGTTTCAGCAGCAAAAAGCTAAACAATCTCAGATTTTTAAGTTAAATAATGATAGCAGAACAATACTTCAATACAAATATGAACTTATTTTATAGATAATCCTACTTCTGAAACATAGTCGATAGTTGATTGTGACTTTTTTAAAAACATATTTGTAAACTTTGTGTTCATAGATCTAGAAAAACAAAAAAGTTACGTAAAAAAATTGTAAAAAAGTTAAATTGTAAAGCAATAAAATAATATATTGATAAAAAAAATTATAAATAATGAAGATATTAGATAAAAACATCCTTGGTTTAGTGAAAGCAGAGTTCATTTTGATCTAGAAATGAATAATAGTTTACATCTTTACTTTTTTTAAAGTCTTTGTGAAAAAAGTATTTTTCAAAACAGAGTTGAAAGCAATTATTTTTAATAATCAGAAATTATAGTAGAATCATTTATGCCAGCTGTAATTCAATAAGATTACCAGTGTTGCCACGGGTGACTAAAATGCAACTATTTTTGGCATGAGGTGACTATTTCAACTTTTTTTGCCTGAAAAGGCTAAAAACGCAACTATTTTTGGGAAAAGGAGACTATTAGGAGACTTTTCTGTTCTCCTAGCGATGTTTTTTTTAAGCATGACTTGGGTTGAAAAGCTGCGCGATAGTGTCTGAACACACTAAATTTTTTTTTTAAAAAAAATAAAAAATGTTTAAAATTTTGAATTGCAAATTAGAGTCTTCACTTTTTAATTTGTTCAATCTGCACAGATTCCATTGTAAGTCTGTTTCGTTTCTCGATTGCCTTTTCAATGGCTACGAAATTCAGCATGATTTTTTTTTTTAAACAATTTTTAAAACAATAGTACGATGTGTGAATTTCGAATTTGACTAATCACTTTTCACAATGTATATGTATGTATATATATATTTCCTAGACCAATTATTGATAAAAGGGAAAATAGTGTTAGAACATTAACTTTTATATCAAAATTATCATATTTGCCACAAACTTAACTAAATGGATCATGGTATATGACAATTAAGTCATTAACAAAATTTTAGTCATATTTTTGTTAAATTTGTGTTCTTATTTAGGCAACTATTTTCATAGTTATCGGCTACTATTTTCATGCTTCAGGCTACTAAAAGCAACTATTTTGTTAATTTTTTTCTGTGGCAACCCTGGATTACAAATAAAACTTGTGTGTTGAAAAATTATTGTTCTGAAAATAATTATTCTTTTCTGTTTATTATTTACTATTACTATAATTTTTTTTATTATTTACTATTGTTTTCCAATCTCTTCGTAAAATTCTTTCTTCAGGGAAGGAACGATTTTTTTCTTTTATTTTCATGCTCTTCTATAAAGAATGTAGAATTAGATAATCTTTTTATTTAGTAGGAAAACAGATTAATGCCCTCTAGAAATTTTGTTTATACAGGTAGATGCTACCTGGATAAATGGGGGGGGGGAAAGATGAACATTTGCTTTTAATTTCAAGAAACTGAAAAACATGAAATAATTGTGATTTTAGACTAGAAGAACATTCTTATTTGATAGTAAAATATGTGATTATGTGAATTAAACATAATAGAAGTTTTGTAGAATTGAATAAATGATTAAAATATTACTTTTTTGTATGATTCTTTCAAAGCTCCTGGGCCAGTGTCATATTTTGAAGCTGTGCCTTTAGGATCCAGTGCATTCTATTTGATTTGGAAGCGCCCTGTTGAACCTAATGGCAACCTTACTGGATACAGAATTTATTTCCGTGAAGGTAAAATATTATTTTGGTCCAATGAATCGATCTATTTATTTATAAATGTTCAATTTTTATGTATAATATTTCTTCCTTGCCAAGTGTTTTGTTTCTTATTTTTATTTAATTTTTTTTGAATTACTACATCAAAGTGTCTTTATAAAGAGATATTACTATTTTTAAACCAAATTTCATATTGAGCCTTGGTATTTACGTTGTGTTCGTAATTTTTTATTATTTTTTTTCAATGTGCATCATTTTGACTTAGTGATACTCTTTTTTATGCCTTTAATTACTAGTCTCTTTTTTTTTGAGTCTGCAATTCCTCCATAAGGTTCAGCTTTCAAAAATCTAAATACCACAAAAAAATTGAAATACCTTAATTCATTTGAAAATCTGGGTTTTTGATTTAACTCTATCCTGGTAGGTCTGCTGCCGACATTTCTATAAGGTTTTACTTAAACCTTAAGCCACACTAAAAAATAAATTTCAAAATTGTGCTTCTTTTTGCCACAAATATTTGTTTATTTATTTCTAAATTTAGTAACCAATTACTTAATAATTTGTAGTTGACGGAACTTCTTTGGGAACTATTGTTGAAAGACAACCAGCTATAAGTGACCCTAGAGAAACCAGAGCTAAATTAGCTGGTTTAAAACCTGATTCAAAATATAGATTGATTATTCATGGAACTACCAAAGTTGGACAGGGAGATCCATATTATATCGAAGTGAAAACTAATGCACAATCTACTATTGGTAAATATTACTTGAATCTATCTATTTTATATTAATTCTTCCATATAATAATTTGCTTGTGAGTAATGTCAAATGTAAATAAATATTTTTTTTTAAAAAAACTCATATTAGCCATAAAGCTCTTGACATTCAATATATTTTAAAATCAGTTTTGCAGTTTTTACATCCAACCCTCTATATTTGTAAAACTTATGTTATTAATCTTCAGTTCCAGATCCTCCTAACTTTGTATGGTCTCATGTGCCTGGAGAGCATGGAAAAGCTGGTATTTTGGTTACATGGGTGCCAGCTGTTGATGGTCAGCCTGGTAGTTATTTCTATGCGCAGTTTAGAAGAAAAGGTAAAATTTTATATTTCATTATCTATTCTATACAAGACAAGAGAGCCAATATCATAATTTAGACATGCAAGAAGTTATTTTTGACAACATCTCTTCGTATACGATAGTAATCATGAGAAAACTTGTAGAGAGATATTGCATTAATTCTAGAGAGATATTGCATTGGATAGACATGCCTTGTAGTTAATGGCTCATACCAAATCTTCATCGAACAGAAAATACCTGTTAAATGAGTAGTCAATCTCCAAAACTCATCCGAACAACCATTCGTTAAGCCGAATGCAGGTTAACCAGTATTATCATTGCGAAAGCATTCATATCTTATTACAGGCCTGTCGCTGAATAACTGTTAAATTCAAGCAGCAATTAGAATATGAACAAAAGACTGGTACCTTCATTATAAATATGAAATCTTTAAGGTTTGGTCTGTCTTAGTTGGTACATCTTTTAATCTGCTTAAATTCTTTTTCATTTCCCAAAAATGAAAAAAAAATTTACATGGGAATGGTAATGGGAATTCTTGAGGTAATTTCAAAACCTTTCTAGTTCATTTGTAAAAAAAGAAAAAATAATAATAATTTAAATACTCCCTTTAATATTCTATGCCTATATATAAAATTTTTAGCTCTTATTTTTACTACATGGAGTAGTACTTGTAACTACAATTAACTTGTAACTTTACTGTGACTGCAATTCTCAAATAATATTATAAGCACCTGGCTGATAATAAGATTTCAAAATGTAGAGAAAACATGGAAAAAATTACAGAATAATGAGAAAAAAAAGAAAATTACTTTTTAAAAAAACTTAATGATTTTCTTCATTTTTCTCTTTTCCTTTTTGTATTTATTTTATTTATTGTACTATATATATAAATGCATGCATTTCATGTAATTTTGCAATTCATGTAATATGATATTAATATAATTAGCAAATGCAATATTGTTTAAATAAATATCTTTTTAATAAATAATGTTTAATTATTTATTTATTTTTTTAGGGGAAGGTCATTGGGACGAAACAGCTAGAGAAGAGAATGATGATTCTGTGCTTGTCAAAGGTTTAGATTTTGGAACTTTATATGAAATGCGTGTTGTAGCTGTTGATGGGACATTTGAAACACCTAGTGCAATAGAAGAAATCGATACTGGTGGATTAGGTGAAATATTTAATATTGATTTGTTATAAAATGAGTTATGTAGTCAATAATTAATCAAAATTTAATCAATGGTTTCAACTTAAGCTTTTATTTAACATGCTTAAATATTTTTATTTTAAAAAAAATGTCAACGAAAAAGCATTGCATTAGCCACTTGTCAATTGATAGAAAATTTTATTAGTTATTAAAATGAAACCTAATGCTTGTCTCAAGGATTGTAACAATGCAAACACTATATGAAGAAAAACCATTTACAAATGGAGAGAATATGTGGTGCACTTAAATTGAAAAAATTATTATTTATGTAGAGAAATATTTAAAGCTCTATGTGATGTTAAAAATTTTGCTGCTAATATTATAATTTTGTATTCACTTAAGAATTACTACTCTGAAATTCAGTACTTTAGTAATGTTTTGCGGGCCATTATAATTTAAATCTGGTTTCCAACTATTTTTTTTTTCTATTTGAGTAACAAAAATGTTTTAATTTTCGATGATAATAGAACTTTAATGTTATTTCTAAGCATTTAACATTAACTAAAACATTTTAAGTTAGTGTAAGTATTTAAATTCCACAAAATATGAAATAAATCATGATAGGCTAATCACTATATAGAGAAATTTTTGCTATGAACAGAAACTATTTCATTTGGTTTATGAATTTTAGTGTCTAAAAGTTTTGAAAACAGCCAAGTTTTATTTATGCAAAAGTTTCATGTCAGCAATAAAAAATTAAACCCGTCTAAAGTCTGTATAATGTGATTTTTTCCTCCAAAAAACACTACGGTGAGTAAAATCCTTATATAGATTTTTAACTTCAAACATCAAAACTTTTTTACTGGAAAAATAATTTTATTCGTATTCCTTTAAAAAAACCTGTGTAAAATCATAATTTTTAACTGTTCCTCTGATGCAGAATCAGCCAAATCATATTTTTTCATAATGTATAAATCATATTGGTCTGAATTGCAGTATCCTTTATTAAGGACTATTGCAGTCCAAATATTGAAAATTTAATTATTTTCACTTTAAAGATTAGTTCTTTTAGTTTAAATTAATCATATCATTTAATTAAAAATTTCATTTCTCTGATTTTAAAATTTTTTACAATGATTTTGATATTACCAATTATGTTATAAAAAGCTGTAATATTGCCTTGTGATTAGACATACAGTATCTTTTGAAATAATAATATGTCGATTATTTATCAGACAACTAAAATTTATAACACCTATTGTCTTTCTGGAAGCAATAAACTTAATTTAGAAATTTTTACATTCTTTAAAGTTTTATAAGTAGTAAAATAAAATACCATATGATTATTTATCAGATTTTCAATTCAAGATCATCTAATACAAACTGCCTCTTTTTGAAATATTAGAAAAAACTGTTCCTAAACCATTTTAAAGTATTGTTTACAAGGATAACAAATTTTTTTCAACCCAAATAAAAGAAATGGAAGAAAATCTTTTTTGAAAAAGAAATATATATTGTTAAAGCAATTTTTTAAAGTTTATTATTGTATTAATTTTATTAACTTCCGAAGCTGTTTTATAAGTCTACAAGTAAAAACTAAAAAATGACAATCGGGAAAAAAATTAAATTTAATGAATTTCTTAAGTAGTTCAAACAACGGTAGTTCTGTAGAAGATATATTCAATCGTAGTTCTTCTATAGAAGATATATTCATTCATAGTTCTTCTATATTCAACTGTAGTTCTTCTTTAAAAAGAGTATAGTAGAACTGAATTTTGTAATCCTGAAACAATTGTTAAACATATAAATTACAAATTTGTTGAATATTAAAGTGCATATTGATTGCAATTTCAAATGGCATTCTAATTTTTATAATCAATACCAACTCTTTGATATTATGTTATATAGATTTTTAAATTCTATATAAAACTAAAATAAATAATATATGTATTAAAGTAGGTATGAAATACTTGTAACTTTCTGGTACTATATTAGACTTTTAAACTTTAGACTTTTAACTTTTTTAAATTTTAATCTATTACAATTTGTATTGATAGTTTTTAGTAATGCACTGTGTAATGTGGGATCTTAAGAGCTTGTTACTTTAATGAACTATAACTTTTGTCATTCTTAAGTACAGAGTAAATTATTGTTGAATTTGGGTTTCTTTTAATTTTCCTTCCGAAAATTTCATGTGGAATTCAAGATTTTACTTTTTTATTGGAATCACAGCAGAGATGAATATTTTCATGCTAATCCTGTTTTCTAAGAGCAACTTTTTGAGTGAAATTTGCATTTTAATATTCATAAATTAGTATTTAATTGGTAATACTGATCATGAGTTAGCGTTATTAGTTACGCTTAAAATTAAATTTAAAAAGTAATTATTTTTTATTTTTGCGTATTATGAATGCTTACTTGCTGTGAACTTGCTACTACTTTTTAATATGTGGTGGTAACAGTACATGTTAATAGATTTAAGCATTATTTTGTTTTAAAAAACAAATTATTGTGTTTAGTTATGGCGGCACCTGAAGGTCCTGAAAATATTGCTACAGCAGCTTGGTTCATTGGAATGCTGTGTGCCATAGCACTACTGCTTCTGCTTTTGATACTTGTGTGCTTAGTGAAGAGAAATCGAGGTGGAAAATACTCTGTTCATGAGAAAGAAGCAGCTCAGGGACGAGATGTAGACTACACAGATGACGGAGGGTTTAGTGAATACAGTAAACCGTATGTGGCTAAATTTCTTTCTTTAAAATATATTTTTAATTGTTTTCTGTAAATAATGACCCAATATATAACACTTCATAATTTCACTTCGTTATTTAGAAAACAGTTTTGCTTTTGTGGTTTTGAAAGCACTTACTCTGTCATTCTATATCTTGCTATGTATATATTATTACTCTGTATTTTTCGTCTTTTGTTTCAGAAAAGAGGTTTTTAATTTAACAAAGTACATGGAAATTTTAATATTTGTAATATATATTAGTGCTGTATATCTTTTTACCATTTCACAAAAAAAATATTATTTAGTTACTCTTTTTTCGTAAATGTTTTGATACAGTAGAATCTGAATTAATTGGAATCAGATTACTATTCCTCTTCAATCGCACAATAGCTGTGAGTGAGCTCTGGCTTTCTCCAGAAATCTTTACCAGGCATCTCTCAGTTTTTGGTTTTCGTCCAATTTTCAGAATATCCATGTCTTTTTCTAGACTGTCAATCTATCTAAGGCAAGGTTTGCCTATTTTTCTAGTTATTCTTGGCTAGATATAGTTTTTGGTAGTTTGGATCTTTCTGCATTCTAACCAGGTTTTCCTCCTATTTTATCCTTTGAATTTTCAACTATTTCACAACTTCGGGGTCTTTAAGAATTATATATAGATCCAATTTTGTTCGCCCTCGCCATAAACACCCACCTAAGTACCATAATAAATACTTTGGATTTTTCTCTCAAATCATATTATCCACGTTATGAGTTATCCAAGACAGTCTAAGTACGAGCTTTTTGATTAGTTTAATATAAATTTTGTTCTGTGGTACAAGAACTTGTCAAACTTCTTTATAAAGATGTTTTTTATCTGGAATAAAATTTGTAGTCAAACTTTTTGAAAGGCATATGAAAAAAACTGACATCTGTCATTTCATTTTTCTTTAAACAGTAATGTATCAAATAGAAATTAGTATTGTTTAAAGATGATGGTCTTTAAGAGAGGTTTTTATTTATGTTTTTCTTAGCATTACTATCAATGTAACTGAGTTTCTAATTTTTTTTTAGAGTTGAAACACATGCTGGACCAAGGGGCAGTCGTGTATCCCTCACTAGCAGTTACAAGGGTCAAGAAAGTGACACAGACAGCATGGCTGACTATGGTGAAGGTGAAATGGGTAAATTTAAAGAGGATGGATCATTCATCGGACAATACGATAAGAGAAATGATGGTCAGGCAACTTCTCCATCAGCTCTTGCTACTTTTGTATAAAAATAATAGAGTATATTGTAGCTATAAATCTATACATATATATATAAAACATAAATTGTTTCGAAGCAGCTTAAAAAGATTTCTACAATCATCCTTCTGCCTAAATGGGAATTAATGTTTAGTGAGGCAATAACTATTTTAGTATGGAGATGCTCTTATTTTTCCGAAGTCTCTTACATTTTATAGAGATTGTTGTGACTTGTCTTCAGTGTCTTATTTTAATTACTGCCATGGATACTGTGCACAGAAAACATGTGTGAGTGATTGACTTTTATATTTTTAAAAAAAGCATGACAGAATGCAAAAAAAAATCACATTATATGAATTAAAATTATGTTTAATGTTTTCTTTTAAATCAAAAATATGTTATTCCTTTTTCATACTTTTTAATGTTTTACCTCATATTTCTATTTTATTTGCATATTTTTTAGTTATCTTTTTTTTTTTTGTCAGAGTGAAACTGTTTTCATTTTTGTCTTTTCACTTTTGTTGGATTTGAAAGATTGTAGGTGTCCGTGATATTTTTCCGTCTATTTTAAACATTTCTTTTGTTATGTTTATCTCAAACCTTGTTGTTAGTATCTTTTTGTTCTAAGAAACATCAGCTGGAATGATTAGCATTTTAGAATCATGCATGCATATCTCATAAATGTTTTCATAATTGATATATTAAAAAGCAAAACAAACATTTAAAAGTGTTTTTTCCACAGCAAAACTTGCTAACTACATTTGAAAATAATTTTATTTAATATTCTGCAGTGCAGCAATCAGATAGCACATTTAAGTTTCCCTTATTCAATTGATATTTTAGAGTATGTATAATTTAAAGTTAAAGAATTGCTACTAAAATTATTGATTTGAGCCAATCGTTACAATATATTCAGGCATCACAAACTGAGGAAAGTATTGTTTCAGAACTTGACAGGTTTCAGGAACATTATCAGAAAATTGCAAAACATTTCATAAAATAAAAATAATAATTTTTAAAAATGTGTAAACAATCGAATATTTTATTATTTATTTCACGTATTGCACCAGAAAATATTATTAGACTATAAAACTGTTATTACCTGTTTTAGAAACTTTTACTTTAATTTAGAAAACCTAATAATATTGTTAGCTCAATGTAACTCGTTAGAATTTAATTATATTCATCTAGCATACTAAAAGATTGCAATCTATTACTTTACAATTTTGTTAAAATAATGTGTATGTTAAGAATTTGGAAAATTTTACTTGCATTTATTTCAACTTGCATTTGTTTATTCTTTAGTTCAGAATCTTTTCTCACTCTTTTTTTTTTTTTTTTTTTTTTTTTTTTTTTTTCTGCAATAATTTATTCTTAACAAATTATCAGTGTACAAAACACTTTAAATGAGAGATTAAAAGCATGTATAAAGCTATTGGTGTGATTAATTGTTGTTGTAACTACCTGTTTATTTAACATTTTCTGTATTTAAATGTTATGTTCTGAAAAGTCAAACTTTTCATAATAATAACTTTCTTTTAAACTTACATGTTTAAATTATCCCTGCAGTTAAATTAAATATAATGAACACATTTACTGCTTTTAAACAAATTCCAAAAACATTTATTATAAATGACATATTTTTCTTTACTTTTGTGAATAAAAAATATGAGAAGTTCTATTATTCAAGTTAATATTCTATGAAAAAGGTAGATGTTTCATTTTTTACTTATGCCAAAGTTTCCTCTTTATTATCATGTAAATAAACTGTTCATTTTTGTCTTCTGAGAATACTTATATTGCCCAACTGTCTGTGTATAATGTGATGATATCTAAAAAGACTGATCATTCTATGCTGTGGTGATTGTGTTAAACTTCATTGTAAAATGGTGTTGAGTTATAACATTTTTATTTTTGTATTATGAAATTGTTAGATATATGGCAGATTTCTATTAGTGGCCTAGTGTATTTTTGTAAAGTGAACTAATAATATTTCTAGATATGTATTGGGAAAATTAATTTGAATGTATATAATTTGCATTCAATTTTAATAAGTATAAATGTGTGATATTATGAAAAAACAATATTCTTTTTCTAAGCTTGAAAAATAGTTGAATCTTAAATATATCTATTTTCTGTATGCAGCTATTTTGTAATAGGCTTACTAAGTAGAATGCATTCTTTTTCAATACATGTGTTTATTGCTGTCCATTATACACTTATTAGTTTATTGTTATTTAAGCTTTATGGTTTTGTGTCATCATCCTATAAATAATTCAACTTTTTATAAATTTAAAGCCATATATGTGTCTTTAAATGCACACCTAGCCAGTGTAGCACATTATAATTTAAATTGATACCATAATGTAAATAAGATTAATTCCAATTATTACTTTCTACCATTTTTACCTTAACATTACCTGTTCAATTGTTTTATAAAATTATTTCAAAATTCGCCATGGAAATATGTAATAATCTCTACATATGTGGTCATAACCTAATTTATAGCTTTAAAATCTGCACAATTTGCAACCTAAAACAAGTTGCTAAGTACATTGTGAACATACTCACAGATATAACCAATGAGAAGATTTTCTTACACTTCTTTAAGTTGTGCATGGAAATTATGGGATTTGCACAATTCCCCTGTCAATCTCAAGACCTTTCAACTATAGGGGTGAAAAATGTGTTTGTAGAATATTTTTATATTTAAATTGTTAATCTTATTTATAATTTACGTGCAGCTAGGACGTCTTTAGTTTTGATAGCAGCTATTGTTTTTTCAAAAGCAATTTTTTTTCATCTCTTCAATAAAGTAGAATTACTGCATTTTATTTCAAATCCATTTTTTTTATATGAAATGCCCCTTAAACTGTAGTTGTGTAATATTTTAAGGTTTATTTTGAAAAGTTGGCAGCTGATTATTTTCTTTTTTTTAACGTTAGAATAGGAATTTTAAAGTAAGATCTTAACTGACTTGAGCCTTAATTATATATAATTTCAATTTTTTTGAACAGTTGTAAAAAGTAGAATATAACTTTGAAATTTACAATTGTCATTAGTTAATCAAAAAATTTATGTCATTTATTTACTCAATTTATTATTAAAAACATATTTTAAAGAATTTGACTGGACTTTTATTAATGAAATATATAGTTATTGTAAATTGTAAAATTACTTTAAGTAACATCTTGCATTCTATATTCTAGCCATAATTTGAAAGTAACTACAAAATATCTAATTTATTCAGTATTTTTATTTTCTATTCATTACTGAGTTTTTTTATCATTACTTATAATTTATTATTTATTAATTAAAATTTCTAATATTTATTAATCTGATATTTTTCTCGAGCATTTTATGTATTAATATTTTTGAAATAATTTTTAATAATACATTGCAAAATTTCAGATAAAGGTAATTTATTTTATGTTAATCTTACAATCACGATATTATCTGATGATTTGCTAGTTTTGTAAACTTCACTCTTTATTATTTTTATTCTATCTAATTTATATTTATACAATTCAAAGTATATATATTCTAAATGTTTATCTGTCTGATTTTTTTATTTTAATTTCTTAAATTTTTACACTGTTAACAATTTTGTAAAAATTTATTCTATTCAATAAGCAAATAAACTTTTTATTTTGCATGTAAAGAAAATCAACATTAGTTATTAAGTAGCTAGTTCAACAATACTTAGCTTTTATAGATTTTATCAATATTTTTATTTTTAATTCCAACATAAAATATTTTTAATTATTGAAACTTTAAAATCAATTTTTAAGAACACTTCACTGTGCTCAAACCTCTAAAACTTTTGTAAATAACTTGCTATGAATCTCTTGTCTTGGATTTGCTGTTATTTTTGACATAAATATATATTTATATACTTTTTTAATTTTCAACTCCATAAAATAACACTTTATTGTAACTACAATTCAATACTACAGATGGTAAACAACCGGTTAATAATGTGATTTCTCTCTAACTATTGAATTGTAAGATAATTTGATTAGAAAATATTTATCTTACTGTAAATTTTAAGATTTCGTATATTTTTTATTATCTTCTATATTTTTTATCAACAAAAATTATATATTGTAAAAATTGATAAAAATTTGTATATATTGCACAATTGTTGGGTCATGAAAAATTGAAGATTTGCTAATAAGGTCAAATTCTTGTAGAAATGGTTGTAAATTTGTATAGTTAGTGAGTTAGTGTCACTAGATACATAATACTAAATGATAATGATTTAGTACAGGGGTTCTTAACATGTAAGTCACAATCAGACGTAACTTTATACACCTTTTTCATTGGACTACCATATTGTTTAAATTTATGGATTCAAAAACAATATCTGTTTGTGTGCTGATATCTTTTTTATATTTGTAATATACATGCAATGTAAACATCTTTAAAGAAAGATTACGTATAATCTTTCGTATTATTATTGCATGTAAATAATTACATATTTGCATGTAATAATAATACAAAAGAGTTTTTAATAAAATAAAATTAGATAAGGTTATTTATATTAAAAAAATGCCAATATAAATATTTTTTTTCTAAGAATCCTCATGAAGCAGAGTTCATAATAAATAAATAGTGTCTATAATGAACTGAAGGCCAAATACTTGAAAAATTAATTCTAAATTTAGAGGATATCTTATTTTTCTATGTATAATTACATTTAAAAAAAACTCATACATTGTTTAAAAAATACTTCTTGCTACTGAGATAGTTGTCTTTATTCCAGCAAACATTTATTGCATTCTATGGTTTCCTATACAAAAATACTACCTCATTTCATTTAATTCCATCTTATGATGACCTTGCACAGATAGTGGTTTGTTAACAATGTTACCACATTCATAGACATCCATTCTGATGGTCAGGATGACTTTTTCATGCATTTCCAAATAGAGCATTTACAAAAATATGTTTTCATAAATTGTATTGTTATTACTTAAAGGGTTATAAACAGGGATCTACATAACTGCCAACTTGGATGATTTCCCCCTGTGGTAGTAAAATAGATTTTGAATTGCAATTTAAGGCAGAAACATTCGCTGTATTTTGAAAAAGCTTCTGGGTACCACCTCGACTCAGTTGCATATTAATATATGTGTTTAATTTTTTTAAAAATAGTGGCGGTCAAAAAGATAATAAATTAAGTTTATAAATGCAAGGAATATATAGTAAGCATACATTTTACTACCACTTTTAATGTAGAAATAAATTTTTTCGCCAAATGCGTAAAAGTTGGCAGGTATGGATCTACAAACCCTACCCTGGTTGCTAGGGTGCCTAAAACATCATAGCTGGGGCCCGAAATTTAAGTAAGCTTTAACATGATTTTTCTTATATTTTTTCAGCATAACCAAACTGCTCAGGATTTTCTTCAAAAATTAAAAAGGCATAGTATATTATGCAGGTATGTAATGTGATATTGCAATTCATAAATTGTGTTCACAAAAAATTTTTGTACTGTGGTTTTGATTCCTTTATTTATTTTTAGATAATACTAAATTAAAAATAATAGTTGTCTTCATGTAATTTCAAAATGATAAAAAAAATTTATTTTACATTCAATTCTATTTCCTACTGCCATGCGAAAATTGATCATGACTTAAAAATTTTAACCTTTGTAAACCCCTGGTTGTAACTGCAACATATTATTGCTGACAATCATGTTGCAAAGGCAAAACTCATCATATATTTCTTGTAAAAAAATTCAAAAGCACAACAGAGATCAGTTACAGATGTGAGCCATACACATTCAGTTTCATTTTAAAGGTTTTGGTGTTTTTGGCATCAAATGGTTAATAAAAACTGGATCATGAAAAACTGGAAGTTGAGCCTGTATTTCAGTTGTGATTTAAAAAGAAGTTAAGAACCCCTATTGTAGTACAGAATATATGAGCTGACAGTATTGAATAAGATAAAAATTAGTTTATTTAGTACCAGGAGAAAAATTAGATTAGATTGTTGTTAGTGCATGCTTACAAAATTATTAGACATTTTTTTTATTTTTCAGACAAATTTTTTTAATTATATCTTTTTCAACAAAAAAAAAAATTACATTAATCAAAACTAATCATATATGTATGTATATATTATTGATTCTATTGAGCAGTTTTTGAACTACCATAAATTATATCCGCTATTTCAGCAGAACAAAATTTATTATTTACGTTTTTTTCATTGCTCGAAAATTGTTTATTGGTTGCTATTTTGAACTTTTAAATTAAGGTATATCTCTGTTATATTACTTGATCATTTTATTGGATTATTGAAATTATTATTTTTGTATAATAAGTTCAAAAAAGTAGTTTCTTATATGTTCCTTTTTTATGTATGAAGTATATTTATACATTTGGTTACTGTTTTTATTATTAATTTGTTTGATATTAATTTTATGTGCAAAATGATGATATACTCTTGGTGATTTTAAAAATTCTCTGGTATATATTTATACATTCCTTGTTTTCCAGAAAAAAAATTGAATAATATTTTTTTACAGTATTACAATTGTTAAATATTGCTCACTGTGGTTTTATTATTTTAAATACCTGATATAAAAGTAACATTCCTAAAATAATATGTTATGCTGCCTTAAGAAATGTGCTCTTAGCTTCTTGGGTGGCAAGAAAGCTTTTTATTCATTTTTTGTAATAAACTTGTCTATCATGGTATGTTTTTTTATTTCCTTGTTTATACATATCTTTTATCTAGCTAGCCATTATCCTTTTTTCATAGACTACATAAGATTGCATACGAAATAAAATAAAAACTCTAAAGATTAAACAGCATTTTTATTATTTTTTTTAAATAACTGAAATTTAACAAAATTAGTATCTTAATAACTAGTAATTATCTTAAATAACAGAATAGTTTTAATAACTTAAAAATAAATATGGTACAGATTATTGTTATTAATGCATTTTAAACATACAAAAAAGAGAATGAATGTGGAGATATATTTACCGTTTTAACGATCGAGAAAATTAATGTTATGTTTAATATTAACTACTTTTATAACTTTGTTTTTCTAATATATTTTATTTTTTTTTACTTGTTTTTCACTTAATCTTAACCCAAGAAACAGTATTTTCCCCCCTATCTTCTCAATCCCAAAGTGTCTTTGCAGGATGGCTACAATGTGAATAAATCAGGAAATTTAATTAAAAAAACTCCAAAAAGTTTGAGAAAAAGGGGGTGATTAATTTCACTTTGAGGTACCTAACAGTGCAATATTTTTTCCTAAGAATATTGGTCTTGTAATAACTTTGTTCGAGAAATTTTTTTTTCTTCTTTTATTGTAAGTATAAGTGATATTCAGAAATAATTGTGCTCCAGAAAAAATCCGGATTTTTCTCTAACTGCGATCCGGAAGTTTTCGAAACCCAAAGTCCAGAAGTTTCAAGAAATCATTAATCACATTTATGTATAAAAATTCTGGTATATTTTTTTAAAAAATATTGGAACTAGTATTTATACTTGGCAGCTCTTTCATTTGTAAATATTTATAATATAATATAAATTAAATATTTTATAGTACAATAATAAATGTGTTTAGACATAAAAGTAAACTTATACATAATTATCCATTTAAATTATGCTGTATATTATTTATTTAGAATTTCCTGTTTGAAAATATTAAAAAAGACATAATTTTACATAAAGACATAAATTTTTTGAAATGCGTCATTAATGATTTCACTCAAGAAATTTTCAGGATTTTTGAGTTGGGGCTCACAATCACCCATGGATATGTGTAAAAAGGCATAATTGAAAAAGTAATAAAATTTATTCAACCAGATATAAAAATTGCAATTTGATAGAAACCAGTCTTAAAGAAAGCCATTTTTTTCCCAACCTGCCTTGAAATGGACTCTTCAAAACCCAATCATCAATAAAAATACCGAATTGATTGAAAGGGACATTCAGACTTTACTACCATTTAAAAAAACAATTTGCAAAAGAAGTAACATGATGGCCTTTAATTGGGACGTTTTCCCGTGTCAGTGAATGGATTGAAAAGGATCAGTCAATACTAGGCCCCCTTCCTTTGCAGATGTTATTAAGAACAAGGCCGATCCTGAAATCCTTTAACTATTTCATATCTCTTGCCTCAAGTATTAGAATTTAATTAATAAATCTCAACAATATTAATTTATCTAGAAAGTTACTTACATACAAAAGATCATACTGTAACATATCACACCATTGACAAATTGGTTCTACATATATTACTTTTCAGCTATGAAATGTAGAGAAGATTTTTTTATAAATAAAATCTGAGGAGATAATACATATGGGTTTATAAATTAATATTTAAGAAATAAAACTTAACCCAAATCTAACAAACTATTACTGATGTCAATCAATCAAAATTGTCAAAAATATGTTTGGGTGTTGGATGAAACTGAAAGGATAATAGTTTTCAAAGAAAGGTAAATAACTTTTTTTTTTGTACTTATGCTTCATTTTAAGATTGATAAATATTTGCTAGATTTAAAACTAATACTATAACTAGACTTAATCCTTTGTCCCTAAAATTTTATTTAAGACCTTAAATGTTAAGATTTTTATGACTACCTATATATAACGTATTTTTTTTAAAAAAAATACAAGTCTTGAAAATGGGCGCCGATTTTTTAGCACTTAAAACACGTCGACTGTTATTTTCTATTCATTTATTTTTGAAGCGAATGAAGTTTTTAATCGAGGTACTACCCTGTTGTTTGTTGCATGTTTTCAACATTCAGAAGAAAAAAAATTCTGACTTTATATATGTATTATATACTTAGAATTACCAGTAATCTTTTATCTTCAAAACTTTTTTTCTCTAATGTATCCTTACAAGTTCTGAAATTTAAAACATGCTCTCTGCTTTCCTCTTGTTAGAATATTTGATTCAAATAAATTTTAGACTGTTTTAAATTATATTTAACCACAATATATTTAGTTCCTAAGTAGCTGATTACAGGAACAATTAGTGGAAAACTGAAAATGTTGTAAAGATTATGATATAGAGATTAAATATGGATATCTGAAACTTGTCTGCCCCCGGATTAACGCTTTGGCAGAATGTTGAATTTTCTGGCCTGAGAAAACATAAACATTGCTATTCAGATGTTATGTGCTATGCATTTTTTTTTTCTGACTTAATCTAATGAAACCAAATACAAGTCGATGGGAATTAAAGTTAAGAAATTATTCGATTTTATGAATTATAAGTTCAATTTTAGACTTATACTATGTACTTGAGCTTAGACTTATTTTATACTTATTACGCACTTTGCTATGGGAGCAAATGACGTATTGTTTCTGACATCTTTTGTCCCACCGAATCGAATGAGATTGAAATCAAATCGATAGAATAAATAATTTAAAAATTATAAGAGTTTCGAAAGTTTTATTTGTAACTAGTTGTACAATTTTTTATTTATACCTATTTACGTGTCTAATATTTCTATTTAGTTATGTATTAATGTTTCTGTTGTTTTCCGCCAGGCGGTCATTATAAGCGATCTCATCTTATATCGTATAGCCAATTTATTATACATAGATACCACTTTTCAGAAAACGGCAGCAATGTCACAGCTGCCGTTTGAAAACAAAAACATGGCTTTTAGGCTTTGGTGTGCGCGGTCTATATCTCTAAATGTAAATATGTAGTTATTTCAACACTGTAAAAAATGGATACTCAAATTTAACGAAACTTTCTTCGTTTCTGACGAAACCGTTTCCTGGTACATACTCCGAGTGAAAGTTTCGTCATAGTGGTGGGAAAACTGTCGTCACTTCTTCAAATAAACGAATTTCGTCAAAATCAAAAGAAACATTTCGTCCCTTTATTTTTTAAAAAAGAAAAAAAATAGCGCCCAATGTATCTAATTTTTCTAATAATCACTTTATCGTGGGCACCATATAGGTAGATCAATGTCGTACAAACAACACAAGGACAAGTGGACCAGAGAGATAAATTACACTCATGCGAGAAGCGAGGTCCGCACCCGAGATCTTCCTGGTACGAGGTCGGCTCCTTGATTACCATACAGTCCGGTCGGCTTGTTTTATCACTTCATTTTCGATCTCTCACATTACACTGTGATGAGGTTCCGAGTGGAGGAAACATTTTCGTCATAGATTTGAAAGTTCGCGTTTTTTTTCCCATAAATCATGTGATTTCGCAACGAAGTGATTTTCACAATTAACGAAACACAGCTCAAAGAATGCTGAATCGTCAACAGTAAAGAGTTTAGTTTAGTTTAAATCCTACCGAAAAACAAGCAACACGAGTCAGTTGCAAAAACGAGTGAGAAAAAAGCAAAACCTTGTTAAATTAAAAGAAAAAGAAGTGATTTATATATAAGGTGAAAAACCCTTTAAGTTGGATAAAAAAAAAGGAACAACGAAAACAGATCTCGATTTAACGAGAATAAGAGAGAGGGTAAAAAAAAAAAAGAAAGTTGTGTTGATGAGTGAAGTATATTTATATCTTCTCCTGAGCTGACGCCATTGGTCGGAAAGCATCTGGATTAGAGTGGGGATGTTTGAGGAGGGCGACAGATGAGGATGCTTGAGAGCTGAGAGATTGACTCTTTGAGAATCCGAGGATGACTTCACTCGCATCCATAGATCCGTCGGTGTATCAACCGGCCCAGCTGCTGAATTGGGTATATCTAACTCTTGCTGACCAGCCACAGTCCGGTGACCAGGTGGGCCATCCTCTTCTTCTGCATGCGCATCCCTTCTGGCCAATATGGGACGTACCATAGGTCAGTTCAACATAATTAATATTTAAAAACTATAATGCAAATGGAAAAAAAAAAATTTAATTTCTTTAAAATTTATCGTTTAAGAAACGACGAAATTTACAAATCTGAACGAATTATTTCTTCTCCAAAGAGTTTTTAAATGCTTTTTTCTTTAAAGAAAATTTTTATTTTATTTAATTCATTTACTTTTTGCTTTAGAATAGGAAATTTTTTGTCTCTTAGATTTCTTAAACTTTAAAAGCTTAGCAAAAGATTCATACTACGATGGTGGTTTTTTAAGATTTTTGAGAACAAATCATTTTCAGTATCTAACACATTTTGTGATTATTACTTTAATTCATATTATTAGAACGAAAATTCTTTTGATATTACCCTTTTAGTAGAAAGTAATGTACAATTAAAGGCTTTGAAACTTTCCGAAATTATACGAGTTCTAGACACAAAAGCCTAATTTATTTTCCTAATTTTCTTCATATATATAAATAATGCTATATATTTGCATTTAAATAGTGACGGAAAGTTTTCTTTTAAATAATGATATGATATTACGTTTTTTATCTGAAATTAGTATGAACATGGGAGGAGATAATTTTTTTCCCATTATACTGAACTTTAAGTGAGGTTGGAACTAGTAATTTATTTGTTCTTAATCTAACTCTCCAAAGAAATGAAGATGAAGTTGCAAGGTAGTAAGTTAGTGCACGTATCTCGCTTCTCAAAGTGCGCTTGAAATATGTAATGTCATATATTTAAAGCAATGCTGCTGAAAGCGACAAATTAGCCTGAAGGCGCGAAACGGCAAGTCTATGCGGGAGTACCAGATGCTGATTGTAGTTGATAAAAGATGTTTACTCTGTCCATCAAGGAATTTGTTCAAGTGCATTTATGTCAAATTGTAGTGCATTTTTTTTCTTGCACTTGCTTGTTACTCTAATGCACCCTTACACCCGCATTTTATAAATCTAATAAAGTTTGAAATTTGTGTGGAGAAATTTTAAACTTAATGAAATTATTGATTCTTTAAAAAGTTATGAATGACTACAATAATAATAATGCTAATAATTTTCTTACATCTTCTTGCTCTGTTTTATTCTCCATCACAAATCTAACTACTAATTATATATTTTGGAAAATAAAAATATTTGCTGCATGCAAAGCGTAATTTTAGTTTTTAATTATTAATTTGCATAGAGATTAATAATTTATTATTTTAAGAAGCAATTCTATTGTTCAATTTCATAAATACGTGTTGACTAAAAATAATATTTAAATATATTAAATATTTCATATAATATTTGTTATAGATATTTAAATATAATATTTTAGTTTAAATAACATACCATTTTATAAAATCAATTATTCTGTGCTCGCCAAAATTTTGTAAATGCCAGATACCAATAAGTTTAACCAAGGAAATTACCTAAGACTTTGTTTTTCTAATAGTGTATTGAAAGTAAATAAAAATAATAATTTTTAAAAGCTTCAACTGATTAGCTGCTTTTCAAAATGCTTCATGCAAAACTTTTTTCTTCATATTTTTCGTGATAATTTGACATTCTTTACATTTTAAAAAATATTCTTTCTTTCAATTCAGTTTAACTTATAAGCTTTTTAGTTCACTAAGCAGAAGTTATAAGTTTTTTTTTATTGGAATTGCGATGTATACAAAATATTTGCAATATTTCGTAACAAATTTAGCAAATATAATATTTTATTTATTTTAAAATAAAATTAAATACATTGTCTAACAATAATGCTAGTTAAAAAAAACACGTTTTAGTGCTCAATTTTTAATTTATTTCGTATGTTTCATTTCATTTTCCTAAAAATAATCTAAAGTTTAAAATATTTATAAATTTAAATGCAAACAAGCGACAAAATTATTTGGTAATTGAATATGCATTCTGAAACTGGTAAATAAAAAATAGGTTTATCTTTAAAACATGATTTTTTTTAAATTTTCCTTCAGCTTAATTTATTTCCTATTTTTATGCGCATTTTTAAAACCTATCCATTCCCCCCAAATTTAAAGTAAAACTGAAAACTAAAAAAACTCAGTTTAATTTCATGAGATAAAACTGAACCGAGTTTCAGATCTATTTGAACCCAAGTATTGTTTTATCAAACAGCGAGGAATTGATTTGTTCAATAATAAGGTTCAGTCCGGTTTTGTATTAAAGGTTTCTGTTAATTTGCACGATGTTTTGGTTTAACACAATCGAAAATTGCTTACTGCATAGTATATTTGATTTTTAAGAAAACTTATTGAAATTTAAAAAACAATTAATTACGAAAAAAATAGAATAGAAATTATTGCTTTTGATTTTCACTTCACATGATGTACTAAATTAATTTTCAAATTTAATCCTACATTTCATGAAAGAAAAAAAATGAAATATTTACTTCCCAGTCTATAATATCTATTAAAGATATATCCTAATCAGTTTTATTTTCTGTATTTATATATAGTATGGAACTAATTAATAAGACGCGATCATGATATGTATTTTCTTAAATACACTTTTCGAGATAAGTAATTATAAAATTTAGTTTTAAAGTAAGTACTATGAAAAACTTTTAAACATTAAAATAATTAGAAAAATAAATTTAGCTTTCGTTTCGTTTTACTATTAAATTAACTCATTGAAGATAGTCGCTAATTCAATCTAATAACGGTTGAAGAAGAAAATAAAATATAATAGATAGTATTTTTCTTTTTAAGTGTTTGACCCACTGATATAATAAAGTTCTTTCCGGAATCAATAAGTAGCGTTTTTTATTCTTAACAAAAGGTGCTATTATTAACACAAATGGTGCAATCAAGTTCACATGACGTACGCGAAATAGGAAATTTGATATTCCTTTTGATGAGGGAATCTCAAGATTCACCCTAGTGCTTGACCTGTGACGTCAGAGATACATTTTTTGTTTTAAATTTTATATAACAGAGGAGTTTTGGCAAAGGATTTATTTTTTCTACTGAAGCTTTTCTCTCGTGTTTTTGGTATGTGCTGCTTGTTTTGCTGAAAAGGTTACGTCATGGTTTCTTAGATTTTTCTGTAGGTGGAAAGCTTTTTGAGACAAATTTTCATTTTCGTATTTTTTACTCTCTTCCTTCTTTCTTTTTTCAATTCTCTTCCTTCGCTTTTTTTTCTTGATAGTTTTTAAAAAAATAGAAAAAGATAAAAGTTAGTTGAAGTTGAGTGTTAAAAGCAAAAGAAAAAAAGAAAAAAATCGTTTGCGCTCAAGAGCAGTTAATTTATTTTTCCCCCGTCATTTTTTTAAAATGAATATTTTAAATCAATTTTAACTATTAGAGAAAAATAACTTAACTTGTTTTCATAGCATAATAATTTGAAAGTATTATAATGATATCGATTATTATTATTGTTAATTTCAAAAGTTCTATTTTATGAAATTATCGCTACTTCATCATCGTCATCAATAAACTTAAATCTCATTTGGGTTCGTACAAGAAATATTTTTTTATTCAAACGATTTATTCTTTTCAAAACGATTTTTATTTTTTTATTGCGCGGCATTTTGTTCACGTAGAACTATATAAACAAAAATTTATTATTTCTAAGTAAATATCTCGTACAGAAAGGTTGTTATTATCGGAGTAATAAGAAAGGTAATGAGGTTTTTATTACTGTATTTATTTATTGGTTAACAAATGTGAAAAGTATTTGAAAAAGGTTGTGAAAATGGCGGATTTCGACTAATTTCTATGAAAAAGAATGAAAAGAAAAACTAATGTTCTTCGTTTATTATATGTCTTCTAAACGTTTATCTATTTTCTGATTTTAAAACAATTTCATTTTTATCCATTTTTTTTATCTCCACGTAAATACGATTTCTTGATGTGATTGCAAAATAATATATATTTCAAACACCTTGATTCATTCATTTTAAAATTTTAGTAAACAATTTTTTTTTTTTTTCACCAATAGATTTTAATATTTACTGCAAAAAAAACTATTTCATTTTTTTAATTGTTTAGTGCAGAGTAAAATAAACTCTAAACTTGGATCTTAGGTACATTTTTTTACGTTCAAAAGAGGGATAGAAAATATGTGTATGTGTATAAAACTTTTTTACTTCATTGAAGAAATCGCAAATATTTTAAAAGCTTAAAATAAAAGATTTAACTCGAACTCTTATTCACATCTTTCTAAACATTTGTAGAATAATAAATTAAGTTTATTAATTGATTTACTTAGATATAACTATAAAGATAACGACAAAACTAAATATGCCTATTAACTAATTATAATTTATGTTTTTAATTATCGAACAGTTTATATTGAAGCTTTCAGATTTATTGTCTCTTATCTATTTTATCAGAGATCAGATTATGTATTTTATTATTGCTTGTCTGATTTATTTCTGAGTCATTTCTTTTAAATTGAAAAAATTCTCGTATAATATTAAAGAAATAACTATAATTAAACTGGAAAAATAACTGCCAAAATGATAAGTTTTGTTATTTATATTTGCTTTCTGAAGGAAATGTTCTAATGTTCTTAATTGATAGTTCAAGTTTTGATTTTGTAATTGCATAAAATGATTATATGAATTTGAACAGAATTAAAAATTAACTCAGTTTTAAAGAAGGAAAAAACATAATTTCCTTTAGATCTAAAAATCGTTAGGTGAAAAAAAAATTTCGTTTTCTCTATTTTAATCTTGTAATTTTTCAAAATATATTAAAAATATTCTTTTCAAAGATTGTAATTTGTAAAATTGAGCAAATTTTAAGTGCCAAATCAGATATTTTATTTGAAGAAATTTTCAATTTACGAATTAAATGTACCATAGTTCAAAATCAATGATTAACAAAGGAACTGATCTTACTGCTTTAGACCCAGTTTTTTTAAAAATCAAAAATTGAGCGAATCAGGCAAAGTTGAATGTTTTGGCATTTTTGATTTTGTTAAAATTTCCAGGATATGTTCAATATGTAAAACTACCAGACACGTTTATTTTTATGTATACAAAAACGCTGTCTCAGAGTTTTGGGGGGTCGAGACTGAAGATCCTTCCGAATTTTTAGAAAAATATATCTATTTACAATGTGTTAATACTTTTTGTGAAATGCGTGAACCACGCCACTGACCTTTATTCTATATTCTACCTTTTCCACACTAAAAATAACTGTAAATATTTTCAGTTGACCTTTGTATAGAAGGTCAAAAGTCATTCAAAAGTCTTTGAAGTAAAAGTTTTAAATAGGTAAGTGCAAGAAAGTATATAACGGAATTTTACCCACTCAAATCGTTCATAATTTTTTAACTGTTAGTGAACTGAAGTGTTCCTATCTATTGCTCAAAACAATTGGAATTAATACCTCATTTGTCTAGACGGTAATGTCAGGCGCATAAATATGTACGAATCAGAATTTGATCTGCTTCTACAAAATATCTTTTCTATTAGTTTTTTTATAACTTTTGGAATAATTATGTAAATTTGAATTCTTAACTATTAGATATAGAGAGTTGGGCGTAGTTTCCTTCGATTCAGCTAAAATATTACACCGGAAACATGTCACATGTCTAGATAGCAATGAGTCTGTTTTACTCTCGATGCCCACCCTCTCTTATTAAATTCTAGTAAGAGATTCCAGCTTACCAACTGTTAACTTCAGATATTAATTTAAATATCCTACCCTGATTGACTTTTAAATAAGCTGGCTCTTGAAATTCATATTAAATTTTACCAAATATCACAAAAGAAAATCAATTAAAGAATGAACATTTTGCATTCTGCTCCGGTAACCAATTAATTTTTTCTCCTCAAGTTTCAAATGTATTTACTAAGTTTGTACTAAGTTACTGAGTTCGCTGTTTCATAGAAAAAATATATAATGTTTTGTGCAGGTTGTCAGATAATTCTAACTGAAATATTTGCAAGAGTGTATATTACTTTTGTTCAAAGACTATTTCATTATGTTTCTGCCAATGATGATCATTTTCATAACAATAGTTTTTTTCTCTATTAGCAGCATCATTTCATATTTCAAAAGTTTAGGTGTGGGATAGATATCGAGAACTCCATAGACCCATATGCTCCCATGTATTCGATGAGGAACATGGGTCTGTAGAATTTACAATCTCGACATTCTAAATTCTATCGACCCATTCATACAATTCACAACTGAATAAGAATCTAATAATAGTCTTCATTTTTTTTAACCTTTTTATAACCCGTTAAGATGATAGTTTTTAAACCATAGTGTATTGGAAACACTTTACTGTTTCTCTTCCATAGAACTATTCCTCTTAGCATCCACCTGTTTAAAAAATTGCACCATGTAACCACCTTGGTCTTTAAAACTCTTAACATCTGTTGCATAACAATGTGAAATCAATTGCATTAAAGCCATCGACCATGGTAAAGTTTTTCCCTCCCAAGATTATTGCTAATATTTTTAAAAATGCATAAACCGTCATAATTTTAATATGTCAAATCTGAAATAAATAATTTATTTGTACTTCCGTTTCTTCCGAAAATTAGCTTCCGAATATCAAAAAAAAATTCATAACATGAATTCTAAATTATCTTTCCACCAAACGGCAAACAAACGAACATCAAACAATCCATTAATTGCTTCAATAGCTGAGAAATTTACAAAATTTCTTATCAGTATGAGAACTTTCTTACATAAGGCTAACTAAGCGAGCACTCAAATTACCGTCAAAACTCCGTCATGAACTCCACTGCTCATTAATTGCAAAACACTGCTGGACAGAAGGCTATTCCTCGTAACTTTCGATTTTCTCTCACCTCATGACTTTCATAAACACATTTCATGTGTTAACTTGGATTTCTGGGAGGACTTCCATATCATCAAAAACAAAAACTCTATTGTTAATTATTACCTTAAACAATTAACAGCCTTCAGATCAATCGCCTTGAAACTACTTGAAGAAGTGACATCGCTCATAAAACTCCTTGGCTGCTCGTTATCTGTTGCTGTTTTCTCAATATTAACAAAACCCCTTTGTTGCTCATCGTTTTCTAATGTTCTTTCCATACGATCTTTGAAAGTAGTCAAAAATCTATCAGTTTGTTTGTAATTTGAACATGATTTTTTTGTAGATAAATATAAGAGTTTTAAGCATTCTAGATTAATTACACATTAATCTAGAATGCTTAAAATGCGTAAAAATAAAACCAACATTTTGGTAATTTTTCTGTGGTTACAAAGTTTACACGTTTTGCCTCTTTAACAACTACTATAATTGTAAATGATGAGGTAAGCAATTAGATTCAATTGACATGGCCCTTGACATGCTATTATAGACTTTTTTCCCAATCCGATTAATCAATCACAGCGTTAAAAGTAACATCCTTGAATCAACTGATTTTCACCAAACTTCTATCCTCTTTGTTTTCTAGAAATATTTCCAAAAGCTCTGTCGCGAAAACTTTGCTGTAAGTGGAAAAACAAGAGATTTGTGTCTAAGACTACTCATAATACTTCCAGCATTTGCTACTATTTATAAACTGGTGGAGGAAAATTCTTCTTTCTCTTATATTATTCCATGCGTACTACTACTTTTTGACTCGTGTATTTACTCGTCTCCGGAACTTGAATTCGATTCTTGCCACAAAAAGGCGAAGAAAAAAATGCTAGCTCGTGCCGGCGCCAACAAAGAATTTTGTGTAATGACTTGAAAGAAGTGGGTCGGTGTTTCAAACAATGAAATCTTTTGGCATTGGCGTGTGTGTTATTTTGGCAACAAAGCTCATTCTACTCAACAATGAATTTAATGGAGATTATTTCTGGCTTGTGGTCCTCATTAGAGACGATCGCTTCTGATTAAGTACATGTCCGTGCTGAATAATATTGTGATAAAAGTGCTATACTTAATCTTACCCCTGTATCTATTCCAATTCTATTTTGTCTTACAGAATTTCCTTTTAGTAACGCTTAAAAAATTACATGAAGCAGGAACAGGATATGCCACGTTGTTTCAAAAGCATCTGTCTATCATGCAGTAATTGGTTGAAAACTTAGTTATTGTACTTAACCTTGACACTGTATCACATTGCTTTCTTTGTGAAACTTTGTCCGTACATAATATAAGAAATGCCAAAAATTTCTGTGATCAGTTCAATTTAGTTTTTTTTAAATTTAATTCATTTAATGAATTTATAATTTTAAAATCATTTATGGAAGTAAAACGTAATTGATTACACATTATCTGTCTTACATTTTAAACAGCATATAAAAGAGAAAAGAAGACTTCCGTAACATCGAGCCAACTTTGGAAAATATGCGATAAAGTTTTTCTGGTTAATAGTTAAAAAATATTTTCTTTAAAAAACGAATGTACCTGAATAAAACTGAATAACCATTATTTAGTGAATATTTTCTTCAAAAAGAATGTAGCTGAATAAAAATGTATAGCTTTTACTTAGAGAATATTTTCTTCAAAAACGAATGTGGATTAAAAATGAACAGATTTTATTTAGAGAACATTTTCTTCAAAAGGAATGTACTAGAATAAAAATGAATAGCTTTTATTTATAAAGTACTTTCTTCAAAAGGAATGTAGCTAAATAAAAAATATATTATTCCAAATTCTAATTTACGGAACTGTCTCTCTCTCTCTCTCTCTCTCTTTGTACTTTGTGTATATAAGATAAGATCAAGAGCAATTTATTTATTTGAGTAATTTTTATTGTATTCTTTATTTCGAAATGCCTCTGTATTAAAAGAATGATTCCTGAAGAGAACCTTTACGCTTATTCTATGGAGTTTTTACTACATTTCTGATACTAATATATTTTTAATTTTAATAAATATTGAATAATGAGATTATAAAAATTTAAAAAATTATAATATTTCTTAATTAAAAAAAATTGTATGTAATAAGTTACTGAGCCTACTTATTTAAAGATACTTAACTATTTACAATAGCGTTTCCTCTTAAATTTAAAAAATTATACGAGAGAGAGTGTTTTAAGATTTTAATTTTTTCATCTATCAAGGTAGTTTGAACTATTTCCTGTTGCCTTATCTTAAGTTTAATACTAAATTTATATCTGTCCATTTTTAAACTTACAAAGATATCGCTTGCATACTAAAAATTAGTTAATGCACATAAAAATATTGTGCCAGATCAACAAAAATCAACTAAATGGTTCTAAAATATTTAAAATCAAATTTTATTACATTTCAGTTTATAAGTTCTAAGGTAATAGTATTGTTGAGAAAAATTTCCGAATGAAGCACAAACTCCAACAGGCAAAATTACTCGAATAAAGCTGAATATATAAAATCTATTTTCCCTAGCCTTAGTTAAGCGATTGATCAGTGATTAAGGTATTGAACTGTCATCGTGAAAAACTGAGTTTAGATTTCCAGAGACGACTTGAAAGCCTTATGGCTTCAGATTAATGGGTATATCAGCTTTCTGGGAAGTAAAGGCGTCTTGTACGCTGACCACATTGCTGTAGTCAAGCCGTTGCGTATGAAACCTCCATTGTAACCCTTGGATTACAATGGTCTCTTCTTGTGGGAATTAGTTACTTTATAGACCAGTTGCCGACTATAACTGGTACCACGAGCCGCTTTGGCTCAGGGGATAGAGCCTTCGCCTTCCAATGAGGTGCACCGAGGTTCGATCTCGGCGATGGCTAGTCGATACAAAGTCCGCATCCAGTTTGCACCGACCACAGTGCCTCATATCCTCAGTGGTAGATGGATCATGGGTTAGAGTCCCCTTGCCGTCAGGCTAAACCGTGGGAGGTTATCGTGGTCTTCTTCTCTATATAATGGAGAGTGGGTTTAATAGTGGGTAACGCAAATGTGGGTTAGTTCCACCAAAAAGTCATCCACGAAGGCAAACTTCTCCCAATACTCGATCCAGGAGTTCCCTTGTTTTCTGGATTGGGTTCAAAATTACAAGGCTACGGAGTTGAACATTAATAAACCCAAAATCCGGAGTAAACCCAAAAGGTGGGTCGGTTATAAAATAAAATAAAATAAAATATAACTGGTACCATTCATTACATTTTTTGTTTTTCATTTAAAAGTTAACTTTTCATTGATTACTGTAGAGAAAAAACATTATTTTAGGTAACATATAAGTCATACTTCAATATACTCTAAATTTCATTAAATTTGCGAAGAGATTGATGTAAACAAATTGACGCTATAACGAAATAAGTTAACTGGCAAACTAATTTGCATATTTGTTAGTTCACTCATTTTGTAATGGCGTCAATTTGTTTACAAGCATTTCTCAGATCAACTGTGTTTTACATAGAATCTTTCTTTCAGACCAAATATGGAATTCCACCAGTATTTAATGGATTAACCAGCTCTAACAACTATGGAAATTACACGAATGGAGGATTCAACAGTCCCGTTGGAACAATAAATGAGCTAACCGACCTTTTTAACGACCTTAGTTTTGATTGCAAACCTACAAAAAGACCTCCTCCGAGTTACCTTTGCCACCTGTGCTTCAAGAAGGGACATTACATCAAAGATTGTCCTCAGGTAAAGCTCGAACTAAATCAATATTTTTACTCTATCATTCATGTTAATTTTACTTTCATGATTTCATTTAATGTTAAGTGAGTTTTTGTTTCACTTACTTAAAATTTGTGAAACTTGTAATATGGTTGTTGAATTTATTTAACAAGTGATCAAAAAATGAACGATGGTTTGAAAAATCGTTCGAAAAAAAACACAAAAAGATGTAAGGATGAATGATTTGTTGCATTAGGCTAAAGAAACCAATAATTTATTCTCACTAAGTCTAAAAATTTGAAACAAAGTTAGTTAAAAATTTAATGTTACAAACTAAAAACTATAAAATAATTTTATAAATAAACAAGACTTTTCAAAAAGAAATATTTGCCCGGGGGTCTGTTGACTCAGTCTGTTGACTCAGGCTATTTGACTCAGGCTGCAATATTCAGTACTAAAAATGGTAATCCTTTGGAAAAGGAGGTCATATATCAACACCATCTGTTGAGGGATTCAGACACTTGGTGAAAATAAATTAAATGGTTTTCAAAAAAAAAAAAAAAAAAAACAGCAAGCGTTGCTCGTTAAGTGTTTTTTTTTAGGCCATTGGTCATTTTTGTAACACCGAGTATTGTAAAGCACCAAAATAAACAAGTAGAAACTTCAGTACTTTTCTATTAAATAATTAAGAATTTTTTATGGCACATAAATACCTCAGTTTCTGCATAAATATATGCCTCAAATTCATTTTAAATCCCAGTCGGTATGCACATGTTTTGTTGGTTAAGTATTTTTTTTCTCTAAAAATACAAAAATGGCTGTTTCATTTTTTTTCCAATGGCATTTCATTCAACTTGCAATGGTTTTTATGACTAAAAATTAAAACAAATATATATTTTTCTTTAAAGGTATACAAAAGCTTTTTTTTTAAAGTTCCCAGTTATTTTTTTATTAACATTTTCTCCTTGAAAGTTTGAACAATCAAAATGAATGTAGGAAGTTCTACAGAACTGTCAATTTCATGCAAAAGGAGTTCAAATCAAAAACAATCACCTGTAGAAACAAGAAAGGAGAGTTAGTAATTGAACCCAATGAAGTAACTAATGTGTGGAAGAACTACTTTCAAGACTTACTTGAAGGCAGAATGATACTGTCGACTCTCGGATCGACCAAGGGGATTCAGATGCGGAAAATCCTCCACCCTCCCTCGATGAATTGAAGCTTTCTATTAGAAAAAAAATCAGAAACAACAGATCGTCTGGTCCTGACTGTATTCCTTCTGAACTTTTAAAAGTTGATGAACTTGAGCTTATTAATGCTATCCATAAAATCATGTTTAAAATTTGGGACATGGAGAAATTGTCATTTGAATAGGAAGAAGGCTCTATCTGCCCCATCCTTAAAAAAGGAGACCAAGTTAATGTCGTAACTACAGAGGTATTACTCTCTTCTCAATACGGTAAACAAAATCTTCTCCAATATTCTTTTTTCTAGACTCCAGCCTTTTTCTGATAAAGTGGTTGAAAACTGCCAATGTGTATTTAGACCTCAAAAACCTACCATTGACCAAATCCACTCTCTAAGACAAATCCTAGAAAAAACTAAAGAATGTAGCATCAAGACTTATGACTGATTTATTGATTTAAGGCTGCCTATAATAGGATCAAGAAGAATAGGTTGCTTGAGGCAGTGAATGAGTTCGGTATACCTGTAAAGCTTGTAAACCTCACAATCGCTGCAATCAATAATGTGAGATGTAGGATTAAAATTCAAAACCATCTTTCTGAACTCTTTGTAACTGAAAGAGGCGTGAATCAGGGTCATTCTCTTGTTTGCCTACTTTTTAGCATTGCTTTGGAGAAATGTATCCGAGATAGTGGATTGGACCGAAGAGGCACTCTCTGGAATAGGTCTCTTCAAGCTTAGGCCAACGCTGATGACATCGATGTAATTGGATGTTCAGAAATGGACGTCAAAGAAGCTTTTTGAGCTCGCAAAGCTGCTGCCACAAATAGGGGCCTTTCTATAATCGAAGATAAGACGAAATTCGTGGAATTTTCGTCCTCAACTGTAAATTACAAATTACAATGTCCCTTTATCTATTAATGGTTATACATTTGTAAGGGTTAACGAATTCAAATATCTTGGCTTTGATGTTAATGATCAAAGCATACTTAGAGCAGAAATCATAAGTAGAGTCAAAATGGCTACTAGGTGTTTCTTTGGACTGGAGAGACAATTAAGATCGAATCTTCTCAGCCGAAAAACAAAATTAAAACTCTATAAACCACTCATAGTTCCTGTACTGCTCTATGGAAGCAAAACGTGGTCATAAATTCAGATATACAGCGGTCACTGGACAACTTTGAAACAAAGATACTCAGAGCCATCTTAGGCGCAAATCAAGACAGGGGATGCTAGCGAACCAGGTATAACTTCGAGCTCTACCGACTCCATTAGAAGCTTCAAATTACACAAATAATCTTCAGTAATAGGCTGAGATGGTTGGGCCATCTATGGAGAAGCTCTGAAAATAGCTCCATGAGAATCATCATCTTTAAGAACCCCGAAGGGTCACTTTCCAGAGATAGACTCCTTACTATATGACTTAATGACATCGAAAATGGCCTGAAAACCCTAAAGTTTAGAAATTGGAAGGGAGTTCCCATAGATAGGAGGTGCTGACGTTTCTGATCTGTTGAGGCAGCCAAGACCTGCAAGGGTCTTGGCTGCAAAGTTTTACGCTGACAAAGAAGAAGAAGCATTTTCTCCCTTTTTCTTTATTGAAAAACAAGACATTTTATTATTAATAATTTCTTTTCAGCAAAAAATTTTCAATATAGGTTTTTCATTACGACGTAAATTTGAAAAAATGCTAGGGGAATCTTTTATAAAAACTTAGCTTTAGTAGGTATAAAATATTTCTGATTCATACAACTATATTAAATGCAATGACCCAAAATTGTCTAAAACAAGATAACGAAAACTAAATAGAAAAAGATAAAATCCATTTGCCATCAAAAATAATGTATAAGCAAATAAGTTTATATGTTAATTTCCAATTTGAACCTAATTGGTTTTACTACAATAAGGAATATTTTAACGTATTTCTTTAATGCATTATCTGATTTAAAATAAACATAACTATGAACAATGAACATAATAAAATATGATAGGTAAAATCTTCCATACATTATTGGATATTGGATTTTAAATTTGTTATAGGTGTTTTAAAATGAGTTGCATAAAAACTAAAAAAAAAATTAATTTATGCTAACTAAATTCTAAGCCTGCCATTCGTAAATTTATAATTTATGAATTTTTGATAAGAAGCAAGAAAGATTTTTTTACATAAAATTTGATTATTTTATGTGCCTCTTTTTTAATTTTACAGCGAATGTTGCTTAGTATTCAATTATGTTTAGAACAATTATCTAAGTTATTTTCACGAGTCTCGTAATCTTCTTTTTAAAATACTGATAATAATTAATCAGTAGTGATATTTTACTAACCGAAGTAACGTCTCAATTTAGCGTTTTTTCCTTTTTATATCACATTTAAATATTTTATTTCAATGATAATTTCAGGAATATTAGCGTATTAAACTCTGACCACACACACATAACTTTTTTTCATTCCTAGAACACCGACTCCAAAACAAAAATGAATGTAAGTCATATTGATTTAAAATGAAAAAATTGTATAATTAATAGATTATTTTTAATTGATAATAAATTCTAATATAATTTATATTTCATTTAATTTAGTTTATACTTTTTAAATGAAATTTGAAATATAATAAATTTGAATAAATGAAATTTCAAATATAAATAGGTCTTCAAGAATTTTTAACTGTTTTTAATTAACGCTAGATTGTGGTGACCCATGCATGCATCATGCAACCGCTAGAAATTTTTTAGTTACGTCACTGTAATTAATTTTCTGCCAAGTTTTCATAAATAGGTAACTTCTGTTCAAACAAAAGTTTTTCAATTTATTTTACGATTTAATTTTGTAATAAAATATAGAAAATGATGTAATTTAAGATTTTTTCTTTTAGTGATTAAATCAAGATATAACGATTCAAAAGTATTAAAAAGAATGATTATGTTTTATCTATTTAAAAATATTCAGTTTAAGATCTCATAGTTTGTATCTAAACTTATTTATTACATTCAATATATTAAAATAAAGAAGAACAAAAATTTTTATTCCATATAGAAGAATAACATTGATCTTAGTTCGTTTATCATAATCAATATATAAAGAAAAATTTATTAATAATTATTCATTCTTGAGAAGGATAACATTGATCTAAGCTTGTTGATTACAAACATTGTCAACATTGAAATGATGAAATGTTTTTTATTTTTTGTAAAAGAGGTAACATTACTTTGACTTTGTTTTTTTGCGATCACTATATTAAAGTAGAAAAAAGAAGATTTGAAGTTATTCGTTTTTGAAAATGAAAATATTGTTAAAACTGGTTTATTATAATCAATTTAATGGAAGTAAAAAAAAGAGAGGTTTTAATTGTGTTTTTGAGAAGGTTAACATTAATCTAAATTTTGGTTATTACGAGTAATAAAATTAAAAAAAAAACAACCTTCTTTAAAAATTATAATATGGATGATCTAAAAATGCTTATCACAATCAACAAGTTAAAGTAAAATGAAAAATATCAAATGTTATTCTTTCTGAGAAGAGTAACATTGATCTTATTTTGTTTATTAAAATAAAAAATAACTTGCTAAATGCTATTCTTTTTTTGAGAAGGAGAAGGATAATAAAATTGATCCAATTTTGGTTATAGCAATCAATGTATAGTAAAACAAATTAGTGAAATGTTTTTCTTTTGTTTTACATTTTTGTTAAAATGCAAGTCATTTGATATTTTATGGTTTTTAAGTGAAGTAGAAGGGATATTCAAATTTTAAGAATGTAGTTCTGATATTAATATTAATAAATATTTCTTGATTTATTGCAATTTAATTATGATTCACAAATCAAAAGTTCACTCGTGTATTTGTCAAACAGTATTCATTTTTTTATTTAGTGTTATTTTACCACACTAGCATTTTAGCTCATATACTGCAAAAATTGAAAATTGTTTACTCTTAATCAATCGCTTGGACTGTTTATTTCTTTATGTTTTATGTCTGTGGTATAACATTTGGAAGCAATTATTTCTTTATATTTTACTTGATCTTACACCCATTTTAGTTATTCAGTTAAATCTTTTCATAAAAAAGAAAGCTAGCTTGTTTGAATGAATGTTTCTGAAGTTCTTCTGTCTTTTAAATTGGGTTTTAATTTATAATAATTGGGGTAATATTTGAAATTTATAATATATTTATAAGTAAATTCAGTTTGAAAGTAATAGCAAATTGACTAAAAGCATGGTCAAACAGTATTGTGACATTTTTGCAAAAGGAATATTTAATTAGTCCTAAAAACAGTATTTAACTAATACAATCAGTGTCATTATTAGGATAGTTTGCTCCTATATTTAAGATATCAACCACTTTAGTTATTTTCAATAATATTTTCAGCTCTTTTAAGAAATTACTTTCTTTTCTTCACATGAACAGTTTTGCAAATATTCCTAGCAACGTCTTCTCGAAACAAGAACAGTTTCTAAACTTATTAATGTATGAATCAGAAACTGAGTTGAAAAAAAATTATAAATTAGTTTGTCTAATTTAAAAGTAATATCAATGTATTGCTGCATGTTATTGCCACAGTGTTTTTTCTATGTGCATGGTCCTAAGATGTTTGTAAGCAATGAGAACGTTTAAGTCCTCTGCTTACAGGACTGTCTGTTGTGTGCGCAGGCGAGACCGAAGGGCGAAGGACTTACACCATACCAAGGCAAGAAGAGATGTTTTGGGGAGTACAAATGTCCCAAGTGCAAAAGGAAGTGGATGAGTGGGAACAGCTGGGCCAACATGGGACAAGAATGCATCAAGTGTCACATTAATGTGTATCCACACAAGCAGGTAGCTACTCAATTTTTTCCCCTTAGTACAAAAATATGAACAGAGAATTTCAAATAAAAGTACAAATAAAGTACAACAAGAAGTACAAGGAAAATATAAACGCAGCTACGTATACAGTAAAACAAAATTAAACTAAATAAATAAAAAATAACATTACACATTTAATAACTCTTGACTAAATGATCCGATTTTTACGGGGAGTACTTAAGATGTGTTATTTAATCAGTGCACCGTAATTTATCAAACACAAAAACCTGCCACTTCAAAATAAACATATTAAAATGGATGTTTTTACATCCCCCAAATAATGCTGGGGAGGTGGTAGTCATAAGCTGAAAAATATGATTCAATACTGAAGGCGGGAAACAAAGTCGGAAATTTGAGACTCCTTATTGTTATTTATTATTTACCCCACTTCCCAACAACACACACCCCTATTTATTACTTACCCCCCCCCCAAAAAAAAAAATTATCTAAAAATTTTTTTAATAGCTATTCGTTATTTCTCACAATGATCGAAACAATTTTTGATAGTATGACACTTAAGTTGACACTTAAGGCGAAATTCTCTACGAACGAAAATAACATTAAGGGGCCCCAACTTTCGACCATATTTTCTGACTGTACTATTGAAATCATATATTTCAGATAGCTGATATGTCACGTAACAGGGAAACTGAAAAACAGAATCTGTTATTTTAAAAAAAAGGCATGTTTGTTCAGAGATAGTATGTTTTTGTGTTTCATATCGTAAGTTAAACTAACGTCTACCCTAATTTGCTGGCCATTTACTTGAAAATCAGATCGCCAGTACGTAGAAATCTGATCATTATGCCAATCGTCCTTCAGGATGTAAGGATTTTTTAATGCATTACATAAAATTTGTTCAAAAAGTTGTATAAATAAGGTTTTTTTGAATATACACTAGCGTGCAAAAGTCTTTGGTCAAATTCAATATTATAGATGGTTGATTGGAAATGTAATAAATAATGTATAATTTTATTCCTAAACTTTCTTAATATTCTTATCAACCAGAAGGCAAAATTAGTGCTTTGAAAGTCAATTAGTCAATTAGTGCTTTGAATGCAATTTTCATACCAGTCGGGTATTTGTTTTTCGTGAAGCAATTTTCTTACATCTAAGAATTGGATGAAAATACAATTGAAAGATACAATTAACAAATAAGCATAAGTTTCGAAATATTTATTTACGAAAATCGTGATTTTAACTTTAATTTATTATTGATATTAAATTTTTGAAGAATTTGTCCTTACAGGACTCGAATTATATAAAAAAAAAGAAATATTTAACTGAACTGAGCGCAAAGATTTAAATTTAATCCAAAGAAGATTAAATTTTCCATTAAATTGCAAGAAAAGTAAAAATCTTGAAATCAAGTGTAATATATAGTTTGGCTTGACTAAATAAAACGGAAATCATCTCTACAGAAAAAAAAAAGAAAAAAAAAACGCGTAGAAGGCTTAAAATGCCTTTCACGCGTTGACCAAAAACTTTTGTACGCTAGTGTATTTATGCAATTCAAATACAGCTGATAAAAGTGTACAGATACATCTTCATTTATTTCTTTCAAAATGAGAGAAATCTGATATTAATGGCATCAGCCAAAATTTGTTGTAGCATTTAAAAACAGTAAATTTTTAATTTATTCCAAAAATAAGACATACTTCTTGTCCATACTTACATATCTTCATGTAAAAATATTTCAAGTTGCTCAAAAGACACACATCGATCTGAAACTGTTAAAACATTTAAAACGTTTAGAAACGTCACTCATTTTAGAGTTTTTCAAAATTTAATGAGGCATATTCTTCTAACAGATGATCAACAATCGTACAGTTGCTCTTTGTGTGCGAGGTCCTTTTTCTTTCTCCAAAATATCTTTCATCGTTCTCCACTAGGTTTAAATTTGTTGAAACGAGTGAAATTTTATGAATTGTGTGAAAAAAATAAATATGAAACAAAACATTGAGGAAGTTCCGGCCAATTTTTTGTCTTCAAGTAGTCGTATGCTAAACAAAATCGACTTAATAGTGATCCACAATAATGAACCGATGAATCATTATACCGTGTAAATTTTCTGCAGCCTAAATTAATATTTCTGCAGCCTGGTATTAAATTGAATTGAACTATATTATTAGGAATTAATCTCATTCTACGAAGAGTGATTAATATACAATATAATATGGCTCTACATAGTATAAAAATGGCCAAAAAGATAATGCAACATACTACGGTTCTAATTTCTATCTGTAATTAAAAAGTAATGTATGATGCTTTGTGAATGGAGTAAATATTTTTTTCGATTAAAATTGGTGCGATTTTAGCCAGCTCTTTCAATGTTAAATACTCTTCTTAAATTATGCATGGGGAAAAATTTCTGGTTAAATTACCGTGCTGTATAGTGATGACACTTCTGGTAAAAAAAAAACAACATAATTCTGGTTAATAAAACCAAAATATACGGTATTTAAACTATTCATTTGATAATTTTTTCGTTCATATGGGAATAGCTTACCGGAAATTCTAGTTTTATTACCACACATTTAATAAAAAATACAAAACTGAATAATAAATTTAAACCAATAAATGGCTTTTATGCCATGCTCTAAGGTATTATGCTAAAATTACGAAGTTTTATCACATTTACCGACATTTATCACACATTATGTAGCACTAGGGGGCTAAGCCCCTGTTCGCTAACGCTCAACAACACCGGATGATTGCTTCGCAATAATTGTTGTTTCTTGACAGAAAACAGTTTTTTTACTAAAGTTAAAACTATTCACTTAACATATATGTACTAAAAGGAATTCTGTTTGCTAAAGCTTGTGTTTCCACTTCCCACGACCAAATATTATTATCTATTAGTATTATGAAAATTTAGATCTATTGCTGAACAGAAGTAATTTTTCTAAGTAATTATTTTTTAAAATAACATCATATATCAATAAAATTTTGCATACTCAGATAATTTTGATCATACTGTTTTCCTCGTGTATATATATTTTTTAATAAATATCTCGCAGGCTTTGAAACAGACTAAATAAATATGACATATAATGAATTATGATTGTATGAAAATTGATTTGGACTACATTAGACAATTGCAGAAAAGTTTTAAAAGCATTTATAACAGATATGATTAAAATACGTACATCAATTTAATTTCCGGATTTTCTTTTAATCAGTATCAGTTTCACCATAAGCTATTACAGTGTAAACCTCAAAAGATAGTAGAAGAATTTATATTTATGTCTTTTCAACTTTTTTTTATGAACAATTAAATTAATTCTATAACATGAAAAAAAATATAGGAATTTCGCATTTCAATACCTTTTACTGCAACATAACGCTATTAAATAGGCTAATTTACTTGATTAAAAAATATACTTTGAGGTTAAAACACGTTATTTTATCTAGTCAACAAGAAGATGGAGAATTAGACACTGTTTCAACAATAATGTTAAAAAATCTTTCTAAAACTCTGAGAAAAATAATATTCTTCAAAATCAGAGGAAAAAAATTATATTTATTATATAGTCTTGGTTCATAATATTATGTATGCAGTCTTATTTTATATTTTCTTTTTTGGATTTACGTATAACATATCTGGATTACTTATTACTTTACATGGATTTAATTACTTATGGATACTTATGAAACTATTACTTATTTATGAAAAAGTCGATTCTCTTGTTATACATCACTGGGAAAAAAGTTATGTTCAAAACTAACTATGATCAAATTGATCGTGTTTTTGGCTCTATGGAAACACTAAAAAGTTCGGTAATTTTTACCGAAGCCTTTTGGTAACGATTTTGACAAAATTAACAATAAAATATTGCTTTATAATATGTGACAAAATTTGGTGATTGTGGTAAAATTTGATAATTTTATGATGCTTCCCAGAGCATGGCATAAAAACAATTTGTTAGGTTAAATTTAAGTTTAAAATTTGTATTTTTTACTAGATATGTGGTAATAAGAACTCTAATTTTGAAAATCAGAATTTCCGTTAAACTGTTAACACATGAACGGAAAAATTACCAAATGAATGGTTGAAATATTGTATATTTTGCTTTTATTAACCAGATTTATGTTGTTGTTTTTTTATCAGAATGTCATAACCACATACAGAATCATAATTTTACCAGCATTTTTTCTCCGTTTTATTGTGTTAAAAAATGATTATTTATTGTTAAAAAAATATTTTTTTCTTTTCAACTTCTTTTGTTATGTTCTAGCTTTATTTTCAAATAATTTTTTTTTATTATAATTATATGCATATCGCAAGTATACTTTCTCTTTTAGCAAACCTAAATATGTACAAACTAGTTTATGTTGATGAACATATTAAAAACATAAATTAATCGATGCACTTACTGTATCACAATATCTTTTCAATGTGACTCAAAAATAATTCGACATTTTTTAATTAGTTTATGCTTATTCATGGTAGTATGGCATTCTCACTTATGTAGATTTATTTTCTTCTGTAATATCACGGCTCGTATTAATAAGTCAAAAGTAGTTCTCAAATGAACTTTAATGCAATAATGTTTAATTTAAAAATTATACTTCATGATTATTTTTGTTTTCAGAGACCCTTAGAGAAGCCTGACGGTCTCGATGTTTCTGATCAGAGCAAAGAGCATCCTCAACACCTGTGTGAAAAGTGCAAAACCGTCGGATACTATTGTCGAAGAGTACAGTAATTTTCAGTAATTTATGTGCTTAGATTAGTCTTTTATCCTTTACTAACTTTTTTTAAACATAACATTGTGTTAAGATTTTTAAGAGACATACGAATCATGGAAAGTAATATGGGATGGTGTATTTATCACATTTGCTTATACATAACTAACAGTTACAAATATCAAATAAGTATTACTTAAATAAAAATTTCATTTGCTTCTAAAATAAACCAAGAGCCAGACGCGAACACATCAGTCAAGTCTTGAATAAGTAATTGAATATTAAAGAAAATTATAATTTTGACGAGTATTATTTTTTCAGGAAAACTGTTGTGCAATTTTGTTGTAATTGGAACGTCTTCAGACACTCACGTCTGGCAAGTCTTGAAAATTCGTGCCTGTTTTTGAGTGCCAGAAACATGTCGACTGTTATTTCCAGTATATATTTGAAGTAAATGAAGTTTCTAATCAAGTAATATCCTACCGCTTTAGTTTATTGGGATTATTTATTTAATTACAAATAAGTATATATCTAAACAATAAAATAATATAAGTAATACGAAATTTCTTTTAAGAAATAACCTTTTAACGACTATGCTTTTAACATCCTTTATTTTATGCTTTTACCAGAGTACTGAAATTGTTTCAGGAAATTCAGTATATTAACACAAGTACTTTTACTTAATAATAAATTTATTACCAAATATTTAAAATGAAGGTAACTTTTAACAGAACAAAAAGTACAAATACAAATATTGTATACATTATTCTAATAAACTGAATACTTATCAGATTTTGCTGAATACTTATTAGATTTTTAATACTTGGAACATTTTTTTGTAACAAATGAAAGTTATGTTTCTTCAAAAAATGTACAGACACGAATGTACCCATATTTCTCCTTAATTTAGCTAACTTGATAATAAGTACTTAACTTCATTTTATGCTTTAGGCGGTAAAAATGGATATTAAAGTTTCGTTCTAAGAAAATAATTTCAGTAAATTAAGTACTTACTAGTAAAATTCGTCCTTTAAAATAAGTTAGCATAAGTATTCTGAAAGAATGCTTTTAAATAATACAATAAAAAATACATAAAATTAAAAATGAAGTTTTAATTTTAAATCTTAACTTAATTTCTAACATATTTTCAATTATTTCTTAATTACATTTCTTAAAAGCCAACTTGCTATCTATATTTTTTTAATTTTTACGACAAATACTATATTAAATACTATTATATTCATTTTTGTATTTTTTAAGCAAAATTTTAAAAGATTTCACATTACGCTGTCACATTTAATAGACATTAAGAATAGAATTTTATTAAATAAATTGACATCTTTAAGCATTGCAACGGCAAAAAGTATTATTTTGTATCACATATCAACAAAATATTCAAAGTGAATATTTTTTGGAATATATATTGATGTAATTACTGATTTAGCTAGATATGTTATAAAATCATAATGATGCCTGATATTTCAAGAATATATTTATGTATGATATATATACAAATATATAAAGAATAATTCATTTTATTGTATAAATTCTATTTTTAAAAAAGAATTTAAAGGTTTTCGGTAAGATGTATTGATATAGCTACTGTATTTCTTATATTGTATATGGCATAAATAATATCTATTTATTATGTATATGGATGCCATTTAGAAAATCTTAAAATTGTTAACATTTGTGTATTTTTATAAGTACTTTTTATTAATAGAGAAAAATTATTTGTTATAAACTGTCTTCAAGCTTAGATTTCATATTGACTTAATTGTTATTGACCAATATAAACCAAGATCAATACTAGATATTGATTTGCTTCTTTGAAACATTCACATAGATTTTTTATCAACCAGTCTTTTTTATCTATTTAATTTTCGTTGTGTGGTAAACTTTGAGTTTTCGGTTACATAATGCTTTCAAAACCTTTTAATATAGGTAAATTGATTTTTTTAGTTTTTGTGTGTAGGTAGTATGTTTATTCTGGTGTGGAGATTTATAATTTCGAGTTTGTATGTGAATTCCTTTACTATGTTATTTATATTTTGAATTTATAATTTTATTTTACAATAAGCAAGAAATATTTATTATTTAAAAAGTTTCTTTTGTATATATTGGAGATCCAACAATTTATTAAAGAATAAATTTGTATAGTTGGAAATTTTTACATGAAAAAAATGGAAGTTGACAATGTTGATTATTGGAAAGATTATGACTGATTTCGTAAGTTGCAATCAATATTATTGTTTATTTTATAGTTTTATTATCTGAAATTTGTTGTTTGTCAGTTTGTTGTTTGTTCAATTATAATGACTTATATAAATAAACTCAGAGGCAAAGGACTTAATTAATGAATGATTATTTATTTTCATTTGAACTTTAACAATAATTTTAAAATTCACTTGAAACTATATTCTTCAACAAAGTCTACTAGAACAGAATTTTTTTATCGTCATTGTATGGTCACATTCAAATACTTTTTTATCTAAATATTCATTCCTTATATTCTTTCCAAAATAACTTTTAAAACGCTTCAATTTTAAATATATACATTTTTTTGCTTGTTTTTCAGTAGAAATGGTAGTATGATTTATTTTTAATGATTTAGTATGATTTATCATAATTATTTTTTGTTTAGTTATCTTTCAAAACATGCATCTTGTAATACCAGATAGATGTTAATATCATTAAACATTTAATTTTTCAGAAAATGTTTGCCAAAACTTACTTTAAATGTAAAAAACTGTTTTAGAAAAATGTAAACATTTCCTAAAACTTTTTCTACATATTATAATATTTAAAAGTGAATAATGAAAAATTTTAAAAACTTACATTTAAAGTTATTTTAAATTTAATTTCAATTAATTCTTTTTTATTCCTAAGACTTTTTTTATCTTTTAATTTCTAATTCTTTTTATCTTTTAGTTCTAAGCGTAAAAAGTTAAAACTTCAAATTCAACTTAAAAACTTCAAAAGCTTTAATAAAAAAGTTCAAATTTATTTTTGATAAGGAACTATAAACTATTTATTGTAGAAAATTACCAGAATATATACAATTTTCTACAAATAGTAACAATAACCGAAACAAAGCTATTTTGAAAAGCAAAATTTCTGAAACCACATTAGCTTTGATATTTGTGAGTGGAAAATTCTGTAACATAGATTGCCTGTGCAAACATTGAAAATGTTCAATTTTCGATAACCAACATTATTATTATCTAACTATCAAAGTGGAATAATTTCTGAAAAAATAGTCGAATAAAAAATAAGACACTAAAAATAGTATTGAACAAAGAAGATTCAAAAATATCTTAATGCATTCAAGCCCTTAAAACCTCATGAAAAATATTAATCTTTTGAGCATGGAGAGCTTGTTTACGATTAGAGAAGAGAAGGAAAAGTGTGTAATGTCGTCGTCCCTTTAGAGTGAAAGTTGCCAAATCAGTCTGATGAGGAGAGTATTATCTATAAATAGATTTTCCAGAAATCTGCCAACGCGACCGTTTTTCCGTCCGAGATAGAAATAATATCCAAGTTAAAATGACTCTAATTTAAGAACTCATAAGTAGATCGGATAAATTAAAAGACCGGGAGCAAAATTTATTACAAATAGGAAGAAAAAAAAGGAAATTTTATTGTATGTTAAGGGAAAAATATTTGTTTAACAAATTTACTTCTTCTTTGTAAATAGATATTTAATAAAAAATTCCGAAAATTCCGTAAAATTAAAAAAAAATTTTAAATATATATTTCATAAAAGATATTTAATAAATATTTTTAAAGAAATTTAATTAAAGTGAATAGATTTTCTAGAATTCTGCCAATGTCCGCCAGAGTTTTTCCGTCCGAGATAGAAATAATATCCAAGTTGAAATGACTCTAATTTAAGAACTCATAAATAGATCGGATAAATTAAAAGACCGGAAGCAAAATTTATTACAAATAGGAAAAAAATGGAAATTTTATTATATCTTAAGGGAAAAAATTTATTTAACAAATTTACTTCTTTTTTAGTAATAGATATTTTATAAAAATAGATATTTTATGAAAAATATAGATATTTTATAAAAAATAATAGATATTTTATAAAATAATCTATTATTAGGTATTTTATAAAAATTCCGGAACGAATTACGGTATAAAGCACCGGCACTTTGGGTGCATCATCCATAAAATCCATTTTTTCCGTAAATTATTTTACTACAGTAATTTTTACAGTCATGTCTATTTAATTAAAGTGAATCGGTTATTTTGCGGTAATTATTACTATGAAAACGATACATCAAATTTTGTTCTCTGTAACATTTTCCGGAAAAGTGTATGTTTTGGTAAAAAGTACTGTAACCCTAAGTACTGGTACTTTTTATCCTTATTTGACCCAGAATATTTCACAGTATATTTAATTCTTAATTTTCTTTTGCGATTTCTCTTGAAGAATCAGTTCAACAATGCTGTAACCTTTATAGGGAATTAAATGTAACCAATGTTCAATTTGAAGTATAGTATCAGATCAATTTCAAAACGAGCAACAGTGTGGTTTTATTTGTTTTTGTTTAAGGTTTAAAACGATATTATTGTTCAACGTATACAGAAGTGAGGACAGTGCATTTAAAAAATTAAATCACCATAGTCTATCTTTATAAAGATAATCATTTCCATATGCTATATTTAAATTTAGTTTTTTCGCTTTTTAACACCGCCTAATAGAAGTGCAATTAAATCTAAATAAGTTAAATCAATCCTATTTCCAGTTTTAAATTTTTATTAAAAGTGACAATAATGTATAAATAAATTAGAATAATGAAAATCAAAATCATGATAATTGCATGTATGTGCTTACTCTATATTCTAAATTTCTTGAATACTTTTAGACCAAATAACTGACGCAAAAGAGAGTAATTTTTAACTCATTCATTTTTTTTTAATAAAATTTATGTGACTCCATCAAAATTTTCCAATCCCTAACAGAAATAAAAATGCATTTTCAAGAGTAAAGTCACAAAACACAATTTTTTTAAATATTTATTTATTTATGTACACATAAATTGTGTTGATTTTATACATGATAATTTAATTTGATTGCACATTAAGATATATAAAATGCTTCGAACATATAATGAAAAAACCTTTTAAAACATTTTAATTAAATTATATATTTAGCTTATAATACAGTCGTTGATTTCGATTAGGAAAAAATACTGTTGATGTATGTAAATATTTTTAAGTAAAATTGAATAAAAATAAAAAACACTGAAACACTATTTTTTAATTTATTTTATTACAAATTATTAAATGTAATAAATACATCGAAATTGAAAAACCAAATATATTAATGATTTCCTAGTATTCATAATGAGAATAATTTCAAATATTTACTGAATTAGGAGAGTACTAAAGTTTGCACATCAAATTAATGAATTTAATTTACAAATATGATTGATAGTTAATATTTATTAGACAAAATGCATTTTATCAATTTTAGTAGTTTAGTGAAACTTTCTTTTTTATTTTAATATCATAAAGGACATAGAAATTTAACCTTAAATAAAATTTGGTTTTATTTCAAATGGCACAAAGACCTTATTTTAATTCACAATTGACTAACTTATTTGAATTATAAGTAAACTTTATCTAGGATTAAATATTTTCCTTTATTTTCTTTTCGGTATTTGGAGGAATACCAATAATTAAGTTGAAGGTATGCGTCTCACACTTATTGCATCGGGTAAACTTAAGATGTGATTTGAAAGTTATTAAATTTTGAAAATAATTAGATCAAAGTCACATCGAAAAGAAAAAAATTTAACTATTTTTCAATTTTACGAATTTCAAATTATTCCACTTACTGTGATTCGGTTACTAGTTTTTTTACGAATTGTTCATATATATTTCTTTGTTGAATTAAATTTCAAGTTAATAGTATATAAAATTAAATTAAATAATAAAAATGTTGCTCAAACCATAATTGAATCGAATTTTTTTTATTATTAACTATTTTAGTGTAATAAGTTGTCTAAAGTAATTTACAATTAAATTAAGTGGACTTAACAAATTGCTGCAATTAAAAGTGCTACGCATACTGTCATTAGGCGATTTTTAGCAGTGGAATTTTAACTTAATTTATGTTATTTTTATCATTCTCTATGAAATGTAGAACTTATAAACTATCAGCTTCTCAAAACAGCGTAGTTTTTTTTATAGAAACAATGAGCTTGAATGAAATTATATTAATGAATAATACAAAAATAATTATACTCTCTTATTATGATGAAAAGAAAATGTTATGATATAAAAATCTATAACCATGGCTTAAAAAAGTGAAAAGATCTTAAAGAATCAATACAAATAAAATTTAGAAATTATCACAAGAGTTTTGAGATGCACTCTCATTACTTGTAAATTGCAAGGATTTTAGCATTGACAACAAAAATCTTACCGTTTAAAGTTCTTCTCTCATGTAGTTTGCATAATAAATATTTGATATATGTATCACATAAAAAAACATACATTTTATGTCTATGACTAGAATAAATTATAATGAATGTAATCTCAATAATCGGTGTCTTAATTATAATCGAGTCTTCATCGATAATAAAAATATCCAAAATTGATTCAAAGCATAATATGATTCGAACATAAAGACTTCTATTAGAAGAGTGTGCTAAGAGTACACTGTTAATAGAATCATCTGGAAAAAAAGAGAAATAAAATAAATAAACAAGTATTAATTAATTCTTACGAATTAATAAACAATAGGATTTAATAATATTAGAAGAGTATGCTAAGAGTACACTGTTAATAGAATCATCTGGAAAAAAGAGAAATAAAATAAATAAGTAAATATTAATTAATTCTTACGAATTAATAAACAATAGGATTGAAAAAAATTTATTTCACAAATTCAGAAATTTCTCTTTAGGCAATGACGTATTTCGATTTCAATTTATGAGTTTAAATTCAGATTACTTAACAAATATTGCACTGTCATATAATTATATTATTTAATTTTTAAAAATGTACAAATAATTTTTACTAGTTTATATTTTCATCAAACTTATCAAAACCGAAAAAAATTGTCTTAGTACTGATTTATATGATTTACGGTAAATATGAAGTACGACATTTATTATAAAAATTTCTTTCAACTCTGAATAAATTATATTTAAGGTTTTATTCTATTTCGCGTTCTTTGTTATGGCTTTTAATGTTAATATCTTTAGTACTTTGTTCATTCTTAATAACTTTTACAATTAACTCTTAAAAATCATTTTTATATTAAGCATATAAATTTGATTTATATGAGAGCTCTACTAAAAATTTTATTAATTCAAAGTTTTCTCACTGTAGTTAATTTTCATTTTCCACCTTTCACTACGCTTACTATTCTTCATAAAAGATTTGATACGACCCATTTCTTTATTATATTTTCCTTCAGTAAGAAGAAGGCTTATATATAATAAGTATGATAAAAGTAAAACATGGTCATGACGAATGATAAAAAGCTTTATGCATGATAAAAGTGTGACATAATATGGAGAATAAAGTATTAATGCATCTATAGTAAAAGTTATAATCCCAAAATATTATAAAAGTAACAAAATTACCTCTTCCAAAGTCATTGCGTTTTCTTTCATCTTTTTCTCGACTGTCACAAATCTCTCTGAAATTTATAGTGACAGTAAACATCAAAAATACATTTAATATAAATTTAGAAATTTTCCAAGTTGAAACAAGTTAAGTATATTAAACTAAAATAAATAAATAGTTTCCAAAAAAGTGGATGAAATGTTACAGCTTGAAATAATTTTTAAAAATATGATAAAGAAATAACTCTACAAGTAAAATACAAAATACAAATCATTCAATCCAAACTTATGTAAAAAAAAGCTTTTAACAAATATAAATTAAGTAAAATTATCAAAGAGATGAAGTTACTTAAATATTAGTCAGGAGTATTTTGGTTTTAAGGATTTATTTCAGTAATTGTTATTCTAGTGGTAAGATTGAAATAGATAACACTTATGTCAGAAAATTAGGAATACTTGAAAGATTTCTATCAAAATTTATTATTTAATTTAATTTTAGATACTATTAACTTGAAATTAAATTCAACAAGGAAATATTGAAAAAATACATATAATCAATTCGTAAAAAAACAATAACCGAATCACAGTGAGTGACATAATTAGAAATTTGTTTTGTAAAATTAAAAAATAGTTAAATTTTTTCTTTTGGATGTGAATTTGATCTAATTATTTTCAAAATGTAATAGCTCTCAAAACACAATTATCATCATAAGTTTACCCGATGCAATAAAAGTGTGACATATACCTTTAAGTTAATTATTGGATTTATGAATTATTAGATAATTCTTTTTCTCGCTTTAAAATTTGACTAAAAATGACTCTTTAATCCAATTTTCATTAATCCGATAACACAAATTCAATTTTAAAATAATTCATTTATCAAATAATGAAAGTACGAGGTAATCTGTATTAACCATCCTTAAAATATAGTTTTAGAATCCTTCTAAAGAAGATATAGACATCAGTTGTCAAAAACTAATATTTAAGTTAGACAAACTGTTTTTTTCTTCTTTTCTTTTTTAATTTTTATCTCGCCATCTTCATATATGATTCGTTAACGTCTTTGTCATTTCCTTGTTTAAATATCATTTGGAGACCCCTTGTATGCTTACTTTCTTTACTTCGATGACCAGGTTCAAGATTATTGATTATATCTTGAGCGTTGCGATTAAAAATATCAATTGAAATACGATCTAGAAATACAGCTGTTGCATAATTTATTAATCCCTCTAAGTTTTAAGCATAGGCTAACCTATTAAGTAGTAATAAATTATGTAAAAGCATTTTGTACTAAAAATTAAATATACTCTTATTTTCTGCTTAAGAATGTAAGTTGATGGGATATAGGTTTCTAAGTATGCACTGTAAAAATTTCCGGATCCAATGAGGCTGAAAAATGTTAGCACCATCAGCCATGAAATCCATCATACAATAAATTCTATTTTTACCGTAAAATTTTCATTGTAATTTTTACTTTAATAATAATTTAATTAAAATGATTTTACAGTAAAAATTGTGATAGATCGGATTTTTGGCTCCCTAACATTTTATGGTAAGAAGTACTGGTGTAATTATCACCCTAATTTGATCTGGAATTTTTTTATAGTGTAATCAAGAAAACAAAGAATGGTGGAAACTTTAATTAGACAATAAATAACTACATATATCGTATGATCTGCTTGTCCTACACTTCTTGTAACCGTAATATTTTTTAAGCAAAAAATATAAATTGGTAAGCATGTACCACTGATTGTAAATGTACCACTGATTGCAAATGTACCACTGATTGCAAATGTATTTGTAAATGCACCACTGATCTGACGACCTTCTTAAAAAGCAAGTTGAAACTTTTAAAATGAATTAAACAATACTCACCATGAGCCAAATATAGTTTGACTAGAGCCAATAAATACGCTTCTGATGTTAAGATGCTGTTTTTAGTACAACGTAAAACTGCACATTCTAAAACTTTGTTGCTTACAGTTACGCCTGTTAAATATTTAAAATTTGATTAAAAATGACGGCCATTTTTTTAAGAAGCAGAATTTCTATAAAATTGATGATTTCCGGAGAATTTCCTTACCTGCATCCCATAGAAGACTTCTAAAATTGAAACTACTTGATTTGCTTCTGTTATTGGAATCGTGCTTAGCAAAAGCAACCTTTAAAATATATCTAAGATTACTACCAAGACTACATTTAATGTTTAAAAAGATCACTGAATATGAAGTTTTATAAAAAATAGTTACGATCAGACCTGATGCAATATTTCTGTAACTGTGAATTTCAATTAATGAAAACAAGTCGAATAAATTCATTTATAGAGGATCTAATCTGCCTTCATGACAATTTGTTAATTCATTGTGTATTAATATTGTATTTAGATGTTGGTACAATATTATGCACACTGTGTAAGTAAAAAGAATTCAGCAATATTTATTAAATTTACTAATACGAAAAAGATTTATACATGTACCTTCTTCCTCCCTTAAAAAAAGATAATTATACTCATAGTCATTTGAAAGGAATATAAAAGTTTAGCAAAATATTTTGTGTTAGTAATATTCTGTGAAATGTTAAGCGAGTTAGGTTATTTTCATTACTGTCGTCAGTCACATTTTTGAAAATTCTTTAATAATTTTGTCGATTTGTTATTTTGTCTATTTATCTATTTATTAGCACAAATTAAGATATCTTTAACCTTATATTTCCTTAGGTTCTTCTGACGTATTTCCCTTTAAATGATGTTTGAAAATTCATAAAAAAACGCTTGAGAATTTGTAAAAACTAAAAAGAAATCATTTAAACAAAAAATTGCTCTTTTATTGGGAAGTTTTTCGCAAAAATATATGAAATATAACAAATTACTATTCTATATTTAAAATCGACCGCTACATGCCTTAAAATGCGGTGTAACCTTGAAAGATAAATAACCTTAATAAATATGTAACCTTAGTAAGTCTTAAAATTTGAATAATTTTAATATTTATCTTAATGTATTATTCTTATTAGATATTAAATTAATATAAACGTCGTTTTAATAAAAATTTCTTGAATACTGCAAGGGTGGTATGTCTGTAGTTGGACAAATCAGAAATATTAGTAAATTTTATCAAAAATGAAATTTGTGTACTCATCAAAGAAAATTTCCTTCATATTTCTATTTACATCACATATTAGTATTAACTAAAATATAATACAAATATGTGGGAATAATTTGAGGACCTGATAATACTTTATCACAAAAACATAAGGACAATAAAATGGAAAAAAAATATTTTGAAAATAAAAATGCGTCTTTGAAAAAAATAATAAGGGTGCTAACTTACTCTCCAGTATTGCAAAGTATAAATCAATCCAGGTAGCTCATTTCTACTAATTTTACCTGTAATTAAAGGCTATAGACATAGTTAAGAAATATAAAGTTATTAATTTTAAAATTATCCTTTCTTTAACACTTTGATTTTTACTATGATCAACTACATACTCTATATATATGCACTATATATATGCACTATACTACAGTGGTAGAAAAACTAACTGTATTTTAATAACTGATATAAACTGACAGAGTGTAGAGTAAATTCAGTTAAAAAAGTATGAAATAAAAGTTTGAAAAATTTCTTCAAAATTTTCAGAACTTATTATATGAATTTTACATAAAACAGTAAAACTAAACACTAAGTATTTAAATTCTACAAGTAAAAATCTGGAAAACGATACTCAAGTAGTTCAATAGTTTTAAATGATATTCTAACGCATTAAAATTTATATAATTCTATGTTTTTATAAATAATTTTAAAAGATCATTGCGGATATTTTTTTTAATTAGGAGTGTCTATGAAATTAAATGCATGGCAAAACTACAGAAAAAGCTTCGACATAAAATACACTGGGAAAAAAGTATGGTTAAATCTACTAAAATACGATAAAAGTTATTTTGCTTCTGATTCTATAGAAACCACAAAGAAGTCGGTAAATTTCACCGCTAAGCCAAATATGTGATAAAAGTTGTTAATTTGATGTTGCAAAATTTGATAATTTTATCATGAAACCTTACAGCATGACATAATGAGAAATGATCGGTTAAATTTACTTTTCAGTTTTGTATTTTTTACTAATTGAGAAGTAATAAGGGTTATAATTCTGAAAATAAAACATTTTGGGAAAACCTTTAAGACATGAAAGGAAAAAATATCAAATGAATGGTTTAAATAGGATATATTTTAGTTTTATTAACCAGAATTATAGTTTTTTTTACCATAAATGTCATTACCATACAGCACGTTAATTTTACCAGAATTGTTTTTCCCCATGTAAATATGAAAAAATTATTGTTTTAAAATTTTAATGTAATTAAATTGTGTATTTTTATAAATTTACAGTTTAAATACATTTTCAGCATATATATCTCAATTCATTATTACAGTACATGAAATTAAAATTGATTGCGGAACCTTTAATTTAGAATAAATTTTTCCTTTTAACAAAAAATTTATGAACCAAATAAAACATGTTCACTGTAAAAAAGGATACATCCCTTAACATTATAAGATTTCGGCAGAGTTCTAAGCTTGGTTTCTCGCATAACAAATTGAGAGCTGTAAAAAATAACACCACACAATACTAAGAATTAAACACTTGTTAAATAATAAGCTATACTTTAGTATAACTGTTATGATATGTAAAAACAACAGTTTAAAAATAATTTATTTTTGCAATATATCTTTGAGCAGGTAATTTAAAGTTTGTAGTTTATAAAAAGGAGTATAAGGCATGTTTTTTAAAAGCAGCATATTGCGTAATTTCTTTAAAAATAAACTATATTACAAAACTCATTTTTTAGGAAATTAATATATTTTGCATTTTTTATACAATAAGCATAAAGTGTGTTTCTTAACAAGCAGTATGTGATTTGATAAAGAAAAATTTCAAAAACTTACACTTCCAACTAGATCTCAAAATTTTTTGTAATGTTAAGGCATCTATTTCAGGAGGAATCTATAAAATAAAATATGAAATGATTTTAAATTTAAAATTCTCTCAAAATCTACAACATAGTGATGTGTAGCTAACTTAATCTGCAAGTATAACTTAAATTTACTGGCCTATCATATTTTAACCAAAAAGAAAAGCTTACACAATTTCAAAATGCAACAATTTTGGTGCTTGAAGCTGTGTTCAAGCAGTGAAAATTATTAAGAAATAGATTTTATAATGTACTAAATAGCACAAATATTGCTATTACAAATAATTTTACTAATAGGATTCATCGTAGTTTTGTGATGTTAAATAAGAACAAGTGCATACAATACAAATAACAGTGGGAAACACATTTTTTGTTGCATTTATAGAAATACTTGATTTTGACTAATTCGGGTGTGAATTTAAAACTAGTTTTGCTCTTAAAGTTGCAGGCTTTTATTAAAATGACATTTTCATTGAATTTTTTGTCCAAGTATAAAAGTTTAAAAACGTTACATATAGCAGGAAGTCATGTAAATTTTACGACAAACTTCTAGGGGAGTCTAGAAACATCATCAAGATTAAAATTGCATGTGAACAACTGCCCAGAAATGTAATAAGTGCGTTTCCTTTTTATGACTTGCTCAAAAGCACACGATGAAAGAGTTCATAATAGAGAAGCACCCCTAGCGGCGTATGATGACATTTCTAGGCATGGGTTCCTATGCAATTTTAATCCTGATGGTGTGCCTTAACTCCCTTTGAAACCCCCGCAACATTTATTCAATCCCCTGTCATATATAATGTTTTTAAGCTTGTACATTTCGACAACACAACAATAGACCAAATGTCATTTGAAAAATTGAAAAATAAAAATGTAGTTTGTACAGAAAAACTGATTGAAGATTTGAAATCAGCGAAACAAAATTATCTAAGATTCCAAATTCTTAGATCAGAAATTATCTAAGAATTTGCTCCCCAGTGTAATTTTTGTTTAATAAAAACAATTTTATAATCACGTTCGCCATAGACAGCTGTTGAAGCTGTTTGTAAAGTGATATAAAATGTAAAACTTACTTTATGCATTAGCTTTGTTAACACAGGAAAATCCTTCTGAAATATTTAAAAATTGGAGCTGTTATTCTCGTTAACGATTGAGAGAAAAAATAAAATGAATTCGAATTGAAAATGAAATGTATCAAACCTGAAGAGTATTCATATCTGCATTAAAGGTAAATGTTAATTCTCGGCAAATCATATTTTCATCGTTTACCTCCCTACAAAAAATTTTCATATAAATTAGTACAGTTCTTCAACAGCGTTACAAAATAGTTACACATTTGGGTGTGCTAATTACTGTAAAATCACTGAATCTTTAATAAATATTACTGTAAAAATTACGGTACAATATTTTATGATGGAAATAGATTTTACGAATTGCCGGCCAAAGTTTTGTAAGTCTAATTCAATGCTGTAAGTTCTGAATGTAAGGTTAATTTTAGATATACAATGCTGTAATTATACAATGCTGTAAGTAAGGTTAATTTTAAAATCCTAGAGTTATGTTGATCTCTAATATTGTCTTTATTCTAAAAATAAATTTCAAGGGCAGTGATTACATCGCATCCTTTATTTGAATTATACAAAGTAAGAGAACCTTATATATTCCTGATAATGAGTAATTTATTTAGAGTGTTGCAGTTTATAAACAAACTATTTACATGGTGCTGTGTAATGATAGCCTTTAATGTGCTTTTTTAGTATCTTCGTCAAAAATTAAAACAATGAAGTAAAACTGGGGTCGCAAACTAATATTTCACCGAAGAAAAACCAAAAGTACTTCCGTAATATGATAAATCATGGTACGGGAATATGAAACAGAAAGGATTTGAAAGACGATCCTTTCGAAACAGCTGAATTTTCAACCTCCAATCAAACCTGTTTTGTTGTTTATTACATTTGCCTTTCTATGTTTTAGATGATCAGATATTGTAAGCGTTTTTAATTTTTTGTCAGTTAATTCACGATTCCCAATGTGAAACTTTGTTTTTCTATTTTTTATAAGGATTCTAAAAATGCATATGTGGGGTGGTTTTTAGAGAACATCATGTATAATTGGGAGAAAAATATTAAAAATAATAAATATGAATAGTTTTACCAAATGTTACTCATTTCATCAGTAAATATTCTGAGTAAGAACTTTGTTTCACAATTTGGCTGAGCGGTAAATGGCATGATCACAAAATCACCCGGTGGTAGTGTAAAAAATATGACAGACTCCCTGACTGGTGGATGCTGAACAACATCTAGAGGTTGGTGGGTGTGCACAAAATGACTGTTGATGCGTGATATATTTGGAGGAACCTGTTGGAAAATATAACACTCATGTACAATGTAATATAGATAAAAATTTATTTAACTGAGCAATCATTATAAACTAGAAAAATAATTCACGAATGAACATCATTCATTCAGTTGTGATTGCACCTTTGCAAATTTTTTGAATTGTTACAAGAAGTTTTCAACATAGAATCTTAACTGTATTACAAACGTGGAAAGCTGCAGTCTTGTATGATTTTTTTAAAAATATTTGTACTTAATACAATGAAAAATGTATAATGATCATAATACCTGCCTAAGTTTAATAACTGTCTGGAGTTTATATGTAATTTAGTTAATTTACTCAATTGTATGGTATTTGCTGTGTATACAATGGGTGATTTTTTTGACAAACAAAGAATGGAAAAAGAATTAGAGAAAGAAAAAGATAAGGAAATCTATGTGAAAAATTTTTAATTTGGAAAATAATGGAGCTTCGTAGAAAAATATTTGTTGATAAGCTAGCAGTTTTTATTATTAAAAAAAATATCGCTAGAAAGCAAAAAACTCCAAGATGTTATATCAGCAAAAAAACTAAAAACAATTGCTGGTTTATAAATATTTTGCGAAGTGAAAATTTAACAACGTATGATTGCGGCATGATAATGAATCATTAAAATTGAAAAACGTATTATTACTTCATGATTACATATAATGAAAGTTTCACAGCGGGTATATACTTATAATTTTAAAATAAATAAACACAAAAATTCCTGGTCAAAGCCGCTATATTTTTTTTAATAAATTTACACACGTTACTCTGATTTTTACCGCAAACTCATATGGAGGACTTCTTTTAATACCAGTTTTAACATAAGGAAACAACTAAAATAAATAAGGTTTTTACACTTGCAGCCAAACTGATGTTTAACTGTCATTTAATCTACATAAACAATTTAATCTGCAATAACAATTTACTATGCATCTTCACTGATTATTTCGCTACTTGCAATAGTTTTTTTTCACGCAAAACTGGAAAATTTCGAGAATTACTGGTAATCTCATTATTAAAGATAAAAATCGAAATAAATTCGTAAGTTATCATAAAATTTAATGCTTCGAAAGTAGGAAAAAAAGATTGATGAAATCTATAAATCTCTTCGTTTGAACCGTTCGTATCATTGCGGCATTAGTCTTGGCACAATTATTTTTTGACAAAAAGAGGTATTTTAAGGTTGCTTGTTACCCGTTTGTTACCAATAGCACTTGTAACACCAAAACTTAATCATAGATTTAAGTAACCGAATTTAAGAAGAAATAATTTACATGGGAATGTAAAAACCAAAAAACCGCAGCAGCTCAGTGCTTAAGGCTCTAAACTTTCATTGTGAAGAACCGCGTTGAAACCCATCCAGCTTTAAATCGATGGGCATACAGCAAAATTTTTAACTAGCGGAGCATTTTAGAAATCTTTTAACTAGACATCGGCCAGTTGTAGCATTTTTAACAGAGTCCACTTGTTAAAACATACAGCCATTGTAGGCCATGTTATGCATATAAGGCATTTTTTTGAAGTTATACTTCTTATGCGACTTCACGTGGAATCACGTGGTAGGATCCAGTTTTCCCTCATTCATTTCCATATTGTTTTGGTTCTCACTAGCATAAAAATAATAAAAATATTGTTTTTCTATAAATATTTTTTTAGTTTGTTTTGATACACATATAATTTAATAGGGTAGTATTTTTTATTTTCAAATTTAGTGGATAACAATTGTAAAAAATGAGTGAAAACAATCCCACGGACAATGCGACGGATTTAAGGTTATGTCAAGGTACGTCTCTTGTGAATATCAGATGATTGTTAGATTTTCTCTTCTGAAATTACATTATGACGCATTCACATACATTATTAATACAAATACATTTCCCAGGGCGAGACGATGAGGCAACCACAAGCACTTCCACTGGTTCAAGAGGGGAAAATGCACAATATTACCGTGATTACAGAGCACGGAAGCGAGTGGAGCAGGAAAAAGAGTCGTTGAATAGAACTAGTGATCCTTCTATGACTGCTGATTCTTCTGCAATTAACAACGCAGGTTGCGAAGTTTAACTTCTTCCGCGCGGAGGGACTCCACGCACAATTTTTTTTCCATATACAACTTAAACAGCCGTGGTGGTTCAAGAGATAGAGCGTTCGCCTTCCAATGAAATGAACCTAGTTCGGATCGCAGCGATGGCTGGTCGATACGAATTCCGCACCGGACTTACACCGACCAGAGTGCTGAAGTAAATTATCCTCAGTGGTAGACGGATCATGGGTTAGGTTCCCCTTTGCCATCAGGCTAACGAAGTTTTTCGTGGTTTTCCTCTTCATGCAACTGAAATGCGGGTTAGTTTCCCCAAAAAGTCCTCCATGAAGGCAAATTTCTCTCAGTACTTGATCCTGGAATTCCCTTGTGTTCTGGATTGGATTGATTACAAGGCTAAGGAGTTAAACATTAAGCAGTCGTAAACTTAAAATTAGGTCAGCTGTTCAACGACTGTTATAAAATAAAATTAAACATATCTCAAAATATGAAAAATATTACAAGATCAATTTCTAAAATGGAGAAAGACTTTTAAGAACGAGTGCGAAGCAAAGTAATTTACTGAATGTTATAAAACGTTCACAATAATTCTGTATTCATGAAAAAATAATGGTTATACAATGCACATAAAATACATTTTAGATGAAAAAAGTGGTGATTGGCTGACAAGTTTTTTAATCGCCACTTGTTATAGTTAGCCGCCGCCCTGAGATGGGTGGAAACCGTTATTTTTGCCCTTTGTCTATGGGTACTAACTTGTCCCTGTAGCAAAGGCGGCCGGTGCGTAATGCTGGCCACATTGCCACCATCTTGTAACTGTGGGCCTTAGCCTCAATCACCCCTTAACCAACAAATGGCTGTTGCTAGAATCATATGCTCCTTTCTTGGCTCAAAGTAAATATTAGCATGGTATTAAATTTGTTGTAGTTTTCAGCAATATAATGGTTCAACACGCTTCAAGATATCAAATAGTTAGGCTTACCTCATAAACAGTGAAACCAAGTGGAAGAAGGGGATGTTTCTTATTTTGCTCCATGCTCTGCAAACCTAGAGAATAAAATTGGAGAATCGAAACTACTACGTGACATTTTTTGGCACCACTTTTTGCTATGTGAACACGAAACTGAGGATTCATTGCAGTTGTGTCTGAAAAAAGAAAAAAATGCTTAGAAATACAGCTTTGCCACAAAGATTCTTAACTTATTTATATAGTATTAGATTTTAGAAATAGTTTCGATTTATTTGTGGGATGCTTATATGGGTTTAAACTATGAACATGAACGACAATACTTAAGAACAATGCACTCTACGTCTTCACGACTCTTCCTCCTAGTAAAACTGTCCCATCCGCTCTCAAGCAACACTTAAAGGAAACAAATAGTTTATTCAGTAGATATGAATAGTTGACACTCTACGGTATATAATTTAGTTTATCTGCCATATTTTTATTTATTTCTGTATGATTACATTTGTAGTATGATTGAATAACAATTATTTGTGATTTATGGTTTTAAAGTTGACTTTCTGCTTCATTTTAGTAATAATCATTGAATTTAGATTGAATTGAGTGGATTTATGTTAGTGTTATGAATTTTTTTCACATTGTGCATTTGTGTAGAAACGCCACATTTTCTAAACAATCCAGTTCTTTTATCTTATATTTTAGTTCTACTATTTGTGGAAACTTCTGTCATATTTTTATTTACTCTTGTTTACTTTTTTGTCCTACGCTAAATTGTACTGTAAGCAGAGAAAAATCTTCCTTTTAATCACGATTTTTCTCGCATTTATTCTTCAAATAGTTATAAAAGATCAACAGTGCATGTCAACCATATAAATATGCATGTTGTTCAACATTAAAATACATTTTAGAATAAAAGAAATATATAGAAATTAAAGTAAATCCTAATTCATTTTGCAAAAAGTGCTTTTTTCTTCATTAACGCAAGACATTTTTAAGGAATTAATTTCTAAGCATTTTGAAAAACTAAAATATAACAAGAAAAAGAAGCGAAGAAACGGATTGCAGTGAATTAAAATTTATAAAAAAAAATTTCAGAAAAACAATAAACTCAACAATCCAACCAATAGTTAAGCTTTTTATCGTCGCATGTCGCTGATACCGTTTGAGTGAAAGTTGCCATTTTCCCGCACGCCTTACATTGGAAAAAAAAATTATGATAACGCTTCGCCTTTTTATATGCTCTATCTTTTGAGTGAAAACTCTTACTGTATTTTTCTGTGAGTATGTCACTCAAAGCATCAGTGGTTGTCATTCTTTTTTTAACATTTAATTAAAAATAATTATTAGCCACTGAAAAAAAACAAAGAAGTTTAGTTCGAAACAAAACTAGAGTGGCTAGATTAAGTTTGAAAGTCTATTGACTTTATCGCGAGCTCCAGTTCAATAACTGTAATTCAAAATTTCTGTCAAAATTTTAATAGAATTACAGGAATATGTAACTATAATTAGCGATTTCATGAAACTCTGTGTTATAAAAAAATTTCTTTTTTTAATTTAGCTCGTTTCGAGTGAGAGAACTCGAATAAATTAAACTTGAAGTTAAGAAATGTCAATGTTTTTGTGGAAATATCTTTGGATTACACAATAAGTTTAGATCACTTACATTTAACGTAATATAAAGTTCAGATCAAAATATAATACAGACAAGAATATTCTGCTATGATTATTTATTACTTATCTATAATCTAAATAAATACCAATTTTAATGAAGTAATTGATTAAAAAAACGGTCTATAACTTAGTATTTTCAGAGTATTCAGAAAAACTTCATCTTCTGTAATAAATTTTTATAAAAATAATAGTTTTGCGCACTCATCTTATATATGTTCATTTATTGTATCTTTCTTTAAATTTAATCCAATATATATTTTAAAAAATATTAATTTCCTTTTATTTCGTTTTTTTACTGCCATGCTCTAATAATGTAAATTAATAGTACTGCAGTCCATCTTCAAAATTCAAAACCAGTGAGAATTAAAAAGATATTATTAAAATAGGTAGCGGTTAACGATGCCCTATAGGTTTAACTAAACTAAGGAGGATTTACGACGATTTAGAACAATTAACAGTGTAGACGTCGTTCGGTGCAATGCTCATTTTAGTTCTGTTTGTTTGGATTATTAATCAGTTTTTTTTCTTTTCATTTTTAAATGCTTCATTAATTTTTTTGATTTAAAATCTTGTGTTCAATTTTCAGTCAGTTGTTTGCTGAAGGCAGTAACCAATAATTCTCATTCATTTGTATACTAAGATATCGATTTCCGAAAAGTTAGTGACTGAATAAGACCACATTGAGCTGGAAATATCAATATTCATCTGAAACTTAAAAAGAGATACCTTTGTACTGGGGTCCTCCTCCGGCATTAAAGCCGACTCTCCATCTCCTGCGCGCGAGGACCGCCCGCCAGGGTCTCTTGCTGTGGAGAGCAGACTCCAACATCCAGTCATCCGGTCCCACATGGAGAAGATCTAGGAATGTGAAATTGCGAAGGAAATCTTCGAAAGACATCCTGCAAAGGCACACTGAATCTCAACATTCATAATACCATAAAGATAATTTTTTTTTTTTTTTTTTTTTAAATATTAGAAGATTAAAAGACCTTTCTCTTCTCAATCAAATTCAACTTCGGAAGTGATAAGACTAGGAAGGAAAAATCTGAATATGCTTTTATTCCTTTCAAAAATATGGTGGATTTTTACAGAGCTCGATAGTACACTGTAAAAAATTCCGGATAAAAGTACGGTCAAAAAGTACTGGCACTTACCATGCTTTCACTTTTTACCGTGAAATTCATTTTTACTGGAACATGTTACGGAACAAAAAAATCTGATATACCGTAATTTTTACTGTAATAATTATAGTAAAATCACTGAATCACTCTAATTAAACAAATATTACTATAAAAATAATCTACAGTAATTTTTACAATAATAATTACGGTAAAATCTCTAAATCACTCTAGTTAAATAAATATTCCTTAAATAATTACTGTTTAATATTTTCGATAAAAATGGATTTTCGGATAAAATGGATTTCATGAATAATGCGACCGAAGTGCCGGTATTTTATACCGTAATTTGATCAGGATTTTTTTACTGTGTATTTTTAAAAGCATGTAAAATATAATGTCGTCATCCAATTATAATTTGAGATATCATGCGCGTGGTATTTCAGATTATTCATCCCTTTTTCTCTCTGAAAATATTATACCAATACGATTCTGCAATCACCATTTTTCGAAAGGTAGATAGAATTATACATTTGTTAATTTTTAGAATTTTGATGGAACTAACCCTCATTTGCGTTACATTGTGAGAAAAAGCACGAAAACCTCCCACGGTTAGCCTGACAGCAAGGGAGCTCTAATCCCTGATCCCTCTAACACTGACGAAATTTTGCATCATCATTATGGTTGGTGAGAGCCCGGTGAGGAGTTCGTATCGATCAGTCATTACTAGGGTTGAACCCGGATCTCTTCATTGGGAGGAGAGTGCTCTATCCTCTGAGCCACAATGACTCGTATTGTGCTATCGAATGATACTAGTTCTTCAAAAATTTGTTAAAGAATAAAAAAGGGCAATTTCAAAATTCTACGCCCTCTATACCAATTCTGAAAATTGTGCAAAATGTCATTATGACTAAAAATAAAAGGCTTTGTAATTTGCTAATTACTTTCCGCAGCACATTTTGTTTGCAAACTAATTTTCAATATTTACAAAAGTAACCTCAAAGCTGCATTATCTGGACTCTTAGCAAATTTTGCGAAAATTGAGAAATATTTATTAATTTTCATACTTTTCTTATAAGTAAACAAAAAAATTAAAAAAAAAATTTTTTTAATACATTATTAGCCCGCCCTAAAGGCTGGATAATTCTTTACGGCAAAATGCTACATACATATAGTTTAAAATTATAGTTTTGCTTCAGGTGCAAGGCTTATGACTCTTCTGAATTTCTTTTTGAAAGAGAATCTTTTTGAAAAACATTGTTTATTTAATTACTGAAAAGTCTTATCATCGTAAAAAAAACAAGTCATAGCAGGCAAATAGAAGCCTTTTATTTCCCTAGTAACCGAATGTTTAAGATGAATTGCTTTCATGGCGCCTACATATAAACGTAAGTAGGTGCAGTTTTTACTCTTAAGTCTTAATACAATTCTACAACATCAATTTACTTTTGATAAACTTGATTGCTTTTAAGGCTGCACCCATATCCCCTTTTCTTTGTTCCTTCAAAAGGAAATATCTGGCTTCATCAAGTCATCTACTACATAAAACCGTGTTCATTTAATTCAGTGAAGAAACTCCCTTAAAAATGTACCCTATAGAATAAAAAGGAATTGATCATGCGGATAAAATGGGAGAAAATAATTCTATTTAGGATATTTTGTCGGACCTTCCCTTCCGCAGCTGAGTAAAACATTCGATAATTTCGAAAATGTGGCACACTTACCCAATTATTCAATTTTGTTATTTTTATTATTATTTTATTTTTTCATTTCTAAGGCATATTTGATTGCGTACTCGTCATTTCCTTTGAATTAAGATAAACGTTGAGAAAATTTGAAATCGTTGAAAATTGTTCCAATTCTAAAAATCCGCCAAGTTAAGTAAACATTTTTGTATTACATAAACCATAAGAACTTCTTCGGCAGGAAAAGTTGAAGTTAAAGTTAATTTGAGTGAAAGGAATATCAAATATTCCTTAAAAGTGATGTACCGGTTCTCTTATAAAATCTGATCAATGTTAAGCCATAATTTTAGTACACTGATATCGTGTAAATATGCTTAAACCGTGTTATCATTTTAAATTAAACCACGGTTCTGTTCAAGTGGAACAATATCGAGAATCTAAATAAATTACAGTATGCATCATATTAAGGTTTCAGCTTATTTGAACAATGTTATGGTTCAGCATACTGTAAAATATATAACACTGCAATAAGCTTGATTACACGAAATTGGTTCAAATTGAAAGAAAGAAAGACTCAATTTTACAAACAACTTATTCAGTAGAAAATTTGCATAGTATTAACATTTGATGTACTAACATTATGGCTTCAAATGTGTGTACATTTGTTTCGGGAGCGTTAGGGTGATTAGGTTCGATTAGTAAGCACATGAGCGCAGGAATTACATTCGACGACATTCATGACTAGTCAAGTGCTACTGCTAGTTCACGACATTCTTTAGGGCAAGGAAAATCAAGTACTTCATAATATGCAACTATTTTAAACCATTTCAATTTAGAAAAAAAATTCATTTAAAAAAATCAAACAATTGCTCAATCAAACAACTAACATCCGCGACCCACAGTTTTCCAAATGTAGCCCCGATCAGGTTTAAATGCTAGTTAATTCATTTTTACTTTGATTAACGGCACACTTGCCGGAATGATGGGAATAAACACCACTTCAATAAGTGGCAGTGGTGTTCATTTCTGCCATGGCGTGACTGAAATTGATATGGGTTCAATTAAGTTTAATTTTAAAAAAAGAACATTAAATAAGTATAATGAAAAAATTTCAACGAAATTATAATACATTCTGTAGGAGCTGCGATGGCTCAGGGGATAGAGCCTTCCAATGAGGTGAACCGGGTATAAATCCCAACGATGGCTGGTCGATACGAATTTTGCACCGACCACAGTGCTGACGTGAAATATCCTAAGTGGTAGACGGATCTCGCGCTAGAGTCCTCTTGCCGTCAGCCTAAGCGTGGGAGGTTCTCGTGGAATTCCTTTCCATGTTACACAACTGCGGGTTAGTTCCATCAAAAAGTCCTCCACGAAGGCAAATTTCTCCCAATACTCGATCCAGCAGTTCCCTTGTCTTCTAGATTGGGTACAAAATTACAAGGCTACGGAGTTAAACTATAGTAGTCGGAAACCTATAAAATTGGGTCGGCTGTTAAACGACGGTTATAAAATAAAATATATTCTGTAAATGAAATGTAGAATAACCGTTCTGTCCTTAAAAATGAACGCTTTAATGAGTTAAATGATTATTTAGCAAATTTCAAATTGTGAAAGCAGTTTCTGTATTTGCAATCCTATGTGATGATGTAATGCTATGAGATGTAGTTCTTACCAAAATTCTCCATCATTTCTGATTCTGACACTTAAAAGCTCCTGGTCCCTCTCGGGAAGACTGTCCCATTCCCAAGAACGATCACTCCAGGGGCCATTCCATTCTCCTTTACCCCAAGGATTTCGAAGACGTATAAGTGGCACTTCTCCAGTTCGTGTTCTTACCTATTAGAAGAAAAAAATAAGCAAGTCAGATTTAAATCCACCATAAACTATTAAATGGCATTGGTAAGACTTTTAATGAAATATTATCTTTTAAAGTGGTTTGTGTGTTTAGAAATAACGCACAACCGTTCGCTAACTTTCCATTTTATGCGATTACGTAAAGTGACAGAATTCATAAATTTTAATTTTACACTTTTGTATAAGCTTCACCAAGTAAAGAATACAGTTGAGTAAAGAAAACCTTCTTATATTCGAAGAATGTACTGGAATAAAATTTTAAGGCCCGTTGTCACACTAAGAATTTTGTAATAAGAAATTGATCTTTAAATAAGATAGAGCTCATTTCTTTGAGAGTCAATTCAAAAATGGCTTTCCAAAATCGGAATGCCTGGGGTTGATGTTTTGAAGTTATAAATATGGTTGATGAATGTCTATTCTTAAATAAAATACTCCAAAAGTTTGTAGTTCTAAAAGTAGCTACAGTAGGTGCATACATATGTGTAATCGTTAAATTACATTGCCGTATATTAAGAGAAAAGTTTTGCACCATGACACTCTTTTTTTACGTTTTATTTTTTAGCTTTGACAATTAAAGTCAAATTTACAATCAAAAGGCGATTTTTAAATGTCTAAATATTCTTTGTGGTAACATTAAAAAAAATTATAATAACTTTTACATGGAGTTATCTTTGGATAAACAAGTTTTATACCTGCGAGTAAAATTGTTTTTATTCGCTTAGTTGCAGAGTTATGTAGAAATGCGCAAAAAGTGAAATTAGCATTACGAGGCCTAAGCTTTCAGTTGCTCTCCAACCTAAATTAAGTTTATATTCCCTCCCCCTATATCTTGAGAATGCAAGTCCGGCGAAACAAAAGGTATGCTTATTCAGAGAAAGTTCATTTTTGCGCATGATTTCTTGACTTAAAATTTAGTCTGCAATAATTAATTAACATATTTGGGTCACCTTTTTTCACCATTAAGATTGATTCTAAGGAACCTATAGATAAAAATATCAGAAGATAAAAAGTAATTCATGGTGTTCCGTTTTTTATTTAGCGCATTTTTAAAAATAATTGATATTAAAAGTTTTAAAAAAAAGCATTGATTCAATTTCAGTACAATTTTTTTCTACATGCAAAATACAGTTCAAAAGATTTCAACTGCTTTTAAAAATCAAGTTTGCTTCATAGAAACAGTTATATATTTTAAAATATTTACATAACTCAGCTTTCAGATGAGAATTATGTCGCTATAAAACTACCTAAAACTAAAATATCGCCCACGCCTTGTCAGAAATTTGAACTTCAGGTCAAGAAAGTCACGGATAATGGTAGAAACTGAAAGCATTTGAGTACTATGACCTACATTGATTGACCTTTCTTTCCATAGGTGTTGGGTTTAAAAGTGAGCTTAAGCGTTATAGAAATTCAGTTATCAGATGTTAGAAAAAAGATTTGTAGTAAATAATAGGTCTGAACTAATGGTATAAAAATTACATGGTCATGAGAATATCTTTGCTAACTTCTTTTTGAACCCGTCTCATCATGATGTGATATTTAGTTGATCTCATTGAACTAATACGAAAATTAAAGAGTTGTTTAAAAAATTATGACTCGTTTGTTTCATATTTGATTTATAGCTAAAGAATTATATCAAACTTATTATTGTACCTCAATAACGTTAACTAATTTACTCTTTTTTTTTCTAAAACAGGATTTTTAGTTTAAAACGATTTTAATACAATCTTATAAATTGGTTTCAGAACAACTTGATTTTTTCCATTACAAAACTAAAAAGGAAAGCTTAAATATTGTTTTGCAAACTGCATTTAAGATCATAAAGTTTTTTCAATTTTAACTATTTAAATACCAATTGGAATAAATATTTCAAAAGGATTTCAATATCTTTTAAAAATAATATTATTGTTTTTCAACCCAAACAGTTTGTAATGTAAAAACTACGGTATCTATTTATGCATATTTTGTTTAAATCTAAATAATCACGACAAAAAAAATTTTGAATTTTGTGAAAAAGTTTTGATGGACATTATTTGATGCAATGCATATGTTTAACACTAGAAAGACGGAAAATTAGTATATACCTAGATTTGCCGAAAAGCAGTCAAAATGACTGCATTGTGAATGCGTAAATAAATTTGTTTAAAATTAATTTTTAAAATTTTTTGTTTTATAACAAGTTATTAGTAAATATTAACAATAAAAAAATTATATGTTGTACAAAAAGTCACAAAATTCTAGGAAATTGTGTCATTGTATACATCATTGTTTTTCTAATTGAAATTAAAAAGCAGTCAAAATGACTTCCTTGGGCTATCTAGTGTTAAAAAAACAGGGTTTTTTGTTTAAAACGATTTTAATACAATCTTAAATTGATTTTAAAGCAACTGGTTTCTCGCATTGTGAAACTAAAAAGAAAAGCTTAAATATTGTTTTGCAAACTGCATTTAAGATCATGCAGTTTCTTTTTAATTTTCCATCAAAATTCTAGTATGAAGAAATATACGTATACAGTATCTATTTATACATATTTTGTTTACATTTAAGTAATCGCAGGAAAAAAAAATATTGAATTTTGTGAACAAGTTTCGATTGACATTATTTGAAGCAATGCATATGTTTAAACTACGAATAAAAACGAATGAATTAAAATAACTGTAAATAACTGCAGGCTACAATTTTGATGTGACTTAATGAGCATAATTATATTGATGAAGAATTTTGTTTATGTTAGGTTAAGATAATAACCAGGCACATTTGAAGCATAAAAATCGACATTTAATCGAAGAAGGCTAATATTAATCTGATAAAATATTTCTTTGGGATTTAAAATATTCGAAACAAAGAAATGCACCAAAACGTCTTCGTTAAATAACAATAAATCTTTTAAGTGCCTGAAGAAATTAATAAAGCGTGAAGGAAAACAAATCTCCACGAAGACAAATTTCTCCCAATACATCATCCAGGAGTTCCTTTGTCTTCTGGATTGAGTTCAAAATTACAAAGCTACGGAGTTGAACATAAGTAGTCATAAACTCAAAATTTGGTCGGTTGTTCAACGACAGTTATATAAGAAAATTGGTAGGGCACACGAGCAAGAAAGCAGTTTCGTCAAATATTTTGGAAGTGTCGCAATTTTCGTCAAAAATGCCGAAGTATTGTTGAATCATCAAAAATACGAATTTTATATCTGATATCCTAAGGCTTATACAGTTTAGAAAGTTCTTTTTAATCCCAGTATACCACGAATGACAGAGGATACCGGAAGAAACTTTCTAATCAATCTAATCAATAATTTGAGTGAACTTTTTCAAGCATAAGCACTTTCATTCTTGAAATGGAAAGTGCGTGGTAGTAAGAAGATAAAACAGAAAGATTGCAGCTAACCACCATAATCTATTTTCTAATGAGTTGAAGAAGAGGAAGCAAAGCGTGTAATTCCATTTAAAAATATCTTTATTTTAAGTGTTTCTTAAGATGATTAGAAGAAGATCTATACTAACCCTTGCCAGTCCAGTCACACTATAAGCATGTTGCGTAACTAATCCATTACGTAGTCGCACAGGTGAGCGCTGATCCTGAAAGCAAATTAAAATAGAATATTTTTAGCTTAATTAACTGAATTCCTACTGGAGAAAGTACCAGATTATCAAAATCAATCGGAAGTAAGAAAAGATCATTCAAGTTAATTTGCGTTTGGGAATCGAAAGTTAAAAATCAATAATGTTAAAATTTTATAAAAATTTCAAAAACTCCGTTTTTCAAGTGGACTAAAAAAAGGAAACTAATTTTTGCCAGACCTTAAACGAAAAACGTAAAGCTCATCGAAAGGTTTGAGGTATTTTTAATGATGATAAAGTTTAAGACAAAATCACTCCTTTCGTTTAAGTTCAACAAAAATAAAGTTATTCTTTTTGTTTTCTTCAATAAAAAATACAGTTTTTAAATTTTTTATTTTATTTTCTGAATTTTTTCTTTTTAGTTTTGTGATGGCTCATGTTACATTCAGATTAGTGGTACAACGACTAAAATTCGCTTTCTCCATTTAGGAAACAATAGGTAGCTAAATGGGCATCCGACATGTTAAAATGTAAGCATTCTAACTACTCGAAAAGCGATCGAAATTTCAATTAATGGTAAAGTGGTATCATACATTATGCCAGTGTTTCACAAAGTGTGGTACGCGTACCCCCAGGGGTACGAGAAGAGTTTAGGGGTGTACGCGTTCTTATGCGAAATATCTTGCAACAAGTTAAAATTTCAAAACATTTTATTTAAAAACAAAACTAGCCATTAAAATTTTCGATTGCGTATTTTTCTATTGGCTACTTTTTGCAGAGTTAATAGTTAATCATTAGTGGTGTCAACAGTCAGTTGCGATTTTTAACTTTTGTGCAATTTTTTATAGTAAAAAATGCATTCATTTTTTTTATTAGTGGTACACAGCGTTACGAAAGATTTAGAAAGGGTGCACAAAAGTCATAAGTTTGGGAAACACTGCATTATGCTAATGGTGGTCACGAAGTGATTGAAGCTGATTTTGTACAGTAGATAAATTTCTTTTGGCGATAAAATGGTATTAAATTCTACTGATAACAATCAGGAAACTATTCGCTACTTGCATTGATATTCAGCGCTGAACTTAAAATGAAGAAAGCAAGAGCAAGAAAGGTTAACCTTTTCTCTAACTCTTCTTCTTTAAACTCCGAACTTAAATTCCTCCCCTCTTTTGCTGCTAACCGTAGATTTAACCTTTCTATAGTTGATTTAGCCGTTGCTAAACTCCATGAACCCAAACGCCCTTCCTCTTCTAATCCTTACAGAGAACTTGTTACCTTATCGTTGTTATAAAATTGCTAATATCCCCTCCTGTTTTGGTTTTAAAGTCGTTTTTAGGCCTTTTAACAAAATCAAATTTAAGTTTCTTTAAGATCCTATTAGATTTGATAATTGCTAGGCCATTTACCCTATTCCCTGTTGTGCGACCTTGGCTACATCGGACAAACTAGACTCTATTAAAAATTCAGACTTAAGGGCCACGATAGACAAGTTCATTATCAAGAATTCTAAAAATTGTTAATTGCTGCACATTGTCGGAATCTTAGGCATAAATTCAATTTCGACAATGCCAAAGTTATTTCTCCCCCCGCCCCAGTCACATCAGCTCATCTTGATGCCATTGAATCTTGTTTTATTCATATGAATACTTATTCCCTTGTTAACGACATTAGTTCCTCGCCAACTCTCCATAGCACGTAGAAATGCATTTTATCCTGATTTGCCTCTCTCGACCACTGTGGGTTTTCTTGTTCTGTTTTTCTTCTTTTTTTCTTTCTCCCAATTATTCTGGTTTTTCTTGTTTTGTTTCTGACCTTTATTTTTTTTCATTTTTCGTAGGCAGCTTTACGTTTGTTATTCCAAACTAATGTTTCTTCTCATTCACTTCTAGTGAGTCTTGAAAATGGGCGCTTATTTTTGAAGCGCCTGAAACATGTCGACTATTATTTTTTATTTGTATATTTTTGATAAGTTTTTAATTAAAGAATATTATACTAGTCAATATGAAAACAAATAATGTAATAATGCAGGTTATTAAAAATATAGTATTAAAATTACACTTTATTAAAAAATAGACTCAAACTACATACTGATAACAGGAATTATTGATATTATGGAATTAGTGGACATTTAAAGAAGATAAAGCATTTCAGATTTTGATATACTTTTAATCCTTTTTGCTCATAAAAAAACTGAACGATGTAAAAATATGTGCTTTATTATGAAAAATAATAAGTTCGAAAATTACTTAAATTCATACAACAGAGTATTTTTCCAGTTTACTTCCAAAGATGGTTTAAGATTTTTGTGTAAACAACTTTTACTATCTAATAAGATCGAACTAATTGCTTTTAACATTTAAAAAATGAATATTAGAGGTTTATTGCTAATGCTGCCAACGTCAATTTTGTAATTAGTTGTAAACTATGAAACTATACACAATACTGCCAATAAAACAATATTCTAGTATGAAATTCATAGTATATATAATACTATGAAACTATATACCAAATCTTTCTACAGTGTAAGATTAAAATAAGAACTTTTCCATATAAACTTCAATTTTTCTGAAGTATCACCCTCCATCCAATTATTTCCTTAATTGTGTGAAACGTAAAGCAGAAGATGAAAATTTTTAAACATCATTTGATAAGAAAAGGGGTTTGCTTGCATCTTACCGTATGAATGCTAGCTGCGAGTAATGTTGACCGAGAGATGCAACTGTTGACCGTTTGGAACATGACGTGTGGATCGTGTTCTGACATTCGAAAATTCTGCGCAACACCACCTGTTAAATCTTGCAGAGCTTGAGCTGTTCTTCCAACGAGCAAATTTGAATAGCCTGAGTAGAACCTTAATAACAAAAAAGACAGGTATTTACAAATGTTTGAAGATACTACAGAACAAAACAGTATGATAGCTATAAACATGATTTTCAGGAAGCCCTAAAATGACTGACATTTCAAATCGATTAACAAATATGAATGAAGATAGAAATGTACGGTTCATTGTGTTCTGTTTAGGAAACGAGATTTTTTTGCACACCAAATTTGAAAATTAGTTACAAACCATATTAAGAGATAGTTCTGCTTTCTCAGTAAAACTATACATGATGTTCTGCTGCTTGTGAGACCAATAAAAGTGTAGGAAGGCATTTAATTGTGTCTTTAGACCGTCTCTACTTACTCGATGCAAAGGGCACCTATTTTAAATATCTTAGTCTGCTGTGATAACTAACTAATAAATTTTCTAATTTATTTTAAAAATTAGTAAGAATAAATTGTTGGTTTTTTTAAAGTTGTGTGCAGCAAACTATACAATTTTATCTCCATCCAATTCTTCTTTAATTGATATTTAAAATAGTATATCATTGTGACACCTGGTATTCTTTTCTATGAGGATTTATGATGCCCTTGCTTCAAATAAAACTTCTAAATTTTTCCGATTCGATGGAATTTTATTTCTAACGTAAAAGTTACAGATTTTATTCGATGTTATTATTTTGGTGACTATCTTCATCTCGATCTTATACATGTAATCTAAGGATGACAATGAAAACGCCGTAGTGTGAATGAAAATTGTTGCCAATACAGGCAATTAAATAAAATCTTTGCAATCTTTCGTTTAAATGCAGTTATTAATTTCATTAATGTCTTTAAAATATTCATATTTTTGAAGTTTTTATGAACGGTAAACACAAAAAACTGATGTGAGAGGTAGAAATCGAATTCCATTAGAGAGTGCGATGACGCAATTCTCTTTTCATTTGTTACAACATGAAATAAAGATAATGAGCTGCAGCTATTATCTTCGAAAAAATTTCACTGCGAAGCAAATTTTCTGTTGCATTTATGTAAATACTTGATATTGCCTAATTCCAGTGTGGGAATTTCAAGTATGAAATTTAGCTTTGGTCTTAAAGATACAGAATATTTTTAAAATGACATTTTTTGTAAATTTTTTGTCTAAATGTGCAAATTTAAAAACGTTACACATAACAGGGGGTCGCATGAATGTTCCTATAAATTTCTAGGGGAATTAAGGTGAATCTTCAGGATTAAATGATTTACAATGACCTGTTCAGAAACATACTAATTAATAGGGTAGCACTCCTGGTAGCGTATGACGATGTTTCCGGACATGGGTTTCTGTGCAAATTTAATCTTGATGCCCCTTAACTCCTCTAGAAGTCTGTTCCAACATTTATGTGATCTCTTATATTATATATAAAGTTTTTAAACTGCTACATTTCAAGAAAAAATAAACTAAAAATATCATTTTTTAAAAAAACTACAGCTTGGAGAAAGAAACTGATTGAAGATTTGAAACCAATGATACAAAAGTATCTAAAAGATCTAAAGTATCTAAAAGATCCGCTAAAAAAAATCTCACGCAACAGAAGAAAAAAAAATGGCTCCTAAGTGCTATTATTTATTTACCTTACATTTTCTTAAGTTAATTTTATATGCTACTTTTATGTATAATTTTACTGCCAAATACCTTATATAAGAGAAATTTTTTCTCTCATATAAAACTAAAATTAATTAATTATATTTAAATAATGAATTAATATTTGAAAAAACTGTATTAACATCAAATGTCATCCACTAGAAGTTTAAACAAATGTATTTGAACAAGACATAAGGAACAATATATAAGAAGGGTGTGAAGTAATAGTAGGAATTGAAAAACTATGCAACTATTAAGTAGGTGTTCTAATTATGATCAATTTTTGCTGTATATAAACAAGGAAAAATTCATTCTAAATTAAATTATCACTTAAGTAACAAGGTAATTTGAATGTGTCACTTATTAATTTTCCAGCCAGATTATGATAAGTTCAAAATAAGGCATTTGATTCAGTATTGTTTTGTAAAGTGTTTTTTTTTTTTCAATGGCTAGAAAAATTCTTCAACCATAATAAAGCCACAAGTGAAACACCCGTTTTACTTCATATTTTATTTCATCTTTCATTGCGTGTGTGGCTAAATAAAGCAAATTTCATCAAAATCTGAATCAATTTTAATATTACTTGGCATAAGCTTTTTCCAGAAGAGCCGGCCAGAACTCGGTGGGATCAGTGGATCTCAGGAAAAGTGGACGTCCTTTGGATGTGGGTAGTCTGTCGTCCACTATAATCTCCACCCAATCACCGAATCTCCAGAAACGGAATCTGAAGATGCCGCAGTATGCTTGGTGAAAGCTTTGGTCAGGAGGAACGACTCTTTCCAGGAACCGTGGTGTCATGGTTAGGCAAGAAACAGCTGCCACGAGACTGTAGTCTCCTGATTTAATTAAAGGGAATACTAAATTAATGAATCTTAAAACAAGTCATACAAATAATATAACATTAAATGAATAAGTCCAAGAAACTCAAGTGGAAAAATCTACTTGATCATATAAAAACTTCAAATAATGTCAGTTTTTCTAGTTTTGTTTTTCACCTTGTATTTATTTTACAATTTTCCGTTGACGACTCTAGGTTATATGTTTTAAATACCTTATATTATATGGTTATATGTTTAAATATGTTTTTACAACCTTTTCGATAGATGTAAGTCCTAGAGAAAATTGTTTGATTGCGATAAAATTGGACAAGCATGAGTTAGCTGCAAGCAATAACATTATGCCAAATGATGGTGAATAAAATTAAGTATTATTTTGATGGAATGGACTTCTAAAAATATGTCTTGCTTAGTCTAATAAAGTAAAGTCATCGGGAAGGGCAACAAATAATAATTATTTTTGTTAAGACGAAAGGAAATTACTTTAGCTTTGTTAATTGTGTCGGCATATGCTTTTTTTTCAGTTTTGTGCATAATTTCGCAGTAGTAATCACTACCAATTACTTTTTACCCCGTAGAGTAGTGATACTTTTTTCCACCCTGTACGAAGAACGGGTATTCAGCTTATGATTAATAACTAGAATGATTATGCTTATGGTTTCTGATTAATAATGAAAAAAATTGCTGGTAATTAAATTATAAAAATAAATTAAAATATTTTTATTGGTACAGTATTTCAGCTTTTATTAATAAAACTGTAATTATTTTATAGTAAACTATGATAAAATTGGTTTCTGGCTCTATGGGAACCCCAAAATGCTCGGTTTTTATCAAAGTGGTTTGGTAATGATTTTGGTAGAATTAGGTAATTTTATTCTGATGCATTAGAGCATAGCATAAAAATTTTTTATTTAGTTAAATTTACTTTTCAGTTTTATATTTTTTCTAAATATGTAGTAATATAATTTTTAAAACCAGAATTTCCAGTAAACCGCTTTACCATATGAAATGAAAAAAATACCAAATGCGTGGTTTAAACACAATATATTTTGGTTTCATTAACCAGAATTATGGTATTTATTTTCCAGAAATGCCATTACCATACATAAGGTAATTTTATCAGATTTTCCCTCTTCATGTTATCTAAACATCTGCACCTGATCCTTTTAAAAAATATTGCTTGGCTTAGAATTATCAGAATATATATTTGTTACCAATGGCTATTAGTTTTTTCAGAAAAATTAATGAAATTCTAAATTTGAGTTTTACAATCAAATTTACCCAGTTTTGCGTTATGTAAAAACAGTTTAACTCAATAAACTAATTTTGTACCTCCAAATAATTCATTAGCTTTGGCTTTTAAAAAGAAATCCACATTTCTTCTTTTTTTAATTTACTTAATTTTAATAACTTTTTTCTAATAATTTTTGGAGAAAAAATTTATAAATTCTTAAATTGAGTTTGCAATCCAATTTAACCATGCTTGCTTTATGAAACACAGTTAACCGCAATAAACTAATTTTATTCCTATAAATAACTAAATATTTTCTTTCTTTATTCTTTTACTCAACTTCAAAATTTTAGTAACTTTTATTCAATTAATTTTTAAGGAAAAGTCATTAAAATTCTGTTTTACAATCTAATATATCTAGTATTGTGTTACGTAAAAACATGCTATCTCACTAAACAAATTCTGTGCTTATAAATATGTACCCTAAAAAAATATTAATTTTTTCCTCTTTTTCATTTTTTTCTTCTTTTTTATCAGTTACATTGTGAGACATCCATTTCTCGTGTTTCCCATCTTTATCAAACTGCAGAAGAGGGTGCAAAGGTTGAAAAGGAAAACATATTAACCCGACCTTTTCAAACAAAACTCTGTTACAATATATCTTTATAACTGAAAGTTGATGACCATACTCAACAGGAGTTTTTCCCCTTTAAGACCAGGAAGTCAACTGACAGTCAATTGGAGTTTAATGTAGTCAATTGGTCTGCTCAGTGGACCTTAAAAATCAACGAAAGTTTAACGTCCCAAGACTGATAGCATTCGCTAAATGAATGGTAACGATCCTTATCTCAGTTCGAGTTCGATAATATCAGTCTGGAGCAACATTTTGTATTAACTTGTGAAATGTTAAATGGCTGAGCATGCTTAACATACAAAAGAATTCGTTACATTTCGAATTCTCTTGCGGTTAGGGTCAGCACTCTTATTTTTATTTGTTTATTTATTTTTTTGGTAATTAGGTCATTGCTTTTTAAGTGAAATTCTATCATGAATACATAAGCAACCAAAATTATTTTTTCCCAATTTTTCTGTTAATTATTGAAAAAAATTTAATTTACAGTTGATTGTTTATCAATTTTTAAATAATTGTAACCTAACCCTTACATAAATTTAAGGTGTTTTTGAGGTTTGCGTGAGATAGCTACGAGGTGTTAAGGTTTATTAAAGTTTTTATTGTTTTTTTATTTATTGCTTGAAGTTTATTTTACTTCAAAAAACAAGCTCAACCCCCAAAGTGTACCAAGTTGTTTTAGTCACACTTGAGGTTGTTTTGAGGTTGATGGAAATCAATCTTTGAGCAATCATCTTAGGAAGGTTGTATTTTAGGTGCACATTCTATTTTTGTACACTTCAAGGAAATAAGTACATCTGAGGTGTGAATAATTCTATCTGATCTCAACTAAAAGTATTGCTGAGTATCTCAACTAAAAGTGTGAGGTTGATTTTATGAGGCGAAAAGGATTTTAAATTGAGGTTTATTGATGAAGCTATTTTTGGTGCTATACATAACCTCATTTTCTACCTCAGATGAGTTTTTGTACGCCTGTCAACCCTAAAACAACCTCGAAAACACCTTATTCTTTGTGAAGGAATTTAGGTAATTTTTCCATTAACTGTCTCGCTAATGTAATATTATATTGAAGAGCTAATTGAAAGAATTCTCCAATAAATTTCTATTTCTAACAATCAAAATATTAGAAGTTGTTTGATAAGTTTCCTGGAAAGTTTCAAAAATTAAAAAAAAGAGTGGTTTTTAGATTCCATATTCATGTAGGAATTAAAGATTTTCAGGACGGAAAAAAACTATTGCAGTTATTTTTGAAATCTTAGTAATATTTTATTTATCATGATAAAACGAAAACTTTAATGCAATCTGTAATTGTCAGAATTCTTTTAAAACTCAATTTAATAAATTATATTTAAAAAAAACAAAGAATAAAACGGATACTTATTATATAATTTATAATAAAATTAGAACATTTTGTTGCTAATCAACAAAATATTCAATTGAAACAATCTGGTTATATGCTTCTAGTTTATGCAGACTAATTCTCAAATATTAAACTAAATCTAATAAATATAAAGTACTATACTACTTACATTAATTATTAAATAAAATATTTATGGCGTAGGGGAATTGGAAAATCGGGCTCTTTGTACTTGTCTCAGGTGTTTAGTAATACGTCAGGCTGATTGAACATATCTTTAGCATTATCTAGATATCCTGATATTTTTCAGGCCAATTACAATCCACCCAGTTGCCCTTAGGCTTATCATAAAATGCTCGTAAAATTACTCAAACATTTACACTAGGCTTGCAGTGAACCTGTTCTCACTACTCTCAGTTCATTACAAACGCCCTGAAATAAATAAAGGTAACTGAGCTGTGACTAATATACTCTTTTAATTAGCCTAAAAGTTTTCAGTCTTATTGTAATAAGCCTAAAAAATTCCTGACTTAATGGTATATACAACATGCTTTTTCTCAAAGAGCCAAAGATATATGCATGTTTACCACTACAGGCACATGGCACCACACTTATGACTCATTTAAAGCATTCATCGATATCATATACTACATGTATGTTATCGATATATGCAAGTATATATGTATATAATGTATATATATTAGAAAAATAAATTTTATCTACCTAATTCTCCTTGCTCGATGTCGAAACGAGAGGTGTTTTCGGATATAAAGCGAGGACGAGCGCATATTTCCTAAAAAGAAAAAAAACTTTTGTAATATGACAACAATTAAGAAAAAGAAAAAAATAATAGACGATGATTAAACAGAAAAAAATTAATAATATAATTAGACTATTCAATTTACATAAATAGTTAACTTTCAATTTACATAAGTAGCTAACAATTTACATAAATAGTTAGTAAGGAAACTATTAAAGTCATTCAAATCAATCAAAACAATCTTTCATATCGAACACATAGAAAAGATTGTTTCTATTTCTGCAAGGAATCAAGCATTTTATACTTCGTAGAAAAGAAATAATTCATGAAAACTCAGCACACTAGTCTGATTTACATGAGATTGGTATATCGCGGCCTACTTATCATCAAGCAAGTAGTGCTTACGCAATAATATCGAGCTGATATGATATATGGTGCATTTATCATTAATTAACTGTTTTATTCCTGTTTTTTTTTGTCATCGTAAATTTAAACAAGCAATGCTGTTACTTTAAAACATATCGCGCAAATAATAGACAACGCCTAGTAAAAACAAAACTAACATTTTTAAAAAAATTGCAATATTTGCGAGTTCTTCGCTTCCATTTGTACCAAATAAAAACAACTCAAGTAATAGAACTACAAGATTCTACCGTTCATTCTAAATTTCATTTTAAATTTTTACTTTCTCGAACGATACAAATCTAATTCCCATATAACTACGCTAACTAAGAACTGATTCATAACGGCTTTTAAACAGAGCCGGTTCAAACAGTTCATTTTGTTCACATCCGGTAACTCAGCGAGACATCTCATTCTACTCACACATTCTGACATAATTTGTGGTGGTAAGCATGCAAATTACAATGCTAATGGCACTTAGTTATGCGTCTTATCGGCGGGCGGTGATTTATTTAATTTAATACGTAGGATGTAAAGGCCATAAATAAATCAGCAAGGCAATTATTCTGCTATTCACCCACGCGAAACGGACAGTGAAATTTTATTTAATCTTTACATTAAGAGGTACTTTACTGTACACCCACATCATTGTTGTCTTGAAATTCAGTAATTCAAAGTATTTCTAGAATACTATATTTAGTAATTGCACAATGAGAATTGAATGTTTCTATAATGTTGACTTATGCTTAATGCTCATGCATAGTTTGCACCGTTATTTTGTTCCAGAGCAAATATGTAGCATGCTACGAACTTACTTATAGTGTATATGTTACTGTTAAAGTGTGAAATCCGTTATTTCATAGAATAATTATGTATTTCATAGAATAACTATGTATTTCATAGAATAACTATGTATTTCATAGAATAACTATGTATTTCATGAAATAACTAGACAAGCCAGTTAAAGTATATAAAATTATTGATTTCTATCATTTAACTAGGTATTCTATAGAATAACGATTACTTGATCGTTAAAGTATGAAAGTTCTTGAAACGGTTCTAGATGCTTTTAGTCAGTTTTGAACAGTTTATACCTGCTTTGCAATGACGTGTGTGTACGATTCATTCCGTTGCTTTCAGACGTAGTTATTAATATGAGCATTACGAGCAAAAATAAATTATATCATCTGCTTTTCCTAATTTTTTATCAGTTAATCCGCCGCAATAGGTATTAAGTGTATTTTTCGAGACATTTTAGCTATTTATGGTCAATTAATTTATAAAATAGCTTTGAAATTGTTTATTTTCACTTTAACGTTCTGCAGTTAGTTATTTCATAGAATTACTAGGTAAAGTACGAAATTTTTAGTCTATACTTTAACTGACTTGTCTAGTTATTTTAAGAAATAATTGAATAAAACACTTTAACGGTAACATATATATACACCAGATTATTATTAGGAAATATTTATTATATTTATTATTAGTCGCTTCCGTCAAGCAGCTGGATTTAATGAAATATCAAAGTTTATGACATATCAAAGATCATTGTGATTATTTGAATGAAATGTCAAATCAATTGTAATTTATTTGATTAAAAATAAAAGCAAATTTGAAAAAAATGGAGAAATATCACAATAATGTAATTGAGTAAATGAAATATATAACAATGTTGTTATTAATTGAATGAATTATCATAACAATATCGTAAGAGATTGAATGTAATATCATAACCCTGTGTTAGGTAAAATATTACAATAATGTAATTGATTAAAGGGAATATCATAACTATATTGTGATTTATTTCATGAAATATCATAACAATATCGTATTAGGTTTGAAGAATCATAACTTTTTTGTGATTGAGTAAATAAAATATCATAATAATATAATTTATTAAATGGAATATCATAACAATATTGTAATTGATTTAATGAAACATGATGATTAAACAACAAATTTATTAAATTAAGCTATTTGAACAATACTGTAATTTATTAGATAAAATATAATAGCATTTTTATAGTTAATTTGATGAAATCTCAGAACAGAATTGTAATAAATTAAATGAAATATCAAAACAGTATTGCAATATACTGAATGCAACAGCCATATCATGCATTATGATCATAAGTATCATGATAATAACATAACAGTCATTTCAGTTTGAGATGTAGACCATTTTTCCAGTTTGAATTAACCCTACCACCACTTTAAAAAAAATTATCCCCAATTGATGACAAAATATTCGATAAAAATAAAACTTTATCCTCTTACCCTTAAACAGAAATCTGAATTTTTAGAAGAAAATGTGTTCTTAAGCTGATTAATTGATTCCTATGTCTCCAATTTAGGAAATAAATCATATTTACCGGAATAATTTACAAAATAAATAAATAAAAATATGAAGAAAAAAACTATATGGCTAAATGTTGTTAATTTGGGTAATACTTTCTATAAAAATGAAGGTCGCTGTGCTTGAAATTTACTTTAGAATAAATGCCTTTAAATACATCATAGTACCTTTACAATGAGCAAACTAAAATAGAATTATAAAACGTTTTTAATGTCGATAAGATTAAAATTATATTTTAAAATACATATTAACACGCTTTTTCACTTTTTTCAATATTTTAAAAACAAACAATATTATAAAATATTGAAACTATCTTTAAATTTTGCAGGGGAAAAAAACGGTCGACTACTTCACATTGCTTAATTCCAGAGGTTCTCACTTCTCTTTGCAAAATTACCCCCAGTACTCTGTGGTGGTAAAGTAGAACATGTTTAAAATTTAAAAAGTTTTTGCTGCACTATATTTTAAATTTTGAAATTAAAAAATAACTTAGTTAACTTCTTGTCAGCTAGACGGTGTAAAAATCCTTTCGCAAACATACATTTATGCGAAACACAATTCACCACATAAGGCGCTACTAAACAAAATACGCAGCAAAGTATTCAGTTGCACCTAGTTAAAATTCAGTCAGATATACAGTCGAACCTCGCTAACTCGAACCTCGATTTCACGAATTTTTCGATATCTCGAAAAAAAAAAAAAACTCCCTTCAAATTTCATATACACTCAATGTTAAAAAAACCTTGATTACTCGATTTTTTTTTCTAATCCCTCGATAACTTGAATTTTTTTTCCATAAATAGTGTAGATTTTTTTCAGAAAATAAAAAAAATATTCCAAAAAAATTTTTAAGAATCGAAAACTAATTCTCATAATCGTAACCAATTCTCAAACAAGCACTTTCTGCTGTAGACACTATAAGGAGATTTATTATCAGAGGAGACATTTAAAGCTATAGTCCACTTAGAAAGTGTTATAGACAAACTTTCTTACACATCTCTAAAGCAAACAATTGAATCTTTTTAAGTGTAAAAAGTGTTTTTAGAATAAATATGGAAAAAATAAGGCATGTAAAGAGCATTTTTCTTTATTCTAACATCGATAACATGCGATTTTCGATAATTCGAATTTTCGATATCTCGAATTTTTTCTCCTCTCCCTTCAAGTTCGAGATATCGAGGTTTGACTGTATAACGTAATTGTACAAATCATAACATTCAAATACTTCTTATTAAATTTCTCTGTCACAAAACCAAGTAGAAACGTATAAAAATGTAACAATGTAAACTTCATAAAATCTTAAATTGTGGATATGAAGTAGATCCCCTGAATTTATTTCCACACGTTTTTACTATAATTATTATTTTATAACCAAAGTTAAACAGCTGACCCAATTTTCGGTTTACAATTACTAATATTCAACTCCATAGCCTTGTAATTTTGAACCCAATCCAGAAGACGAAACTCCTGTATCAATTATTAGGAGAAATTTGCCTTTGAGGCGGACTTTTTGATAGAACTAACCTGCATTTGCGTTACATGTAGGTGAAAACCAGTAAAACCACCCACAGTTAGCCTGAGGGCAAGGGTATCCTAGCCCATGATCCGTCTACTACTGAGGATATTTTACGTCAGCACTGTGGTCGGTGCGGAATTCGTATCAACCAGTCATCGCTGGGATTCGAACCCGGTTCACCTCTTTGGAAGACGAGAGCTCTATCACCTAAGCCACCACGGCTGTATTACTATTACTATTCATGCGTGTTTTCCCTCTGCCAACGACATACAACTCAAAAATATTTAAACGGTGAAATTTATTGTCATGCAGGCTTAAATGACAAAAGTACACTGTAAAAAATTCCAGATCAAATAGCGGAATAAAGTAATGACAATTTGGGTGCATTGCCCGTAAATAACATTTTACCGTGAAATTCATTTTTACCATAAAGTATTATACCGTAATTGTTTCAGTAATATTTATGTAATTGAAGTGATTCAGTGATTTTACGGTAATAATTTTTGTAAAAATTACGCTGTATCAGATTTTTTGTTCCGTAACGTGTTCCAGTAAAAATGCGATTTTATGGTAAAATACCAGTACCCTGAGTTCCAGTGCATTTTACCGTAATTTGATCCCAAATTTTTATAGTGTGCCGTGTATGGGGTCAATCCTCCTTAACATGCAATTCAGAATTAAAAAAGAAAAGAAAACTACAATCCTGGGAAATATATTCTTTTTTTTGAAATTTTGTGCTCTAAGTTGAAATTCCAATTTCAAAGGTGCTGGAAAAGGTGGTAGAAAACGTTTGAGAATCTTTACTTACGGTATTAAAAAAGGGTTATATTTGTTTATTTTCGTTATTTATTGCATTTGAGTAGGTTATAAGAATTTTTCTTTAAAAGAATAAAAATGGAATGTTACAACAATCGAAATAAAATATGAAAGAAACTGTTGACCATAACAAATTAAAACAAATAGACCCAATTTTATTCTTCCTTATTTTAATTTTTAACAATGCATTTTTTAAAAACATATCCTCAAAAGTTAATAAGTTATTTTTAAACGAAATATTCACTTGTTAATGTAAACTTAAATATATTTCTACATTTAATCAAAACTAAGCATACATTCGAGTTATGAGAACTTTGTTTTTAAAAGGCATTTTATTTCTTTTAATTCAATCTTTAGAATCAAAACCGCAAAAGGTTAGTCCTTTCTATTTCTACCTTTTGTCTTTTTTTAATGGCTAAGGCTTATAAATGAAATTTTTATTGTTACATAACTCATCTTTCACCTTTAAAAACTAAATTTTAATGATTTATAGATTTTGTCTGATAGATCTTATCTCAATTATGCAAATGTAACTAGTGTCCAAAATTTAAGGAAACACATTTACAAGAAATAGTGAACCAAAACAAGTAGAATTTTAAACAACGTACATATGGTAAGAACGAGATAACAAAAAGGGCTGGATTCTAGACATTACAGCATGATATTGACTATCATGCTGTAATGTTATATATAATGCTGTATATGCTAAAGCAAAATAGCAAATATGTCGAAGGTATAATATGGAGTTTAACTCTCTATTCTTCTTTCCTTCTTTCGCTAACTATTACTAACGTCCACTTTTTACTTTCATTTTTGCACGCAACAGCAAAATCTTCAAATTCTTCACAATTTATACTTATTTCACATTACTTTACTCATTAGAATTTTCTTTATAATGTCACTGTTTACATTTTAAAAATTAAGAATTTCGGTACAAGTGCATTTACTGGTAGAGTTAGTTTTCAGATATATATCTTAACTATTTGTCTTCCGGAGAAAGAGTGAGGTTTGGCTGTGTCATTGAAGCAACAACTTTGTCTACATATTTCGTGCCTCTTAAAAAGTTTGGAATTTGCTTCTTAAAGCACCTCTAATAAACAATACACTTAATTAATTCTATTATTAATCCTACTATGCACCTAATTACTCCTACTATTTAAAATAAATAATATTGGATATTATTTAGGGCGAATTGAATGCTATTTTTAAAGGTTTTTTTATTTATTTATTTTTTAATGGCGGGCACTTGGGGGTTGTCCCATTGGCCACAGAATATTGAAATTGTCAACCGCAATAAGAAGATTTAATTCTCTGTCCCCCGAACCCACTTCAATGCTAATAATGTAAAGCTTAAAAATCTGAACTAAATTTTTCTGAAAACAAGGTAAGTTTCGATCAATGACAATGATAATCGAAAGAAGCAAAAAAACAGCGGAACTATTCATATATGTTCTATAGTTTTGATTTTATAAAAACTTTTATTTTGAACAAAATGCTTAGTTCTTGATTTTTTGCTTTACAAATAGATGCCAGAAAATTTCAAATCCAATAATTATGAAGAAGAACTGTTTAAAGAAATGGCACGAGTGTTCGAAATCCTCAGACATCATGTGCCTACTAGTGCTGAAAGTACTCCCTCGTCAACAAAAAGCGCGACTGCAATTATTCAAGCTGAAACTGAACATAAAACTGGAGCGAATTATCATAAGCCCAAACATTTTGGTTTCGATAGCAGAAGTGAGCATCTTCCGATGCACGAAGCTGTTCTAAAACATACTTTTCTAAAAAATTTTACACCATCTCGTAGAACAGATTCACAGAAAAAACAGGATTTAAAGTATCATTCGGAAGTGATCAGACCTTTTCAACAAGTTTCAAAGAAATTTAAAAAGCCTGAAGGGAAGATTTTATCAAAGAAAAGTAAATCTCTCAGATTAATTAATTCCGTTGTGAACGGTAAGCAGTTTCAGAAAGTCGACGGAAAACGAAGTCGACAATGGCGTTCAAGTGTGAAAGCAAACATTTCCAAGCAAATAAAAGTTAATACACCTCATGAAGGAAAAATGTTTAATCAAATGCCTAATGAGTTCGTTAACAATACGTTTGACACGTTTATAATGCACCCAATAATGTCTACTGCAAGTACAACAGCTGTTATTATTGAAACGACAGAAACTGCTAAAGAAGAAGAACGTGAAAACACTACAAACTTGCTTTTACTAACTTCCCCTCCTGATTTTGGAAATCAAAAATTTGTTACTACAGAATTCAATAGCTCAGTAGCATCTCCTCCTGATGAAATAAACTTTCCTGGAGAACAAGTGGAAAATATTGAATCTACGGATGGAAGTGAATTGAGTTTTGGGACAGAACAAAACCATAGTATAAACAAAGTAGAAACCAGGGTAAAGCATGATACTTTGTCTGAGAATCACGAAGACTTAAATCAAGGAACTCAGACATGGAATGTCTACATTTGGCAAAACCCTTACTTTATTGGGGCATTATCTGGCTTAGCTGTATTGATGGTTTTGGTAATCTTAGTTCTTTGTGTTTTTTTAACGGGAAAGAAAAGTTCAACAGGTTTGAAGAAAAGCGAAAAGAAATCCTCATCTGCAGTAAATAAGCATAAGTTACCTGCAAGATCAGAGCAGTTTTCGGATATTGATAACAGCTCCGAAAAGGGTCGGAATAATTCATTAAATTGTGATTCCGTCCCGACGAAGAAGAAAAAATGCACTCGTAGTCACTTTGGTCTGGAAACAATAAAAGAAGAGTGCTCTCGAAGTCAAGAAAGAAGAAATTCTGTGGAAGACGAAGGGTGTGGTTTCAAAAATAGTAAAACTCTTCATAGAGAGCCTAACAAAAATCCTTGTGAGAGATTGAAAAGACTTCAGGAAAATGTGAAGCTAAAACAGATGAGGGAAAAAGCCTCAAGAAAAAAAACAGTCATGAAAGGAACACAAAAAAGAGTGATGAGTGATGTATCGAATAGTTTGTTTGATCCCGAAAAATCTCTTCAAGCTGAATCTTTCGATTCTGAAAGCGATAAAAATCAGAATGCTTCGAAAAATTTGAGACAACTGTTTTTTTTAGATATGCCATCAATGCATCCAAACTCGAAGCTGCATGCGACTGATTAATTAATCGGTGTATTTAAAAAAAAACTAGTTTACAACAGTTAAGACATACAATTTTGGGTTATCAGGACAAAAATACTCAAATATGTAAATCAAGAAAATTATAGTGGTTTCAATTTGAAATCATGCGATTTTCAAGTAATTTCTCAAAAAGAGTTATAGTTGTGCTTCACAATCTTTGGCAAGATATTTGATGACAGAGTAAACACTGATATACAAATTTCAAGAAATATAAATATTTTTTTGATTAGTAGTAGTGTTTGCTTTTTTTCCTAATAAATTCACCTAATACATCAATGAAAAAGTATAAAAGTTTAACTAAAACAATTACATGTCTTAACTGCATTAAAAATTCTCTCATTTAAGACGAAAATATACTATAAATTTCCTCATTTGCCACTCGAATTTTAATTCTTTTAAACGATGCAAAAATTTAAATACGTTGCAATTTAATATTTTTCCGACTATTATTAAATAAAATCAGAAAATAGTGGAATAATAATAAAAAGAGAATAATAAAATAATAAAGACAGAAAATTTAATTTGCGTTATTGCGATTTGCTAGCTACCCATTGGTCAAGTGTTTTATTTCTTTATTTCTTTCCTTTTATTCCCTTTGTTTGGCTCGACTTTTATAATCGCCACTACATTTAAAGTCATGGGTTGCAAAAGCTGCATCAATTGGTGCTTGTCCTCTTCTCGTTCAATGCGCAGGATTAGTTTTTTTAGTTCCAACTGATGCACGGTAGGGGAGAGTGGGGTCAATTGTAACAGGGTACGATTATAACAGAGCAAACATTTCGAGTGTCGGGTTCTAGATTTGGTTCCTATGTGGTGCACAAGGTGTATTTAACAAATCTACATGTACACCCCTGATGGCAACCATTTTTATGTACTTTTGAAAGAGTTACATCACAAAAGATATTTTCACGTCACGCAAGTATTTTTTTTGGTATTAGAATATTTTATTGTAACAAAGTAATTTTGTTTAAACAAATAAAAATTATTAACCGAATATGTAAGTGGACACCTTAATTAACATTTCAATTAAAAAAAAGATTAGTTTTTCTAATTAACTAGCATTGTTTTTAACAAATGAAGCTGAAATGGCGTCTCGGGGACAATTGTAACAAGAAGTAAAGGGACGATTGTAACAGCTGAAAATAAATAATCTTATGTTTACAAACCATTACTTAACTCTTTAAGAATCACCAATAGTTTCCTATAGCATTTATATTATGTTGCATGTGCATTATTTTATTTTTCACCTTTCACAGCATAAATTAAAATTTTTAACCCCTTAAAGTTAAAAGTTTAACCCTTTAGGTCTCTGCTCATTATTATTTTTACTCCTAAAATATCACTACTATTTTGATCAATGAAAAAATATATCACAACTATGATAATATGTATAATTAACTATGTTTTAGTTGAATTTATGAACTGTTACAATTGACCCCGTAAGTGGGGACAATTGTAACAAGTGCACGACTGTCAAAAATTGTTAATAACTAATATAATAATATTTAAAATAAGGTATTTAATTTTTTTTCTAGTAGAGGATGGTCTACTTTACTCGTCTGTCAATTAATACTAAAAATATATTGGATTTTTTGTTAGTTAAAAATAGTTAAGTAAAAAGTGTTACAATTGACCCCACTCTCCCCTACTTAATACGTCACAAAATTCTATTTCTCCTCCAGTATTCATATTTAAATTAAAATCGCTGACAAGACAGTAATTGTGAATAATTTTAATCTTAAAACGAACATAAAAATACTTTAAATTAATAATATGTAAAAAAAAAGTTAAAAATACACGCAGGTGAAAATAAAATAAAAAATATTCTATCTGGAAGGCAATCAACTCTAAAAGGAGCCAAAATTATCTCCATTTTTCATTTGATCTTGTTGTGCTGATTTTTTAATAATGCTTCTGCTAGCCTGACTTTTTATGACTCTTACAACTCATATTATTTGTGATTCCGGTGTTTATAAGTTGATGTAATCGAAAAGTATGAGGACATGAAAAATCTCACCCATTTTCTCAATGAGTAATACTTATTAAATTTTTTTTATAGAATTAACTTTGGAGAAAAACAGTCTATAATCGTGAGAAAAAAATTTCGATTCGCTTAAGAATTTTTTCAGATATGGCGAAATACGAAAAAAGCAAAATTAACATTAAGGGGTTCATACTTTTAACTCCTGTCCTCACCGAACTACTGGGGCAATATTTTTCATATTAGGGTTACCACTCATATTTTCAGGTTCAGGAATCCACATCCATCGAAAAAAGGTATGTTAATTCAAAAAAAGTACGATTTTGCGTTTGATTTTGAAACTTAAAATATCGTCTGTAATTATTAATCACCATTATAAGCTCACAAAGCATTCACATTGAGTCTTAGTACGAGTCCTAGTATGTAAAAATCTCTTCATTAAATCTAAAGTTATTCAGGGTGTTCTTTTCTTTTTGCATTAAACAGATGCTTAGCTGTTGAATATAACACGTATGATTTCGTATGCAAGAGTCAATCAGTGAACAATCGCTGCAGGACAACAAACCAAGCCTAACTAATTTCAAGGACGTGGTCAGACAAAAGACTGTAATTTATCCAATAAATTTAATGACAAAATGATATCCATAGAGTACCAGATAGACGAGACTGATAATCATACCGGATGCTGAAAAATTTTACCAACTATTTCTGTTCCAGTGAACTATATCCGGTAAATTGAGCTTCTTGTTTTTAAGGATAATTATGTAGTTATTCTTTATGGCATGCGGTGAAGAAAAAGAGAATGATCAACCTATGTAATATTACTTGAGACAGAGATAAACTAGGTGATTATATTTAAAATGCACGCCTTCGTTTGCATTCTAATCTAGTTCAATAAGCTTTATCGATACACATTTTTAGATTATTATTTAATTATGTTGAACAATATCAGACAGTTTTATTACAATAATTATTTGATTTTTTCTTTTACAATAAAATTAGGAATTATTATGTAATCAAATGAAAAACATTGAAAAAAAATTGTCGATTCACTGACGCATATATGAAATGACTGACTCTTCCAGATATTAAATGTTCAAGAAATTTTGTCTTCTTTGATTAAAAATGCTTTTCTATTGAAATTTAAAATTATTTTAAATCAAATATCTTATTAATTACAGTAACATTACTTGAAAAATAAGCATGAAAAAAAAATTTCCCCTTCTTTGTTAATAGTCTGTGCATGTTATTCACGCTTTATCTATATATATATTTCTCTTAAACGGCAACAAAAAAAAGCCTCATTACAACTCCCCGAATGGCAACGCTAAAAAATCGACCAATGATTGCCGCTGAAAATGTCACATGCCAAATCTAGCTGAGATGGCTTAACATATAGCGCTTTTAAAAACGGAAACTGAAATAACCAGAGAGAGCATAAGCTAAGCAGAAGTGAGTAGTCTTTGTCGATAGATCTCTATTTTAGTATTTTGTCGAAAGCGCCTTTTTTCACGAATTTATATATTACGAATTTATCTGACAATTTTTGATTTATATCACGAATTTATTTGCTTTACTAGAATTTATTTGTTTATGCAGCTTTTTCCATTACAATTCACTTATTTCAATTTTTAATAGACTTAATTATAGCCAAAATTTTAACCTTTTTAAAGAGATATCAGTTTTAGAAATTTTATCAAGATTTTATACTATAGCACATTTCTAATAGGTTTAACGAATTACGTGTCATTTATTTGAATTCAAATTTATTTTAATGACTTAGTATTTACTAAAATGTGTAATTTTTTTTTTAAAAAAGTTGTTATGTGGATTTGAATGATTGTTTTGAATTCTTAGAATTTTGTGCATTTGCAATGTACCTAAGTTAGTAGCGAGCGAAGCGAGCATGGTTTGCGAAGAAAACCAAATAAGATTGCGTAGCAATTTTCGGGGGTTTCTGAGCATTAGCGAGCAGGAGGCGCAGCCCACTAGTTTACAAAATTTAATTACTTAATTAAACTAGAAATATTCATTTTTCTCGCTATTAAAAATCTTTTTAAAAGCATGACTTATTATACTTTAGATTATGAAAACAATGTTATTTTTAGAAAAAATCACGTTAAAAAAATCTTAATTTAAATTCATAATTTAAATCGTTGATGACATGAAATATATATTTACGTTCCTATTATTTGTATTAAGATTATTTAATGTTTTCTTTAGAGATTTTTTTTATCGGTCTACGTTTTTTTTTTTTTTTTTTTTTTTTTTTTTATGCAATAATCGTTATCGATATCCCCCTCCATATCAGTATCAAAAAATAAGCGCCCTTTAGAAACTGAGGAAGACCCTTCTTTATAAAAACCACAACAAGATTATGTCCTTTTATATACATTTATTCATGCTTTATACAAGTTATTTTGCTTTATTTATTGTCTGAAGGTTAGTTTATATGGTTCAAGTTCTTGAATCTGAGGACTTGAAGAAATTTTTCTATCCGGAAAATTTGGTGATTCGTTGAAACTATCCAAGTTTTTGAATGTCACTGATGGGTCATACGAAAAACCTGCGTATGTGCATTGTTCATATTCAATATTTTAAAAAATCTTAGTTACATGAAGGAAGAATTACAAAATAAAATCATAATAACGTAAATGGTTTAACCGATTACTTTATTTATACCAGAAAATATGAAAACTAAACAAAATGAAATGATGGAAGACGTCATGAAACTTTAGAAACTAATTGGTTAATCCTTTGACTACGAATTTTAAAAAAAATTATTTTTTTGTCCCGTTTATTATTCAAAAGGACAAAATAGGTCACAAATAAGGCAAATTCAGTATTTGGGATTTTTCTAACAAGCAGTTATCAATTTAGAGGCTGGGACATATATGTCCCTGCCATACTTAATGGTGGGATACATATGTCCATTAGTAATTTTTAAACATTTGTTGGGACAAATGAGTCCCGTTAGTAATCAAAGGGTAAGGGAAAGAAGAACTTAAATGGAAAATCGATCATGTTCTACTATTATCCAAAGGCTCGAGTAATCTTTTACAAACAAACAAACCTAACAAGCAAAGTTTCCATCAATATCAATAGGACTAGGACTGTATAAACAGGCCTTAAGTATGGCTTCTAAACTTGATTAGATTTGGCAATAACTGATGCGATTTCTTCTGTTTTTCAATGACTATTTCAGTGGTTATTAAAGTTTAATGAATTTTTAATGAATTATACTCCATATACATAAATACAATGAATAAAAAACGTCAAACTTACGAAGGGTCGCATCCATGTTATGGAGGCTTGTGATCTGTGTTTGTTGGTGGGGATTTTGGCTGCATTTAAATTAAAATCTGGATCCTCAAATAGTATCCCTCTCTCCCTGCAAAGTCTCTTCAAGTAATGGAAACCAAGAGGTGTGGGAGGTTCACCGCTACTGTAATTACTCGGTATACTACGATGAAGCCTCCCATTCGGCACTTCAGACACATGGTCATCCGGAGGATCGACCACAGATTGACCCATCAGTTGTCATGGAAGTCACCAATGCCAGCGCATCTCTATTAATGTTATTTCATATCGATAAAGAAAAATGACCTGAAAATAAATAATTGAGATTTTAAAATTTATAAGGTATCATTGACAAAAGAAACAATTTAAAAAATTGTAATAATATTGTTTTACAACATATTGAAAAAATGGCATCTTCAGTTACAGATTATAACATCTTAATAACCCTGTAGCTATTTTTTTAATATCATATGTATCAACAAATGCTGTTTTCATGCACTAGAAATAATAACGCGTCCAAAAAAATAATGAGGATGAATAATGAGAATTGAAAAATAAATAGTGACACTTTCTGCTTTACACAACAAAGCACAACATAAAAAACAATTGCAAACATAAAAAATATTCAGTAAAAAAAGGGGAAAAAACGAATTTGACAGAACCCGAGAGGGAAAACAAATTTTATATCCTGTAATTTTGCTGCAGATAATGCAACATTAGAGTAATTTTTCAAATATTGAAAAATCAAACCCCAAGCGCTTTTCATTTTTACAAAACTGTAGCTTTTCCCCATATTGACGTTTTGCTTCATTTTGAGAATAAGCTTATATGGCTCTGGCTCCTTATATAGGCTAAACTTGACATAATAGTCATGAGTAACTGTTGCGAACTCACAACATTTATGAAAATTGCATATTATTCTCAAAAAAGCATCATTCAATATGATGAAACTGTCCTCGGAAAACTGCCTTAAAAGGCAGCCACTTACATTGCATCTAATAACTGTTATTATTAAAGCTGTCAAGCCACTTAAATTCTTGTACTAATGCTCGAACACACGCTATAATTTTTAATTGCAAATTACTTTTCGGAGTAAATGCCTCAAAGTTTGTTCATATGTATGTGGGAAAGTACACCAACTTTCCTTACCAAACAACTAGAATTACTTCAAAGTTCGTTTATAAATAGCATCCATTTTCTTCAATGAGGTAAAAGTGAACCATCAAGTACACGCGATTACCTGTCGGCTGGAGAGAAAGGCAGAAACGAGTCTACAGACAAACAAATACACACACGTGAAGAAGAAAAAAAATAATTATAAAGAAGAAACAATAATGAATGTTAAGGTCAGCAGAACGCCTGAAGTCAGCGTCGAGTGCATAACACCGTTACAATGAAATACGTTTTGATGGAGGAAGAATGCGGAAGTTTTGATTCTTCATTGGACACTGAGTTGCCAATGAAGGTTTAGTATTAGGTCTGTTGAACCCAGGCATTGAAATTTAATTTACAGAGAATGATGAGCGGAATTGAAAATGGGAGTTTTTTTACTGTAACTTGATGTCATTAAAAGAGTATCAGGAGGATTATATTAACCTTATTCGTGAGATCTTTTTGACCGAGAGAGCGACCACAAATAAGAGACCATTCTCATTAATAAGAAATAAAACTACTGAATAAACATTTTCTAAGCAACAGGTATAAATAGGAACAATAGAACTGATTGAAAATGAACTAGGAAGATGGTTTTTCATTATCTTCTAATTCATTTTTTAGTTCAATAAATTGAAAATTTCGTCACGAAGCATTTTGCCTACTACTCCAAATGAATGTCTCACGCATAGCATAACTATTTACACACCAATTCTATAATATTTTGTTTTGAAAAGTTGTTTTATTTTTTAAGGTATATGCTAGCTTTTCAAGTTACAATATTATTAAAAGTTGGTCAAATTTACAAGTAAACAAGCAAATTATACTAACAAACAAATACTTGTTAAGCATTTCATCAACACAATATGATGTAATATTTATTGAAAGTAATTTTTATTTAAGTATGATTTCAAGTAGTTCTTGCACAATGAAGTAAAAAGATTTGTTATTAATATTGTGATTTAGTGTACATTGTAAAAAATTACGGATCAAATTATGGTAAAAAGCCGACCTAGTGGCCGAGTGGTTAGCGTGTCTGACTGCGGAACCGCTGGTCACGGGTTCGAATCCATGCTCAGGGCATGGATGTCTTTTCTCCTTTGTGTGTGATTGTGTGAATGTTACCCGCCCTATAAACGGGTTTGTGGTTGTGTGACGTGGGCAACGCTGCTCCACCGCAGTGGCTTCGCCACAGGTGCCCACTGGGTAACGAGAAGAGAGTAGCAGTTCTGGCATTCCTGTGGCCAATGGGACAACCCGCAAGATCCCTCCATTAAAAAAAGAAAAAAAAATTGTGGTAAAAAGTATCGACATTTTGGGTGCTGGTACTTTTTACCGTAAAATACGGTTTTACGAAGATATGATTAAAGCATATTTTAAACTCATTGATTAGTATAACACTTTTAACTCGAAATCTTGTTTTACACCTGAGAAAAACAATACTTTAAAATTCAATAATATAGCGATATAGCAAAAGGGGTTATAATCTAGACAGGAAAAATCCCCATTTTTTATTTTTTAACATGTTCCATAATTATTATTATGTTCCGAAAAGATAAGTGAATTCTACATTTAGGTTTATATAACATATTTTATTAGACATTATTGTATAGGACAATAATGTATTATTTTCTTATATTTTATAATTATTATATAAGATGTCCTGATAAGATAAGTAAATTCTGGTTTTAGTTTTGTATGACATATTTTATTAGACATACAGTATTGTATATTTCATTAAACAAACAGTTTTAAGAAATAACTATACAGTAATCTGAATCTATTACTAATGAAAAGCTTAGAAACATTTTTAATGGAATTATTTACATTCTTTTTCTATCTTGGAAACATTTTATTTTCTTATAGATTAAGTCATATAAAAGACTTTTTGAAAACATATAATAATTGTTCGTATATTGTTTCGAATTTTAAATTTAACTTTTAAAATATTTTATAACGTGTGATAGCTTTTCCGCATTGCAATGTTAGTAGAAAAAAATTCAAATGTTGTAAAAATTACCCAATATTAAAAAAAAGATATTGTTCTCAAATTGTTGAATAGTGAAATAAATTAATGGAAACTAATATGTCTGATTACTAATATTTCCTAATCAAACGTGCTATTAATGTCAAATAATGTAACCTATAATTAATGTGTATGAAATGCAAATGTTTTCCTTTACAATTAAGTTCTACAATAGCTTTAATTTTTCTATAAATACCCTACAAAAGATAAAATAAAATGTTCTCTAATTGTTAATTAGTGTTATTACATGTGTACATTGTACAGTGCACGGAAAAAATGAACCATCCTAAATAACATTTGATCTAATGATCGGATCTTCACGTTTTAAGACTCATTCTTAATGGTTTGAGGTAATATAAATATACGTCTACTTTAAAATTCTATTTCTCATGAACTGTTCAACCGATTTCGCTCAAATTTTGTATTTGACAATGAAAAATTACATACTTGAAAATTATGTAGAAAATTATATATCTTCCAGTTCAAAATTTTTTTGACTGCCATTAAATAAAATTTTGAAAAATAATAAATATATGCTAAATTGTATTTTTTGAGGGACCTTATTTCCCAGATTGCAGTTAACCCCTATATTTTGGGGGGTCAGAAATCCGAATACTTCGGAAAAAGGTATGTTTACGGTTAGGTATGTAAAGGTATGTTACGTAGAAAGTTCGTTTTTGTGTCTTATTTCATAACTTTAAATATCGTCTGCACTAATAAATTAGCATATGTGAGGTCCCCTCCCCCTCAAACCATTAAGAATGAGTCCTAGAACGTGAAGATCTGATCATTAGATTCTATGCATATTTTAGTAATCTGAAAGAGTGAAACAATTTCACTACTAAGTCAATGAATTGATGAACGGCGACATTGTTAGAATTTTGCCTCCTTGAATGTCCTTCATGAAATCATAAGAACCTCCATGAATCCTCATACTCTCATCTCTGCCACTCATTATTTTCAATCTCCATCTTCATAAACGTTTATAAAATTTGAATATATTTTTGAAATGCAGTTTTAGAAAAGAACAGTTTTCATCGTAGTTAAAATGACCTACATTAATGATGCAACTACATAAATGCCATTGATAGAGATATATTTTTAGAAAAGAGAAATAATTAGATAATATTTTATGTTAATTTGTCTATCATGTCCTATTAGTCTCGATTAATCGAATCTATCAGTATTGTCAATCAGTCAAACCTATTATTAATGTCAGAACAATCTAAGATAAAACATTAGTTTAAAAAAGGAATAAATGATAGGAAAAACATAACGTAGCGTTTTTGACTAAAAGAAAAATACAATTATTTTCCAAACAACTGCATAAGTTAAGATGTTACGTCAGTCAATCAGAGAACTGCTTCATTGTTAGAATTATGCATCTCTTCCATGAAATCTTATTCTCATCTCTGCCATTCATTATTTTCTATCTCCATCATTATAAACGTTTATTAAATATGAATATATATTTTTGAAATGTAGTTTTAAGAAAGAACAGTTTCCACTACAGTAAAAATGACCTACATTAATGATGTAACTACATAAATGTCACTGATAGAGATATATTTTTCGAAAAGAGAAATAATTTAATAACATTTTCTGTTAATTTGTCTAACACGTCCTGTTAGTGTCGATTAATCGAATCTGTCAGTATCAGTCAAACCTATTACTAATGTCAGACCAATATAAGATAAAACATTAGTTTAAAAAAAGAATAAATGATACGAAAAACATAACGTAGCGTTTTTGACTAAAAGAAAAATGCAATTATTTTCGAAATAACCGCATAAGTTAAGATGTTACGTCAATCAATCAATGAACTGCTGCATTGTTAGAATTATGCACCTCTTCCATGAAATCTTATTCTCATCTCTGCCATTCATTATTTTCTATCTCCACCCGATAGGCTGCCATGTAATTCTTACGCCTGACACATGAAAGGGTGTTGAGTGAGAAAGAGCAAAAAGGCCCTTTACGGGTGACTGAATCGATAGGGCCTTTTTGAATGGACCCATCATTAATGGAAGGTCGTCTTGGCGGGTCCCGAAAGGTGTCGTCTATCTCGAAACAATAAGATGTTTCCTTCCTTGAATTTATTTGTTTATTTTTGGCGTTTTTCTTATTAAATTTTCATACCTTAAGGTCTATTTACTCTGTCCCAAGTTCTTGAATCCGAGAAATTGGAGGAATTTCTCTGTCTTCAAGAAATTGGCTGATTCGTCGACACTATCCAAGATTTTGAATGTCACTGATTGCGCATGCGCATTGTTCATATTCAACATTATAAAATAATGCTTAACTTACATAAGTTTAGAATTACTAAATAAATTCGAATAAAATCATAAAAACACAAATAAACCGTAACAGATTTATTTGGACTAAAATGCATGAAAACAGACAACAAAATGACATAATCTGATGCCTGCTTGTTGACGTCACAAAACCTAAGACGCTGATTGGTTAAGGGAGGAAAAACTTGGAAAGTAGTCTCTACTATCGTCCAAGAACTTGGATCAAGTACTCGGATGATCGTTTACACGATCCAAGCTCAAAGCAAAACAAGTTTCCATCAATATCAATCAATCTTCGTTCAGGAACTTGGATCGTCTAAACAGGGCTTTAAATTAATAAGTTTATTTGCTTATTTTTGATGGGTTTTTTAAAACAAATTTTAAGTCAAGAAACTTGGTTAAAAGACAAAAATGAGATATTTTATGAAAACAATAAGAAAATGATCTAAACGCTTTATATCAAACCATACAGATATATTTTTATATTATAATTTTTTCTTAATATGAATTAATATGAATAACTAAAGAATAGTGAGAAATTCAATAATAAACTAGAAATTCATTCATAAATTTGCAAGTAATACTCCTTTCGAATTGAAATTCAGCTAAAATAAAAAATTTTCACAGGGTTTTCCAAAATTACTGCCCTTAATATATGCTTTTAGATTCCTTGACGTAAATGAAGATAAAAATGAATATACAATATGAGCTTAACTTATTTTTTAAATGAGACAAACATAAAACACTATCGAAGTCTGCCAAATCACTACTAAAGAAGGCGAAACTTAAAACATCAAAACAAGTTTTATTTCCTGGAAGTATTCATAATCGTCTTTCACATTGTCTCTTTTACATCCGGCAATCAAACAAGATTCCATTCTACCTTCCTCAGTAGTGATTTAGTAGAATTTGATAGAGAATTAATTTTTTCCTTGTTTAAACTTTAATTTGCAACCCCTAGCGTTCATGCTTTATAAATTTTGTTTCTGACCGGGAGTCAAAAATAATATAGCACTTATTATGAAACATATTGTATGCATTTACGCATTTAGAAGTCTTGTAGCACGTTGAACCATAATATTGTTCAAATTTGCTATAATCTTAATTTGGTATTAAGTTGAACCATATTATCGTACTTTTTACATTTGATTACACGATACTATGTTTCAATTTGAATGGAACCATGACTCAGTTTAACACCAACTGCATGAACTATTAGAAATTTTGTGGCGTGTTGAACCATAATGTCGCTCAAACTTGCAGTAATCTTGATTTGGGGCAAAGGTGAACTATATGTTTGTACTTCTTAAACTTGATTACACAATACTATTCGAAAACTTGAATTGAAATTAGCGTGGTTGAATTTAGTACCAACTTTATGACCTGCTAAAAATTTTGTATCGTGTTTAATCATAATATTGTTAAAAACAGCTATAATCTTTGATTTGGTGAACCATTTCATCATACTTCTTAAACTTGATTACCCTATGCTATGCTTCAATTTGAATAGAAGCATGGTTCCGTTAACATGTTGAATGCCACTCTAATTTTACATGGCTTGTCCGTCTGGCCAAAATGACTTTCTCAGTATGTATTGCATTAATTTCTTCAAACAATTTAACACTGGAAAAACTGAAATACCTGTATTGCACAAAAGCAGTCAAAATGACTGCATTGTGAAAGAATAAGTAATGTATAAAGAAATTTGTTTAAAATTGATTTTTAATATTTTTGACAACATTTTCAGTTATATAACAAGTTATTAGTAAATATCAACAATAAAAATTATTATAAAAGTCACAAAATTGTAAGAAATTGCGTCATTATATACATCATTGTTTTCTTAATTGAAAATAAAAAGCAGTCAAAATGACTTCCTAGGGCAATCTAGTGCTAAGTACCAATAATAATATTTAAAAAAATTAAAAGCATTAAAAATTTACTCGAATTATGTGTTTCTAATAACCTTGGCTTCGCCGGTCACCGGTGACCCCCATGGCATTCAACGTGGTAAACACCTTATTAAAGTTACCTTTTAAAGCACAAAAAAAAACAGCTGACTTATATCCAGTTGCTTATGTTTTAAATATAAATTATTCCGATCATGCGTGTGTTTTTCTAAGATGGTTTTTATCTGTTATTGAATTTATTTTTTACGCTGAATTGAATTCACCAATCAAGTATTGTTTTCCATATCATTAAATATTTTTAGAAGCATATTTTTACAGTATAACGCTTTCAACTTATTCAAATTCATAAAGTAATCTCTTATCACTGATCTGTAATCATAAAATTCACTCGGGTGTATCTTTTCAAAACCGACAATTTATTCTATAATCTTGAAATACGTTTCAAACGTTTATGGCAAAAAAAATGATGCCGATCTGATATTATGGAAATTCCATAAAGATTGCTTTAAAGCTTTTTGCTCCAGTAAACTACTTGTGCTGTTTGTTTCTAGTATTAGAACGAATACTAAATAACTTAGCTCTTAAGTATATGATGATTGAAACTAAATTTAATGAGTTACTCTAACTTAGAAAAAATAAGTGTATTCATTTGGGATTTTTTCAATATCATAGTGGAATAAATAAAAAGCTCTGGAGAAAGTACGGTACTATATAAACTAGGGAACTGTAAAAATGTATTTTTCCAAAACGATGCAAATATTATCTTCGATGAATGAAAATGATTGAAACTAATGTAACTTCGATGGCTAAAACTAAATTTTAATGAGTTACTCTAACTTAGAAAAAATAAGTGTATTCATTTGGGGTTTTTTCAATATCGTAGTGGAATAAATAAAAAGCTCTGGAGAAAATACGGCACTATATAAACTAGGGAACTGTAAAAATGTATTTTTCCAAAACGATCCAAATATTATCTTCGATGAATGCTGTCTTTTAGAAGAGTGGTTCCTTTCATTTTAAATCCTTTCCTTGAAAGGGATGATTCTCCCAAAATTATACCAGATAAAAATGTATGTAACAAAAAAAGAAAGAAATTTATTAAGTTAAGAACTCAGTCGAATTGAAATATTGAACTTTGAGTTTAATGAAAGTTTTGAAGTTCTTGAACACATGCTGTGGTAAAGAGCTGCAAAAACTTTATTGGTGTGGTAAAGAGAACATAAATTAATGATGTTCCATAATCTTATGGGAACTTTTTTTGCGCCTCACATATTTTGAAGTTATGTTCAAGAGAAGAAACTTGATTTTAATTAACGAATTTTTTATTAGCATTCAGAACCCAAATATCTTATTACCCTGATTTGTGTTTCAGAAACTATTTTGGAATTATTGATTTTTAGAACACAAAACATCTAATTTATGTTTCCGAACACTTCTAATGCATTTAAAGATCTTCAAAGCTCATAGAACACAAAACATCTAATTTATGTTTCAGATATTTCCTGGCGCCTTTCAGTGATCTTCAGAAATCACGGAACACAAAACGACTGATTTATGTTTTACAAACTTTCTAACGAATTTGCTGATCTTCCGAACTCACAGAACACAAAACATCCGATTTTAGTTTCAGGAACTTTCTGATGTATTTAGTGTTCTTCAGAACTCGCAGTGTACAAAACGTCTGATTTTGTTTAAAGAAACGTTTTTGCGCAATTCTTGATCTTAGAACTCATAAATCACAAAATATCATACTTATGTTAGAAAAACATTCGTATCTCCTAAAAATGTATGACGCAACTTTAGTATCATTTCATAAGTATTTCTAAGATGCAAATATAACGTTATTATCGAAGTAACTGAAACGTTTTTGCTAAATTTCAACAGTTAAGACCTTTGAGAGATGAGGGAAATTTCACATTTCTAAATTTAGGAACCGAATAAATAACATCTTTGAAACGTTTTATGTCAAAACATTTAAGTAACATTTTTTCAATCATAGGCAAAAGATGCTGTTCAGTTAAGAGAAGGCCATAGTTCGGGTGAATTTTTTCGTCGTAAATTCTCTTTTACCTCCATAACTAATGTAAAATTTAAAGTACGGAAAAAAATGAGTTCAAACAAACCTGGAGTAAACTATGAAGTTTCAAATACTGAGAAGAAATTTACAGAATATCAAAATGAAAATAGAAAAGGAGACGATAACTTAGGATTACGAAATGGAAAAGTTCTCTTCCAATAATTTGTTGGCATTTTGATAATTTAAAATTAATTTTTCAGCAACTGAAACTTTATGTCTTACTCTAAGTTTGCCTGAACTCATTTTTTTCTTAAAATTTTAAATTAGTAATAGAGGTAAAAGGGAATTTAAGACGAAAAGTTTCTCCCTTGGTGTTCTCTTAAATTTGTCATAGTTGCTGGGTGGGAATTAAGAAATGCTATAAAAAGAAACAAAAACAATTCATACAGTATCCAAATTTATCCTATCTAGGTAATAAATCAAGATAAAATAGCTTCTCTTATGATATAAATTTATCCCAGCTGGGTAATATAAATCATGATAAAATAATTTCTCTTATAACATAAATTTATCCCATCTGGGTAATATAAATCATGATAAAATAATTTCTCTTATGATATAAATTTATCCCATCTGGGTAATATAAATAATGAAAAAATAATTTCTCTTATAACATAAATTTATCCCATCTGGGTAATATAAATCATGATAAAATAATTTCTCTTATTATATAAATTTATCCCGTCTGGGTAACATAAATCATGATAAAATAATTTCTCTTATAATATAAATTTATCCCATCTAAGTAATATAAATCATGATAAAATAATTTCTCTTATAACATAAATTTATCCCATCTGGGTAATATAAATCATGATAAAATAATTTCTCTTATGATATAAATTTATCCCATCTAGGTAATATAAATCATGATATAATAATTTCTCTTATAATATATACCCATACTATAATATATGCTCATAAGATTCTGAAGCATTGCATGACTCATTCAAAGTTATCTTTAGAATAAAGTAAAAGCTGTGCATTACCATGATATGTGTAGTTGGTACGTAAAAACGATAAGAAACTTTCACTAACTATTGCCAAATTAAAAAAAAATCGAGAAAAAAAAACACATTAAGGGAACAATTAAAAATGGGAAGATCATCTTTTACTCCCTTATCACTGTTCGTGGCAACGCCTAATGGATGAAAAATAAAAGCTACCTTGAGAAAAACAGAGAAGAAAAACTGGTCTTGTCTAAAATCTCTTTACTGCTTACGCTCACATTGTTTGCTGTAATCAATTAATCAAGCATGGAACAATGCCATTGACGTGCACCAAACTATGTTGCAAAGTATCATGAGGGAAGAAGAAGCTACTACGGAATCACTGATGCGCTTGATTTTTTTTTTTTATTTAGTTTATTTATTTAATCTCGTGTATAGTCATTTCTTTTTGAAGAGTTTTTAGATCTTCCAAAGAAGAGTTAAAAAAGTTTTTTTTTTCCACAACAGCAGCTGCTTTATTCTCTTCAGAATGTATTCATGATTTTCTTTTTCTGTTGGTTGTTTTTGTGTGCTTTAATAGCAGCTATGCCGAACATCTGCTTGTCAACAATTTCCTGTCTAGATGTTATAGTCGAAAGTAAAATCCTAAATTTAAAAAGAAAATGGGGATAAAAATGAACTCCAACATAGTTAGAAAAATCAGTTTCAAGAAGAACCATAAAACCGATACTTTAAACTATAGTACGATAGTGCTACCTTAAAAGTGGGTTAAGCATATTTTTTCTGGAAAAGAACCATAATATCGTGTGATTATTACCCTAAGGAAAAGTATGGTCAAAACTACCAAAATATGGTTAAATTTACAATGTTTCTGACTCCATGGGAACGCCAGAAAGCTCAGTAATTTTTACTAAAGTGCTTTGGAAATAATTTTAGTAAAACTACGATTAAATATAGTGCTATAATGTGTGATAAAATTTAGTAAATGTGGCAAAATTTGTAATTTTATCATAATTTTTTAACGCTTGGCATACAAACAATTTATTTGGTTAAATTTAGTTTTCAATTTTGTACTTTTTATTAAAGCTTTGATAATAAGAACTATAATTTTAAAAGCCAAAATTTCTGTAAAACCGTTACCATATGATCGAAAAAATTACTAAATGACCGGTTTATATACCTTTTCTTTCTTTTTTTCTATAAAAAAACTTATATCACAAACTACTATAAAATCGAATTTGTCTACTTGGGAGAAATAAAATTAAGTGGTATAACAAAAAAATGAGAATAAAATCACATAGTAATTTAATTTTTTTTCATACCATTTAAAAAAAAAACAGAATAAAAAGATAAAAAGAAATAAAATTCAAAAAGTATATTTTATAGCTCAAAAATAGTACAGAGAAGAAAAAAATTTTATTTAGCATAAATTATTTTAAGTATTTGTTTCTTTTAAAGAAAAGTATTTACCTGAAAAGTAATTTTTCAAAATAACCAAGGAAAGTGATGAATTTATTTAATAATTATAATGCATTCTAGAAATATTTTAATGAATATAATTTTAAGATTGTTTTCTTGTAATACTACTAGGGTTTATCAGTTCTGAATAAAATTGAATTTAACATTTAAGCATTAAATATGAATGTTAGAAACATTTATTCAAAATTTTGCTAAAAACGCAACTTATGATTAAAGGGTGATAAAAACTAAAAATATAATCATGTCATTTTATATACTTATACTGTTATTTTATAATCTAAAAATTGATTCAATTTCCTCGCAGTTATTGACTTAACATTTCGTCTTCAGTTTTTTATTTTACTAGTATTTTGCACTGGAGAACTGGAATCTTACTTTACTAGTATTTTGCACTGTTTTGTTGCATTTATACAAATACTTGATCTTGCCTAATTCAGATGTAGGTACTTCAGATCTGAAATTACTTTTGCTTCTTAAGCTACAGATTTTTTTAAATGGCATTCTTAGCCTTTTTTTTCTAAAATATACATGTTTAAAAACATTATGTATAGCAAGGGGATCGCGTATCTATTGCGACAAACCTCTAGGAGAGTTCAGAATTACATTTGCATAGCCCATATCTGGAAATATTGTCGTACGCTGCTAGGAGCGTTTCCCTATTATGACCTGTTCAAAGGCGCACGAAGAAACCGCTAACAACAGAGGGGACGTCCCTAGCGGCGTATAGCGATATTTTTGAAAGTGGGTTTTCATGCAGTTTTAGTTTTGATAATGTTCCCTAGTTCCCCTAAAAATTGTTCGCAATATTTACACAACTTCCTGTTGTGTATAATGTTTTAAAACTTGTTCATTTCGACAAAAAAATAAACTAAAAATAGAATTTTTAAAAAAAACTGTAGCTTGGAGAGAGAAGCCTATTGCAGATTTAAAATCAGTGGAACGAAAATAACTAAGAACTGTTAAAAATATATCATGCAGGGGTCTGTCCAGACATTTTGTGAAAGGTCCGTTTCTGTAAAATTGTGAAAAAATTACTCGTAATTCGTGAACATAAAATAAACGTTTAGTCACATTCTTTCAACCAGGGTCCTGCTTTTGTGAATTTGTGCAAATAGGGTCCTGTTATTGTAAAAGAAAACTTTTTTCAAGGAGTTTTTAAATTGTAAAGAGATACAAGATTATGCTCAACACTGTAAAATTATAATAAAAAAAAATTAAATTTAAAAGATAAACAGCAATTGCTGCTACTAAATTACAGATGAAACATGCAAATATTTAGTATTTAGCCTATACTGCTGAACGCAGAATTTTCATTTCGGACGAATAAAGGAAGATCAATTCATTTCGGACGAAGGGCGTTTTATAAGCGCCTGCCGAAGAAAAAAATAAGTTCATTTACATCTGTCTTTAAACCCCCCCCCCCTCTGGGAAGGTTTAATTTAAGTAACGAAACAATATTGAAGATAAACAAATTTGTGATGGGACCGGTTAAAAGATAAATTATTTCGTGAAGGGTCCGTTTTTATGAAAAGATATTTTGCGAAGGGTCCGTTAACGGACCCAAATTTCTTCTAAACAGACCCCTGTCATGTAACACAAAAAAAGAAAAATTTGCCCAGTCCCTAGTGTTATCGAAATCAAACAACTGCCCTTCTTTTATTCTTTTTACAAATCCCAATAATTTAGATAAAACGCGCCTCCCAACAACTAAAGAGTATCTCATAACAATTGCAAAAGTATTAGCTACTGAAATACTGCAATTAGAAAAGTATTAGTAACTCAATAATATTATATAAAGCATTGTTGAAATACTGCGGTCCGGAGTACTGATAGAAAAAATTTAATAATTCAAAATTAATAATTTAATGAATTATTAAATTAATAATTTAATGAATTATTAAATTAATAATTTAATGAATTATTAAATTAATAATTTAATGAATTATTAAATTAATAATTTAATGAATTATTAAATTAATAATTTAATAATTCATCACGCAACTCAATAATATACGAAATGACTTTGAAATATTGCGACTTGAGAATTGAGGGTAAAGGAAATTAAAAATTTAATAATTAAAGTTTAATCAGAGTTGTAATAATTTAAATAACAATTTAGGAAAAACATGTTTGTTAGGCAAAACATAGATAAAAATGAAATTGAAAAAGTAACTACTACTGAAATGGTGCTTTCGAAAAAATAGTAGCAACGGCAACTCATCAATATTATACGAAATATTATTGAAAAATCGAGACTTGAACAGCATTAATGGTTAGAGAGAACTAAATTTTTAATAATTTTTAAAAATTAATATGCTGTAGATTTGTAATCTAAAAATCTATTCCTTTTACACACAGTTATAAACTTCGCATTTCATTTCTAATAACTTCATTTATAGCTGAACTACTAAAAATCAAGCACAATAAAACAACATTCCTTATTTCTTTTATCAAATCCGGCCAATTTAGGAAAAGCCTGTCTCACAGCAATTGAGACCTGTTTTCTAACCATTCCAATTGAACAACAGACCTTCTTTAATTCTTTTTATAAATTACTCCAATGTCTCACAGCAATTGAATTTTATCTTCTAACAATTTCAAAAGTATTAGCGGTTGCAATTCAATAATTATATACAAAATATGAATGATATATTGCAACGTGGGCAATGATGAGTAAAGAGAACTGAAAATGTAATAGCTTAAAATTTTTAATACCTATACAAGTGATTTTTAATCCAAGAAGCTATCCTTTTTACACTCAGTTATAGAATTTAAATTTCGTTTCTGATAACTGGTTTTACAAGAAGATTACTCAAATTCAAATATTATAACGACAGTCCTTCTTTAATTCCTTTCTCGAATCCCACCAATTTAAAAAAGCATGCCTCACAACAATTAAAGTCTGTCGCGTAACAATTGCAACAGTATTAGCGGTTGCGATTCAATATTAGACAAAATATGAATGATATATTGCAACGTGGGCAATGATGAGTAAAGAAAACTAAAAATGTAATAGCTTTAAATTTTCAATACCTATACAATTCATTTCTAACCCAAGAAGCTATCCTTTTTACACCCTGTTATTGACTTTACATTTCGTTTCTGACAACTGATTTTACAAGAAGATTACTCAAATTCAAATACTACAAAGAACAGCCCTTCTTTAATTCCTTTCTCCAAATCCTACCAATTTACGAAAAGCATGTCTCACAACAATTGAAGTCTGTCGCGTAACAATTGTAGAAGTATTAGCTACTGCAATGAATTTTTCCACCTACAGCTGCTCCGTAATGATTTGAAAGAGAGAAAGTGAAAGGGATAAAAGAAAATACAATGAAGGAGAAAGAAATTACACAGATTTGCTTCAATAAAACGATGGAACAGATGAAGAGAAAGTTAATGTCAAAAATCTTTTTGCCAGACGAGCGGCACCTGTCATTTATGTTGATCTGTCGCATGTGGAGACACGCTAACTTACACACGAATAACCATTATTTCGCATGGAAAGAAAGACGATGGAAAGGAGATAAAAAAAGAAATGGAGAAGAGATCTGAGAGGATTATTTCAGAATGGATCTGCGAAAAAAAAATGAAAATAGCTCGTGGAAGAATTTGAAGTATTCAGCGTTCCGAAAGATTCTTGAGATGCAGTAAAAACAGACAAATAAAAAAAAATGCACGGTAATTAAACAAAATAACAACGGTATTTAGTAGCGATTTATTTTGTTAAAATTCTGAAAGAGAAACATCATTTTTTTCTACATGTAGTATAATTATTTTCCCAATGAAAATACCTGCAGAAATAAAAACTGCTTTTACGGCAGATAAAGATAACGTAATTTTTAAAATTTTGTCACGTTCACAATAAAATACTCTTGTAAGAATTTAAAGCATCCAACGTTGAGATACTGTAAAACAGACAAATAAGAGACCAACAAGAAGTCTGGTGTAATAAAATTAAAAAAGGATAATATTAGACAATATTTTTCTGAGTATTTTTCTAATTCTATAAATCAACAAAACATCTATTTTTGTTTTAAAAAATTACATAAAAAATTACATTAAAAATACATGAAACAACATGTATTTTTACATTATTCTTACGTACACTATTTTTCTAGGAAAATATTAGTAGAAATAGAGGACAAAAAACAACGAAAGACATACAAAAAGTCTGGTGTAATAGCGAAAACAAAAATGTATCATATATCAATAAAAGTATCAGTAATATCAGTAAATATTTTTCAGTGTAATTTTCTAATGATATAGACAGAAAAACGTTCTACGTGTATTTTTACACCATTTACATTATTATTAAATACACTATTTTTCTAGGAAAATACTAGTTGAAATAGAGGACAAAAAACAACGAAAGACATACAAAAAGTCTGGTGTAATAGCGAAAACAAAAAAGTATCATCTATCACTAAAAGTATCAGTAATATCAGTCAATATTTTTCAGTGTATTTTTACATCATTTGCATTATTATTAAGTACACTATTTTTCTAGGAAAATACTAGTAGAAATAGAGGACAAGAAACAACGAAAGACATACAAAAAGTCTGGTGTAATAGCGAAAACAAAAATGTATCTTATATCACTAAAAGTATCAGCAATATCAGTCAATGTATTTCAGTGTAATTTTCTAATGATATAGATAGAAAAACGTTCTACGTGTATTTTACATTATTTGCATTATTCTTACGTACACTATTTTCCAGGAAAATACCAGTAGAAATAGAGGACAAAAAACAACGAAAGACATACAAAAAGTCTGGTGTAATAGCGAAAACAAAAAAGTATCATCTATCACTAAAAGTATCAGTAATATCAGTCAATATTTTTCAGTGTAATTTACTAATGATATAAATAGAAAAACGTTCTACGTGTATTTTTACATTATTTACATTTTTCTTACGTACACTATTTTTCTAGGAAAATACTAGTAGAAATAGAGGACAAAAAACAACGAAAGACATACAGAAAGTCTGGTATAATAGCGAAAGCAAAAAAGTATCATCTATCACTAAAAGTATCAGTAATATCAGTCAATATTTTTCAGTGTAATTTTCTAATGATATAAATAGAAAAGCGTTCTACGCGTATTTTTACATCATTTGCATTATTATTAAATACACTATTTTTCTAGGAAAATACTAGTTGAAATAGAGGACAAAAAACAACGAAAGACATACAAAAAGTCTGGTGTAATAGCGAAAACAAAAATGTATCATATATCACTAAAAGTATCAGTAATATCAGTCAATATTTTTCAGTGTAATTTACTAATGATATAAATAGAAAAACGTTCTGCGTGTATTTTTACATTATTTACATTTTTCTTACGTACACTATTTTTCTAGAAAATACTAGTAGAAATAGAGGACAAAAAACAACGAAAGACATACAAAAAGTCTGGTGTAATAGCGAAAACAAAAATGTATCATATATCACTAAAAGTATCAGTAATATCAGTCAATATTTTTTAGTGTAATTTTCTAATGATATAGATAGAAAAACGTTCTACGTGTATTTTTACATTATTTGCATTTTTCTTACGTACACTATTTTTCTAGGAAAATACTAGTTGAAATAGAGGACAAAAAACAACGAAAGACATACAAAAAGTTTGGTGTAATAGCGAAAACAAAAATGTATCATCTATCACTAAAAGTATCAGTAATATCAGTCAATATTTTTCAGTGTAATTTACTAATGATATAAATAGAAAAACGTTCTACGTGTATTTTTACATTATTTACATTTTTCTTACGTACACTATTTTTCTAGGAAAATACTAGTAGAAATAGAGGACAAAAAACAACGAAAGACATACAGAAAGTCTGGTATAATAGCGAAAGCAAAAAAGTATCATCTATCACTAAAAGTATCAGTAATATCAGTCAATATTTTTCAGTGTAATTTTCTAATGATATAGATAGAAAAACGTTCTACGTGTATTTTTACATTATTTGCATTTTTCTTACGTACACTATTTTTCTAGGAAAATACTAGTTGAAATAGAGGACAAAAAACAACGAAAGACATACAAAAAGTTTGGTGTAATAGCGAAAACAAAAATGTATCATCTATCACTAAAAGTATCAGTAATATCAGTCAATATTTTTCAGTGTAATTTACTAATGATATAAATAGAAAAACGTTCTACGTGTATTTTTACATTATTTACATTTTTCTTACGTACACTATTTTTCTAGGAAAATACTAGTAGAAATAGAGGACAAAAAACAACGAAAGACATACAGAAAGTCTGGTATAATAGCGAAAGCAAAAAAGTATCATCTATCACTAAAAGTATCAGTAATATCAGTCAATATTTTTCAGTGTAATTTTCTAATGATATAAATAGAAAAGCGTTCTACGCGTATTTTTACATCATTTGCATTATTATTAAATACACTATTTTTCTAGGAAAATACTAGTTGAAATAGAGGACAAAAAACAACGAAAGACATACAAAAAGTCTGGTGTAATAGCGAAAACAAAAATGTATCATATATCACTAAAAGTATCAGTAATATCAGTCAATATTTTTTAGTGTAATTTTCTAATGATATAAATAGAAAAACGTTCTACGTGTATTTTTACATTATTTACATTATTCTTACGTACACTATTTTCCAGGAAAATACTAGTAGAAATAGAAATACTGCTCTTGCTGCAGATGAAAAAATTATAAGTTTTAAAATTTTGTCCTGATAACTTTGAAATAACAGTAATGTTCAAAATTAGGATCTTATTTATTGCTTTCAATTAAGTATACATTGAAAGGTTATTTGATAAGTTTTTAATTAAATACTGAAGCGGAGTGTTTCAAACATCTGAAAACTTCATATTCTGAGATAATTGGGGGGGGGGGAAATTACATGTCTAATGCAACGTATAATTTTCAAGAGTTGCATACAGGAGTAGAAATTTAATAAAAAGGTAGTCAATGGTCCATAGTCCAGTGATTAAAACATATTATTAGCCCGTACATATTTTTACTGGTCTTTTATACGTCTCAACTAGATTCTGTGTTTAAAAAAGGTTACTAAAAGTAATTTATATAAAAAATTACAATAGTAAGAAGATATTACAAGGCTACGGAGTTGAACATCAGTAGTCGTAAACCCAAAATTGGGTCGGCTGTTCAACGACGGTTATAAAATATAAAAATTATAAAATAGTAAAAACAGGAAGGCCGGGATAGCCTGGTTGGTAGGGCACTGGGCCCGTGTCCAAGAGTTCGTGGGTTCAATTCCCGCCGGTCGAAGACTCCCCGTGTAGTAAATGGTGACTGTTGCACGTTAAATATGTCGTGTCGCAAAGTTCTCCATGCTTCCATAACAAATCAATACCTCTGGAGGTACTGATCCAGGAGTTTTCTTTTCTTCTGGATTCGTTCAAAATTACAACAGTTGAACATTATCGTAAACCCAAAAAAAATTGAGTCGGCTGTTTAACGACGGATATAATATAAAAATAACGTAGTAAGAGGATGTAATGTTCAAAATTAGGATAAAATATGATATTTTGTGATACACAGACCGAAACAGGAAACTGAAAAAAAGAAAGAAACAGCGTGCCGTCTCTTTGCATCGATTACTTGTCGGAGGACCACTGATAATTATTTAATGGCTGTTCCAGTCAAATTTTGGTGCACGTGGACCATTGAATCACCGTTATATCGCCCTGGTTATACATCGGTGGATATTTTTAAAAATGAATAATTTTTAATAGAATAGAATTGAAATAATGAAGCCGAATATAAAATAATAGTACTGGAGATAATCGAAGAACATTTCTGGACTATATTTTCATAACTTGTTTTTAAAATCAAGATTTCCATATGATGTTCAAACTGGAATTTTACAAAATTATGCTATGCGTAAGTAACGTTACTCTAATTTGCTTCAGATCATAAACCCATATCATAGTCTTTATTATTTAAATAAAATGCATCAAAAATAATTTAAAAGCAACTGTGCAATTTTTCTTTAAAACATTCCTTAATTCTAAAGTAAAGACGCTCTCATAACATAAAGTGATGTTTAAAAATCAACTAAAACTAAACATTGCAACTATTATAAATCGTATTTTTAAATTATTACAATATTTAACATTACCACAATTAGGTAAAGATAGTTTCCATGCAAGTTTTTTTCTTAATTAAATATTTCATATATACATTTTTTTTCGTAATTAAATATTTCATTATATGCTCATGCCACAGTATTGCATGGAAATATTTTGGAGAAATATTTCGTTCGAAAAATATTAATTTAGATGATCCCTACACTTAAACTATAGAGGACGTAGACAATGACCATTAAAGCGTATGTAGTGATCAAGTAATCGATTAATTTAAAATGACATAATTATGAATTTGAATTACCCCGAAACGAGAAATAATTATGGCAACATTCGATATTTATTTTACATTTGATATTTAATTATTTATTTATTATTCTTATAGTCACTAAGACAATATTATTTTTCATTAGATATTTTTGTTTATTGGTTTATTCTCATTTTTCTTATTATATTTATTATCATCATCACTTCGAAAAGAAGAATGCACAAAAATTCCGCATTTCTAAAAACTCAAAACATTCTGTAACATTGAAAATGTTGTTACAAATTTCATTAAGTTACGTTTTAAGTCATGTTTTATTTACAAAGCATAAAATATGCTGTATTTTTATTCATAATTTATCTCCAAATCAAGCGATAGACTACAACATCAAAATTACATTCAGATGTCTTCATTTTTAAAAATGCTCACAAATAAATAATAACAAGAAAGCAAGAGAATGGCGAAACTTTATATTCTTTCTCAATAGCTATTTAAACTGTTCAGATAAAGATCTCTGAATCAAAAACAACCTTCCACGCATAAAAGCAAATACTCTTTCAATCTAAATGTTAATTCTTCAACGTTTAGTTTATTAGTAATTTTCTTTCATCAAAAACAATAATTTCAAAATTTAAAGTCAATTCTTTTCCTTGCATCTTTTATTATAAGGCCTACCTTTAACTTCTCTTCTGAATGCAATGCCATTGAAATTACAAGAGAAAACCTTCACGCACTAAGAAACAAGAATATTAGTAGTTGAAATTTGCCGAATATCTGCGTGTTACAAGCTATTTTTCTACATCGTTTAACATTTTATACAAAAGGTAGACCATTTATAGCTTTCTCTTTATTTTTGGAATTTTACAAATAAGGAAATAAAATGTTCGTGCTTTTTTCATTCACGTGAAAGATTGTTTTTTTTTTTAAAGTACTTTATTAAAGTACGCGAGATATTATTTAAAGGAAGTTATACTGTTGCATATTATATTAAGCAGTTATTAGTAGGTGGTGTTAATAATAACACATTTACAACGCTTTGAGACTATTAAATAAGTACAAAATTTAAGCAATTTAACATCTTGTGTGTAGTATTATAGAGCAAATATAAGAAATGTTGTTTCTGGCAGGTAGTCTAGTAGAAGCATTTTTAACAGTGGCAATTTTTTAAAACGTTCGGCTACTCATTCAAAAATTGAAAATTTTAAACAGTTAAAAAAAACCGTTTATATTAAAAATGTGAGACATTTTCAAAGCATTTCTTTAAATAGGGTAAATATTACAAGGTTCATTTACAAAATGAAGGAAAATTTCAAGAGACAAGCTTGAAATAAAATAATTTTTTTTAAATATTATGAAATATTCATAATAATTCCATGTTCAATATATTTTATTTTATAACCGGCGGTGAACAACGGACCCGATTTTTGAGTTTACGACTCTCAATATTCAACTCCGTAACTTTGAACTCAACCCAAAAGACAATGAAACTTCTAGATCAACTCCTGGACTAGCCTTTGTCGAGGATATTTTGACGAAACTAACCCACATTTACGATGGATGGAGTGGAAAACCTCCTACGGTTAGCCCGGCAAATGAATTTTAATCAGTGATCCGTCTACCACTGAGGATATTTTACGTTAACACTGTGGTGAGGGTGAGCCGGTAGTGAAATTCATATCGACCAGCCACAGCTGGAATTAGAAGCAGGATCATCTCAATTGGAAGCGAGCACTCTATCCCCACAACCACCACGGCTCCATATATATTATTTTACTTTATTTTGTAAACGTCGTTGAACAGCTGACCCAATTTTTGGGTTTACGACTTATAATGTTCAACTCCGTAGCCTTGAAATTTTGAAACCAATCCAGAAGGCGAGGGAACTCCCTGGGTCAAGTATTGGAAGAAAATTGCATTCGTGGAGATAACTTCTTGATGAAACTCAGCCGCATTTGCGTTGCATGGAGAGGAAGATCACGAGAACCTCCCACGGGTAGCATGACGGCAAAGGGACTCTGACCCATGATCCGTCTACCACTGAGGATATTTCCCGTCAGCACTGTGGTCGGGTGCAAGTCGGATGCGGATTTGTATCGACCAGCCATCGGCAGGATTTGAACCTGGTTCGCCTGATGAAATGCTCATGGGGGCATTTTTTTATGAAGTAAATAGTTATCCGGTGTCAACTAGCGGACAGTTTTTTAATCAAACAAACATTTATGGTTTATAGTCCCCGACTTGGACAGTAGTGATTTATTAAATCCTGCTTTAAGTTTTTTCTAGCATAAATGCAAATTTGAGACCTCTATTTTACAAACTCATCCACAAGGCCATTCAAGGTCATGTTGACCATACAATGGTCAACATGCCTTGGTGGCTCAAGGGATGGAGAGCTCGCCATCTAATAAAGTGACCTTTGCTCGAATCCCAGCTATGACTGGTCAATACCAATTCTTCCCCGACTTACACCGACTACAGAGAGGACGGATCATGAGTTACCATTGCCGTCAGGCTAACCGTGGGAGGTTTTCGTGGTTTTTTTCCTCGAATTATGTTGCGTTGTTTACCAAAAATGTCATTACCATACAGTACGATATTTTTACCAATTTTTTTCCCATTGCGGATCTATTCATTAACTTATATATTCAACTGTCAGACCCGACATGTATTGCGTTTTTACAAATCGATTCACCCATTCACTAACCCTCATGTTCCCTGAATCCCTAATTCTCTAATATGTCGATTCATTGATTACACTCTGTAACAAAAAAATCGACGCACCAAGAACGCACTAAGACGGGCAAAATCGACCCTCGATCAGGCTGGAATGATGCCGACTGGAGACGTATAGTCTTTAGCTACGAATCCCGCTTCCAACTGTGTTCTGACGATCATCGAAGACTTGTTTGGAGACGCACAGGGCAGAGGAGGGATCCTGCCTTCACTATTGCACGCCACAACGGCCCTCAACAAGGCATTATGGTCTGGGCTGCCATTTCCTTTGACAGCCGACCCCTTTGGTAGTCATTAGAGGTACACTTACTGCACAGCGGTACGTCGACGACATCCTAAGACCTGTTTTGCTACCGTTCCCTTTGCAGCACCCCGGGCTGGTTTTTCAGCAGGCAATGCCAGACCACATACGGCACGTGTTGCTATGAAATGTCTGCGAGCTTGCGAAACTCTTCCTTGGCCTGCCAGATCACCAGATCTCTCTCCCATCGAGCATGTCTGGGATATGATGGGAAGGCGATTGCATCTTTCACGGAATGTTGGTGACCTCGTTCGACAATTGAATCGAATTTGGCAGGAAATACCGAAAGAGACCATCCGGTAGCTTTATCGGTCTATGCCACGCCGTGTGGCAGCTTGTATCCAGGCTAGAGGCGGGTCAACGCAACACCTTATTGAACTTGTTACTGTAACTCTGAAATAAATTATTCAATTGTTCTGAAATTTTAGTCATTTACTATTCTGTACATTGTCTTCCTATCCACCAATTTTCGTTTCAATCGGACAACTCCTTCTTGGTGCGTCGATTTTTTTGTTATAGAGTGTAGCTTCATTTCCATCCTCGTTTTTTTTTATCATTCATTCACTCGCTATGTTAATAACCATTCATAATAGCAATAGCAGTAACATGCCATTCATAAAAAATATTGAATGGCAAAATATTAAACTTCAAGACTTATTTTCCCAGTCTAACATGCATTTGCAAAAATGTATTAATAAAAAAAGAAAAAACATAATAAAAGCAACTTAAAATATGCTTTTTTTTTATTTGCTGTGATTCGAGGTATCATTCGATGAGAAAAAATTAACTCTCTAAGGCAATCTAGAAAGTTAGTTGTTATTCATTGGATTAACACTTAATGAAAGATTTATCATAAATGCAAATAAATCATTTTGAAATTATCTCTGATACGGATAATTCAAAGAAACTGGTTCTGGGTAAATGTAGAGCCAGAGAAAATGATATCTAAGAAGAAAAAGGGATGTGTAAGAAGAAATACGATCACGTCCAAGAAAAGACCCCCAGGTCATCTCTTAAAATGAACCCGGTGCAAACTTGTAATATATCTCGTCTTGCTAGAGGGCTTAAGATGATGTACCGATTAATTTTAATATTTGCTACTAATTACACATCACTCGCGTAATAGATTTCTAATACTTTCATTCTAATTTGCTCCTGAAAGTTAAATTCTTCTAATCATGCAAATAGAAGTGTGAGTGAGATAAACTACTTTTGAGTGAGATAAACTAAGTCTGAACTTTTGAGCGAGATAAACTAATATTAACAAAAACATTCTTATGTTTTAATACCGTGCTATGTCAAAGTGCAAAATAATACTTAAATTTGATTAAAGGAAGCTACAGTTCAATTGAACGAAAACATAGTTCAATTTAATGCCTTATGATAGTACAATACAAAATATGAGAGTAAAATACAGTTTAACGCCTTATAAAGGTAGCAGTAACTTTGAATATTATATAATAACTGGAAAGTTATATCTTGAATGTCCAAGATACTGATATTTAAATTTTTCTGAGAGTGTATGACTATTAATAGTGTATAATCACGGTCATAATAACAGTGTATAATATATAATAGTAAATACAGAGCTGCGGTGGCTCAAGGGACAAAGAATTCACCTCCCTATTGAGGTGAAGCAAGGTTCGAATCCCAGCGGTGGCTGGTTGATACGAATTCTGCTCCCGACTCGTACCGACCATAGTGCAGACGTAAAATATCCTCAGTGGTAGACAGACAGATCATTGGTTAGAATCCCCTCGCCTTCAGGCGAACCGTGGGAGGTTTTCACGATTTTCCTCTCCTTGTAACGCAAACGCGGATTAGTTCCATCAAAAAGTCATCCTCAAAGGCAAGTTTTTGCCCATGCTTGCTGCAGGAGTTCCCTTATCTTCTGAGTCGGGTTCAAAATTACACGGCTATGGTGTCGAACATTACTAGTCGTAAACTCAAAATCGGATTGGTTGTTCAATGCCGGTTATAAAATAAAATAGTAAATACCAAATAATACTTGTTTCTAAAAGAACAAGTAAAAGAATAAGTTGTCAAAGAAAACAGAAGCATTTTTCTGTGAAATATATAAAAGAAAAGCTTAATTCTTCTTAATCAATAGATAACACAGTGTTGACTATTACGACTATGCCTAGTCGTAACATTAGGTTAGATATGCACGATTTTATTGCTACTTCAAAGCCATTAGTATTTCTAGCTACGCTAATTTTGTTACTTTTATTCACACTAGGTCAACGTCCTATTTCTGTGAAATGTGTAGCACAAATGCCTGGTAAAATAGCACTATTTTGTGCTTATAGAAACTTTGCATGAAGAACTACTCAGACATTACTCTAAAAGCAAGCGATCATTCGGTCAAAGCAATTTTAAATTGAAATAAGACATGAGTTTATCCTTGATATGGATCTTAGGTTTTTAAGCCTTACACTAACAGACAAGTGAATGAAAGAGGAACATAATCGTTCCTGGTTTCTCGCAAACTTCAGATTTGTTTTCATCAATTGCCCACTCAGCCGTTCCCTCGCGGTCAAACTGGACCCGCTCTACAGTCCACTTCTCACGGTCATCTAACTGATTTAGGTTTTTAGTGCGATTGATAATATGGCAAAAAAAGAATAGGATGTAGCAGGAAGTTCGTCAAATACAACAGCTTCCTTTCAAGTTGATTTTAACTTAAAGAATAACTTTGTTACAGATTTTTAAATGTGTTCGAATTTGCAACAAATTTAATGTGCTTTTAAGTTAGTAGCAATCATTTTATCGTACTTTTTGAATTAAATTGCATGATAATTATGGATCGACTTGAACGGAAACATAGTTTAAGTTAACATCTCATCTACGAAACATAGTTTTGGTTCATTTTTTAACAAAGAAACATAGTTTAAGTTAACATCTTATCACGAAACATACACTGAGAAAAAAAAGACTCTATGCCTTTCTGGCTCTATGAGAACACCAAAAGGTTCAGTAATTTTTACCGACGCACTTTGGTAATGATTTAGGTAAAACTAAGAATAAAATATGATTTCATAATAGGTGATAAAATTTGGAAAATGTGGTAAAATTCGGTATCATGATACCTTACAGCATGGCACTTCATCCAGATAAATTTATTTTTTCAGTTTTAATTTTTTTTACTATATATATGGTAATAAGAACTACAATTTTGAAAACCAGAATTTTTAATTGCCATATGAACAAAAAAAGAGCCAAATTAATGGTTAAATACAGCATATGTTAGGGTTTCTTTAATTAGAATTATGATTTTTTTTACCAGAAATGTCATTTCCATGCAGTACGGTAATTTCACCAATTTCTTTTTCTCCACGTAGTTTATCAACGAATTACGAGTTTATCAACTAATCTTATCAATGAAGTAAAAAGGTTGCAGTAATTTTGCACCATATTATGTTTCAACATTGCATCAATTTTCTTCCAATAAATAATATGTATATAAATGGTATGGTGTATAAATGGTTTTATTTTAAGTAGGCCATTTATATATTGAGAGCAACTCTTATAAGAACGAGTTTAACTAGACAAATGGTACCAATTATTTAGTTTGTTTTACTGATAATTAGTTTTATTTTTGACAATTTATCTTTAAGAAAGTTTTTTAAGTTGATGGTTCAAGGATATTTCAGATGTGATCATAATTTATTTTTTGTTGAGTCATAATTCAAAAATAATGAATGCTTTTAATAAGAATAAACTACCAAAAAGAATCTTTTTGAACAACGCCAAAACAAATAGAACAAAACTATTTTTCCAACGCTAATAGGGAAAAAAGTTTACACGAATTTTAAAAGTTCATAACAGGATTTTCTTTTATTTGCCGTGTGAACTCCAACCCTTTCTTTAATTATTTGAGCATAATGTATTGCTTATGATATGGTTATGTTAATGTTATGAATGTATCATAAGCATATTTCTATTTGTTTTTTAAAGGTCATAAACTAAAGAATTCATGTTCTTCTGCTTATTCTTGAAACTTTAATTAACTTACTAGATAACGACACATACACAAAAAAATATCGTGGGGTTGAATTGGGTTATATTGATGGTGGCAACGTACAATAATTATTTTATCTAGCGTAAAATGTAGGGCACAAGCACATACGGTTTTCTCATTCAGAAACAAAATTTATATCATGAAAAAAAAATTTTATTTATAGTTCGTTAATAGACGGAACCTATACAGAAAGGTATGTTGAGAAGGCTAATATTTTCACTTCAACAACCTAGATTTTTAAGGCTGATATAATAGAAAAAATAGAATAGGAAGTCAATCAAATACGACAATTTCACTCAGCTAGATTTGAATCAATGCTAATTTATTAAGATAAGAAAACAGTACTCTTCATTATTTTACAAAAGTCCAATTAGTGTAGACATTTTTCTGAAACGAAAGACTAGTGAATGGATAAAATAAAATTCAAAGTGAATAAGTAGCTTATAGTTACAGCAACAAAAACCAGCGAGAAAAGATAATTTTATTTAAAATCAAAATTATAATAGCCGTATGAAATAATGTAATTATAGACAGTGTCTCCAATCGATGCGATGCAATAAAAAGTCGATCAAATATGACAGTTCTACTGAAATTAACTTTAAAAAGTAATTTTAGTCATCAAGAACAATTTCTAAAAACAAGAAAAATATTCTTCAATATTTTATAGAAGCCTAATTAGTGTCAGTGACATTAAAAAAATGTGAGATATTAAATAAAATAAAGCCTCGAAATGGATATGCAGTTTAGTGGCTAAAAATATGACGAATTTTCTCCTGCAAAAGCAAAATTATAATCTTTGGGAGAAATAATTTATTTATACTTCTTTTATAAACTGATTATAAATAAGTATAGTATATTGATGAAAACATTATCGATATTTTCATATCACTTATCTTAGAACCTTATGAAACTGGAAGTAGATCAAATAAAACAGTTACCATGAAATTGTTTTTAATGATGGTGTGTGTAAAAAAATACTAGCCGTCAATATTAATTTCATAAGACAAAGAAATAATGTTTTTCATTAATTTAAAAAACTCTAAGTATTAACTGAGACATTTTTCTTAAAAAGAGATGAGCTATAAAAGTGACTTGACAATTTATCGGCAAGACATTATATGACAAATTTTCTCTTTCAAAATCAAACTTCTAATCATCGGAAGATATTATTTATTTATACTTCTTTTACATGCTGCCTCTATATAGTATTGAACATTGAATGAATTTTCGAATTTTCACTTCACTTATCAGAAACTATAGAACTAGAGCGCGATCAAATGAAATAATTATTCTAAAGTTGTTTTTTATACTGGTATATTTAATAAAGAATGCTATCATCAATACTAATTTCATAAGATGAGAAAGTTATGCAGTTCATCATATTATAAATATCTAATTAGTGTTGAAAACATTTTTCTAAAAATAAAAAAAACGGGCAAATGAATAAAATAAGTCTTTAAAGTGAAAAGACAGTTTATTGATGGTGATGGTAAAACATAAATAATTACATCTCACAACGTAAAATAGCGTGCAAAAAGATGAGAAGAAATTTCTCTCTCAAAAGCAAAACTATAATCATCGAAAGAAACTGTTTATTTATATTTCTTTTATATAATGAATCTATATAATATTAAATATTGAAAAAAATATCAATATTTTCACATCACTTATCTCAAGAATCTATAGAACTGGAAGTCGATAAATAAAACAATTTCCCTGGTGTTGATTTTAATGCTGGTATGTTTAAAAAAAATTGCTAGTCATCAATACTAATTTCACAAGACAAAACAATAATACTCTCTTCAGCCTTTTTGAAAGTCCAGTAATTAGTGTCGGAGAAATACAAAAAAAAAAAATTCAACTGTCATATTCTTTATGTCTATAATTTTATCTTTGATATATTCATATCGACAGCTCGGTAAAATGATGAAGATTGTTAAATAAATAAATAAATAATGGATGAAGAATTAAATCGTTGTGAACACGCATATGATATTTATTCATATATTAAAAAAGGGTTTTAAGAGTTATTCATTTGATATAAAACGCATTAGTTTGATATTCACTTCTACCCTATAATTACTTCGGAACTACAAAAATGCATTTGTTCGAATTTGTTTATAATTAAATCATGTGTATTTATCTTTATATGTAAATGGAATGTAGACTACAATTTAAACAATAAAATAGTGATATTTTTTTAATGAATTCTTCATCTTGTTTTCAGGAAACAATTATTAATATTAACGTTTTAAGTAGTGATAAATATTTTGAACTTAATTAGTGCTAAAGATTATTATAAATTAACTATTTAATGTTACTTTGTAAATAAATGTGACTTTATGGTTTATGAATTACGCATCTTATGTTACATTTTTATACAGAAAGAAATTAATTTCCTGTAATAGTCTTAGTTTGGATTATTTCAATTCCTATGAAAATTAATAAAGTTAATTTAAAGTTCAGATTTCAAAACACTTTGAATGAAGGTATCTTTATTTGAAATTTTAATGAATACAATTTTTAAAAAAATGTGAAAATATTTTATCGTCCTGTTTGTCAAAGAAAAGTTCCATAAACTTTAAAAAAAGTTAGGTGCAAAACCAAGTATATACTTTAAAGGATAAATACAAATAATACAAAATTATTAGTTTATTTATGATTATATCTCTATTAAACTCAAGCGCAAAAATGGCCATGCTTTTTTTTTAATCAATAACCTATATTCATGACCAAAAAACAGTGTGTAACTAATTTCGGTCTTTTATTAAATTACTTTTAAAACAGTCTTTTGAGTCGCTGCACACTTTAGAGCAGTACTTCTCAGCGTGTGCATCGGGTGGGAAAGCTAGTGTGTTACGGGAAATTGCCAAAGTATGCTGAAATTATTTTTGACAAAAAATTGAAATTATGTTGTTTTAGCTTTAAAACAGAAATAGCAAATTATTATATTTTCATTAATAATTGGAAGAAAAAATAATGCTGAGAAGCATTAAAGTTAAATTTAAGCTGCTTTTGGGTTACCGTTGAAACTCCTTAAAAAAATTAAAGAAAAATCAATAAGTACTATAGACAACAGAAGACGAACAGCTTATTGATTGAAGGAGCGATAAAATTTACCTTTCAGCATTCTTCGGTAAAAACTTTGTTAAGCTTTGACTTTTTGTTAAAACTTTGGAAACCTCAACTAGCTTGAAATCTATTAAAAGTCCTTTTGCTTTTCTATGGTTAAACGAATTTGAATTTTCAGCCTTGGTGAATATCAAAACCTAAAAGCAAGAATGCCTTATAAGTTGTCAATGACATGCAACATTGTCCATGCATTTCAAAATCTCGGCTCAGCTGTTAAATAAATTTTGCATATTTTTTTTTAAATACAAGTTTGTTCAGAAATATTACGTTTATGCGTTCAGAAATTTTACGTTTATGTGTTTAGAAATTTTGCAAATCATTTTAAATACTTGACTAGAATGTAAAATAGCGTGCTGTAAACCAAAAAATGTCATGAAAACACTATTTAGATTTTATAAGTTTATATTAGTTTTGCAAGTTTGTAAATTTTCATCATGAATTTCTAAGTTAAGAATATTACTGAGAATTCAAATTACATTTTCATGCATCTAAAAATTTTCTGTAAGTTGTTATTAAGAATGAAAAATACTATTAAAATAACGTTTTTTTTTATTTACTTTCTTTGCAGTTCAACATAACTAATTTTCGTTGTTTTCGGAAAGGATTTCAGTTTATGAAATAGGAAATACTTCTATATACAATAGATATGCATGTAAAAATTTGAGAAAGAATTCATATCTTGCTCTGTAGTTCTGTCCAGCACAATAATGGACACAAATGAAATCTCTTATCTTTCTTCAAAAAGCTATTCTGGGCACGAATTTTACATTTAAGCTAGTTTTTGGTTAAATCCCCAGTCATGTTCCGGTCATATAATAGAATTAATCTGTGAGAAAATAAGAGCCCGAAGATACATTTTAGAAAGATTAATGATTATCGAATGGAAAACTCGTAGTTAAATTATGTCACGTATGATGTGATGGGAGAGTTTCGCATCGAGTGAAATTTTTTTGCAGAGTTGGTAAATAAGGAAATAAACTCGCAGCGGCTCTTTTAACCTCTCCTAATTAGCTTTCTCGATTCGGTTAAAGAGCTTGAAAAATCTCATCAATTCTTTGATGAGCTTTTCGAAATTTTTGTTTCATTTAGTTGTTGCCGGCCATTTATCATAATAATGAGGTTTGATGAGAGACATGCTGATATGTTGATTGTTGTCGAACATAAGATGAAAAAGTGTGTCTTACGGCATTTGTGGAGAAACAAAATGGCATAAAGTCAATGCAGTTGTCTTTTTTTGTATAATTTAAACTATTACAATAAAACAATTAGCAAATTATCATTTACTAAGAGAGGAAGGAAAATATAATTTTAACAAATCGGGAAATTAAAAACAGCTGGAGAAACGCAAATTAAAAAAGTTAGCAGTAGCTATGATCCTATATAGCCCCAGAATTCCTAAACTCGGATCTGTAGAACACTGGGATTTCCTTAAATCTTCTAAAAGTTCTATAAAAAATTTACATTTCTCAACTCAGTAAATATAACATGCTATAAACTTCTAGAATATTGTTTTTTGAAAAATCGTCAAACCACCTTCATGTTTTTAAGTTTTCCACGACATATAGAAAACCTGCAAATTATGTTTATATTCACTTTATATTTTTGAGACATTGTCTTGGTAGAATGTTAGCATAGCATCAATGGATAATATGATATAGTTTATCATGAATAATACCAATAATTATAACCATTACTACAGCAATTAATCATCATAAAATAACATTAAAAAAACTCTAAATTAAAGAATGTTAAAAATTTAATTCTAGCTTTCTTCAGCATTCTTTTCAAATATACGCCCAAATTTTGTCAAATAGTCTTCGTTCTCAGTTTAAAATAGGTATAATTTTTTATACCTGTTTTAAACTTATAATTTATTATGTATTAATCAATTCAGGTATAATTTTTAAATACTTTAAAGGGTTTTGGAGTTGACCAGGTATATTCTTACATTTGTTTTATCTTTCTATTATTTTTAGCAAAGATTTATTTGTTTATTTATTTTGAGAAAGAATCGTTTTTGATACGATTTTGATTTAAACAAGCAGACGATTTTTTGTGTTAAAAAATTATGTAATAAAACAATAACTTCTCACCAGTCTGATATATTACCTTTAATTTATTATACTACCTTCAATTTATAACATTATCTTCATTTTGTTATACATTATGGAACTTATCCTGATAGGTTTATTTTTTCAAAAATACTGATTTATGAACTGAAGGGAAAAACGAGAATATGGTTGAAATGAAAACGATTTTTTGAACATTGTAATATAGAATTCTTTTTTATTTGTTTATTTTTTCAAATTTACTATTTTGACTGTTTTTTTAGTAGAATTTTTCCATCTAATAACTTTTACGAATTTCGGAAATCAAACAAGACCATGAATTCCAAATTTGTTTTTAGTTTTTTATTCTATTTTTCGTTACTTTCTGAGAATATTTGGATCATGCAGAATACAAAATTCTCAAATTTCAGCCATTCAAAGGAAGCGAAAGGATTTTAAAGGTGAGTACTTGCATAAAAGTATAGTCAATTTTACCCAGTGATTTATATCGAATAATTATTCAATATCAATAATTATTCGATCAAATCGATATCAATCAATTCAAATAATTATAGGATTATACTTTACCTAAGTCCTGACTTTTTTTAAACTGTCTTAATTTAACAATTTTGCTAGAAATGAATTCTTGCACAATTTTAAAGGTTTGATTTCAGCATTGCGTCAAAATGTAAGAACACTGTTTTGAAAATATTATTATTCTAATAAGATAAGAGTATTATCTCATTTCGTTGCAGTATTTCATAGTAAATATCCAAATCTGCACAATCATTTCCATTTTTTTGTTAAAAACTGCTAATTAATAAGTATTTAAATAAAGTACAAATACTTCATAAGGTATTTTCCCTGTAAATAGTTGTTTAAAGCCGTATAGAAAAATGCAGTAAACACATTATTTTACATGTCTATTAAAAGGAAATTAATTACTAAACATATTACATGAACACGTTAATAATATTTTGTTAAACTATCTTCTGATAAAAAAAGTCTAAAATAGGTAAGCTTAAAGAAGTACAAAACGAAGGGACGAATTTAATGATGTCGAAGGGATGAGATACTAAATTCACCACTTGAAAGCAGGGACTTTCTTGAATTCATCATTGTTGCTTATTATCCAACTTACATTGAACAAACTTAATTTATTAAACAATTGAATTTATCATTTTATATAAAAAAACTAAACAAAATTTTAAAAAATAATAAAATAATTACAAATATAATTTATTTTATAAACCAATTTTGAAAAAAAGTCGAGCTTTTTACCTATAAAAATGCCATAAAATCTATGAATATGAGCAAGGAATCGACAATTTCTTATGCAAAACATAATAGTTGCCTAGGAATGCTATAAAAAATTCCGAAATAAAGTTTTTTTTCGAAAATAAATAATTTTTAAAACCAGAATATATAAAGGGAAATAGATTTAAATTAAATCATTTCATATTCAAAATACATCGATACAAAATACATTGGTAACCTTGGATAATCTATTATTCAAGTAGTACTTGGCAATTAAAGATAATTTTTGAAAAAAGAACTTCTTAAACCGACAAATCAGAATACTTTTAGAATTAAAAAATAATACATAGGTCATAATTTAATATAACTTTTTCTAATGATTAATATTCATTTCATAATGTATAGATTTCGTAAAAATTACGAAAACCTCGTTCTGATAAATATTATTTAAAATTTTATTTCTATGTAACATAAAATAATTACAATGCTCTCCCCCAAAAAAGGCAAATTAATTAGTCATTAATTTAAAATTAAAAATTTCGCTATGATAAATATTTTGTATCACAAAAACTACTGTTTGCAAATTTAAATTTAATTAATTAAGACTAATTTAAATGCACATCCCAATTTCTTTAAAAGAATATTTCTATGATTCAAATAATTAAATTTGAAAATTGCGAATATCTTGTTCTGATAAATATTGTTTATTTCCTTTCTATGTAATATAAAAACTATAATAATAATATTGTTTTGAAGAAAAAAAAAAGACAAAGCAGCAAAAAATCTATAACATATTCAAAAAATAAAAATTTCATTATCATAAATATTTTATGCAACAATAACTACTGTTTGCAAATTTAAATTTTATTTATTTCGATTAATTTAAAGTGCACATCCTCGTTCTCTATTACAAAGTTCAAACGATTCAAGTAATTAGATTTGAAAATGTGAATTCTACGCTCACCTGACAATGGACCGCAATCCGAACTATTCCCAAAAGATAAACGCGAGAAGAGGAAGAAGAAAAAAAAAAAAGAAAAGAACTCAAAACAACACACACCGCACTCTTTCAAAATATACGTCAGATCAAGTTCGGCACATGAGTCGTTTTGTTTTCATTCTTCAATGTTCAGTTTTCCACAATGAAAATTAGTTTCGGTACCGGCCGGCGATGAGCGCGCATGCGCAACACAAGCTTGGCCCGTAAACTAGCCGCTAAGGTTCATGCCAAGTAAATCGTTACGAGTTTCAAATTAGTATTCTACCTTTTTATATTTCAATACACCTGACTGAGGCAGTGCGCACAGCCAAAGTTTGTACCGTCAATGAAGTATTTGCCGCTTTTTGCTTCTATGATTACGTTGGGAGTTGTCTCAGTTATGGGAACGAACTTTTTTTTTTACCAAGGACAGAGAAACCTGTTCTTAGACAATTTATTAATTCTGCCTGAAACGAAGGCATATCTAAAATTCTCAAGGAAGAAAAATCAAATGCGAAAGTTCTGAACTTCCCCAAATTGCAACCCCTCACAAGAATTATCTAAGCGCGCATGGTTTGATTTTGCAATAAAATTTGTTTTGTGCTTTACTTTGTCTATTGACAGAAAACTTTTTCCTTATTTTTTTTTTCCTATTAGGTCGATATATTTATTTTTATTTTGTCACAAATCTTTTCGCTTTACTTATTGAAGTGAATTATTATTGTTAGAATGTGTTCTGTTGGTGATTCCACAATATTGTCTTTATTATAACTTATAATTTAAAGCGTTATTCATCAAAAAAATTGAGACGTAACATTGAAACTTAAAAAAAAAAAAAATTATGCATATTTTGTGGCTTGTAAAAGCTTATTTTTGGTGGAATTATGAATACAGAAATTATTTCAGAAATCCATTAACTGTATAATTTTATTGTGTCATATTTTTTTTTTTTTTTAATCTTTCACTTAGTCTCCAAATATCACGTTATAAAGGCTTATTAATACATGAATATAAAATATTAATATGATATCGAGACAGCTTAAGATTTTATCCGGCATATTCGCTTAACTAATAAAGTAATATTCGTCCAAATTTAATTTAAATTAGATTGATTATATAGATTTATTAGATTTAATATATTATTATTAAGAATTTAAATTTACGTTTTAAGTACTGGTATAGGTTTGACATAAGAGTTATTAACATCTTGTTTTATCCTTTTTTTTAAAAAATTCATGCATTTTCTTTCAAATAAATAAATTGCTTTTCGCCAACAATATAAATCAAATGATTTCATTAAAATTACGATTTTAATTTTTTTTACAACTTAAATATTAAAAGGAATGAGTAAAGAAATTTGCATTTCTTTTCAAGAAATTTAGATTCAAGAGGGGAAAAAGTATCGGAAAAAAATTTCAAAATTGTTGAACAGGAATGTATAACATTTATGTACATAACTGACAGACTTATAAAAGAACAAAAAACTGATATTTAAATTAAAGTAAAATTAAGTTATTAATAATTCAGAAAATGAAAATATTCAACACTTTCTTGTATTTGTATTTACTATCAGCTGTATTTGCATAAAAAAAATACGTTTTTGCCCTTATTAGTCTGAATGAAAATATCATATTTTAGTATAAGAAAAGAAAACAATTAATTCTATGAATTTAATACGCTTTTTTCTGGTATTACTAATTAATGTTTTTTTTTTTTTTTTTGAAGATTAGTTTAATCCTTAAATGAATTGGCGCAAAAAGTATAGAAAAAAAAGTGAAGGAAATTCTTCGATTTCACAATAAAGGATAGAATTATTGATTGTAAAATTATAAAAATTTAAATTTATAAAAATTTAAATTTATAAAATTTTATATTTTTAAATTATCTTCTTCTTCATCTTCTTCTACGTTTTTAAATTATGTTTTTCTAAAAAAAAATATCCTAAACGTGTATTCTTCCTTAGTGTGTGATATTTAAACTCAATAATTTAAGTCATAAAGAAGAGAAAAAAAAAATATTTTTTTTAATCATAATTTTTTCACCCTGCTTTAAAGTGGTTCAAAGTAGTACAAGTACAAATCGAATGGTACTCTCGTTACGAAAACACCTGGCCCATATATTCATCATGCTGTTACACTGTAAAAACTGTGGTGCAATATATCACCAAATTTGGTGTTAAATAATCCAAACAATTAAACGAATTTATATAAGTCGATAGGCAATAATTTCGATTCTTATATTAACGCATACATGTAATAAGTTGCAATCAGAAATCAAATCTTCAACAAGAAATAAATGATTTATTGTTTCTATAAATACAAAATGAATAAATATGCCTCTAATAAAAAATTAAGCTATGACGAAAACCATATTCTTTATGCATTATGCTAATTTCGAAAATAATAAGAAGAAACATTCTTTTTAAATTGAGGGTGGAGCTTTAACTAGTGCTTTGAAGGGGAAAAAATAAGCCATTCGCATGGTGTACACATGAGTTAAAATATGCTATTTCGAGGATCGCACTTTCGATTTATCCGCTGTTAAAAATGCCAAAGCAATTTATTATAGTTTAACAGATGGTTCGAAATATCCATTAATCACAGCGATATTACGAGAAAGTTTGCGGGATTTGAATAATTGTAGTGGTAGTTACGCTACAATACTTTCCCACATAAATTTCATCTGTTATAGAATTCGATGAATGGATACCACTAGTTTTTTCATTGCTGTTTTCTGAGAGGCCGGTAGAGCTGTATTAAGATCACGGTTGTGAGAGTGGTCACTCCTGTGTTGCAATTAGCAGTCAAGTGTGTACATGGCCCCGTTGGCGTGTTTGAGAATGAGTAGCAACAGAGTGAGGAGGACAATGTCAAAGTTTCAATTAGCAAGTCAACTGTTCACAGTGATCCATCCATCAAACTAGACGTTTTCATATTGAGCTGAACAAGGGGAGCGTGTTTAGATCACGTCAGGGTCACCAATGGGAGACTATGCTCTCGACTAAGCAAGCCGTTATCTATCAAAAGGTACCTTCATATAGAATCGAGTTAACATGTCTTCTATACTAGTGAGTGGGGATGGAATAATTTCAGTGACAGTTACTGTACAACCAAGTTGCGACAGCGCAAGCTGCTGATATCACAACGGGAAGAATATTTGAAGAAAAAATTGTAAGATTAAATAAAGCAAAATAAGTTATTGCCTTATAAGAGAAGTGAAACTGCTACCACAAGAAATCCGAAAAACATTAAGAAGAAATAACATACTAAATATTTCCTTGGGAATACCACAATAATATTGTATCAATATAGCCGAAGCAACATATATCAATACAATAGTGTGGGGAGCACTCAAAAAATTTTTTAACAAAATAGAGATAATGAGAGCTAATGAGAATTTTAGTGTCTTAAAGACATTTTTGCTGCATAAGGGACTTTAATCCAGAAAAGGAAGAAAACAGTCCCAAATCTCAGCCATCTTGTGTCGGAAGAGACTTTCAAATATAATATATGCATTATAAAAAAATTTATCCATTTGTGGTGTTGACCACAAGTAGAATAGGAAGGATAAACATCACCCCATATCGTTTTACCAGATAAGGGTAAATGTCAAACTTCGAAAAAGCTTAAAGGGTAGGAAATCCTAAATAAAAGGGTCAACATGTTCATGAATACCATGTTTTTACAGGTCATATTCGGTATTACATCACAGCTCCACAGGGATGTAACCAATTGTTTATACACATCATTTAAAGCAAAAATATACAATGACTAATGAAGCAGAATTACTAGATGCTAGCTCTATCTAATATGCATGCATTGTATATAATTACATTCGAAGAAACATTGTCCCTAATGGTAGTGATAGAAAAAAATCGTAAATAAATAATGCCGAAAATTAACTGAATGCATACGTAGAGGAAAAGCACCTTAAACTCAATATTATTCTTACATGCGGTATCCATACCGTATCTGAGTGCTATTATGAACTCAACCAAAAACAATTAAAAATACCTGTGAAGGTTGTGAAAATAACATTGACGGTGAAAACACATTGAGCGAGCATGTGTTAGAATAAAAAATTTTAACCTTTGAGGAGTTTTTAAATTCGTCTTTGAAGCGTAAACGGAGAAAAAAATTCTGATAAAATTACCGTGATGTAGAGTATTGACATTTCTGGTAAAACAAAACCATAATTCTGGTTAATAAAACCTAAATATACGGTATTTAAACCACTCATCGGTATTTTTTTCGTTTATATGGTAACGGTGTACCACGAATTCTGGTTTTCAAAATTATAGTTCTTATTATAGAACATTTAGTAAAAAATACAAAACTGAAACATAAATTTAACCGAATAAACGGTTTTTATGCCATGCTCTGATGTATTATGATAAAATTTCCAAATTTTACCACATATTTTAAAACCATATTTTATTTTCAATTGTACTGAAATCGTTACCAAAATGCTTCAGTAAAAATTTACTGAACTTTTTGCCGTTCTCATAAAGCCAGAAACACTGTAAATTTTACCATATTCTAGTTGCTTAAGCCATACTTTTTCTCAGGTGCAGTTGATTAAGAAATTCATGAAGATACGCATAAAATTTTCATCATTTAAAAAGACTAGATTTTATCACTTTCAACGTGTTGTTTTTTTAGTTTATTAATATTTATCTTAAACACCACAATTACTTGTTTGTCTACGTGTTGTTGGTTGACTTTGGCATTTTTGACAACTGAAGTATTTACTGGTTGAAATTAAGAGAAATTATTGCTTTTACTTTGGAATCTCCTTAAAATATTAATTCTTCTATTATTGCTGCAATTACTAATCGCTCATCTTATTATAAGTTGATGTTGAATTAAAATTGAAAAAAAATATTGATCGTCTAAAAATTCTAATTTTAACTTGCCAGTTGTGATATCCGTACTGATGTCGTTAAATTTTTTTTTAACTCTGTTATTATAAGATATTGTTTATCTTTTTTTTTTTTCAAATTGATGTTGATTTAAGTATTCAGGTATGATCCGCAATTTGTTGTCGCCATGATAATGCTGAATTGATGAAACGTTTTGGGGCGTAATGACTCGATGAAATAAGGTTTTTTTTTTCGTAATGACACTTTAATGTCAGGCATTGAAGCGTTTAAGACACTGATCGTCAGCTAAGTTCAAATATTTTCCATCAAATAAAATGTCAGTTCCTGTCAGCTCAATTTTTTTAAATCTTACGTTTAGTTATGAACAAAACATGTTTGTCCTCATTTATTACTCATTTTTTATTATAACTTCTATTATTATTCCACAGTAGGATATATATATATATATATATAAATACAAGAAAACACGATCCCACATCCTTATTTTCTTATGTCTATAATTTTTCTTTTATATTTTCTTCTATATTTTACATATATATATATATATATATATATATATATATATATATATATATATATATATATATATATATATATATATATATATATATATATATATATATATATATATATATATATATATATATATATATATATATATATATATATATATATATATATATATATATATATATATATATATATATATATATATATATATATATATATATATATATATATATATATATATATATATATATATATATATATATATATATATATATATATATATATATATATATATATATATATATATATATATATATATATATATATATATATGAGATAAGACTGAACCGAGTTTCAGATCAATTTGAACCTAAGTATTGTTGTAAAGCAGAGAGGAATTTATTTGTTCAATAATAAGGTTCAGACCGGCTTTGTATTAAAGGTTTCTGTTAATTTGCACGATGTTTTGGTTCAACACAATCGAAAATTGCTTATTGCATAGTATATTTGATTTTTAAGAAAACTTATTGAAATTTCGAAAACACTTAATTACGAAATAAAATAGAATAAAAATTACTTCTTTTGATTTTCACTTCACATGATGTGGTAAATTAATTGTCAAACTTAATCCTACATTTCATGAAAGAGAAAAATGAAAAATATTTACTTCCCAGTCTATAATATCTATAATAAATATATCCTAATAACTTTTATTTTCTGTATTTAGTATGGGACTAATTAATAAGACGCGATCATGGCATGTCTTTTCTTAAATATAGCATGTCTTTTCTGAGTATAAACCTAAAAAACATGAATGATAAGTCCAAAAGGAGAATATTAAACGATCGCTCATCCCTCTGCATTGTAGTTGGAACTCTAATTAAAGGTTTAAGTTTTCTTCGACTAATGTCACTCAACACTGCTATTTATCTATTGAGGTTAATTTCTGGGAATCAAATCGTATTTTGATAAATTATAAAAATTATGTTGATCCTTCTGGTATCCCACCCTTTCCTAATGAATGAAAATCTATTCTAATTAATTTTTTGCTCCCTGGGGTTTGCTTGGGTTCATCTTCTTTGATTAAATATTTTGCTCGTGTTTATCGGTTCACTTTTCTATTATCATTCGTTGCTTAGACATTGAGGAAGTTTCTTATTTAGAGAACCAAAACTATTGTATGTCCATTTCTGTACTTGATTTGGGTTTCATTGCCGTTGATTATGACAGTTATTTGAATTATAGCCTGTCACAAAGTTACATTTTTCTTCTATAACCGTCGTCGAACAGCCGACCCGATTTTTTGGGTTTACGGCTAACAATGTTCAACTCTATAGCCTCGTAATTTAGAACCCAATTCAGAAGACAAAGAAACTCCTGGATCAAGTATTAAGAGAGATTTACCTTCATGGAGGACTTCGCAAAGTTAATTTCCTTTTATTTTATAACCGTCGTTGGACAGCCTACCCAATATTTGGTTTTACGACTACTAATGTTCAACTCCGTAGCCTTGCAATTTTGAACCCGATCCAGAAGACAAGTGAACTGCTGGGCCAAGTGTTGGAAGAAGTTTGTCTTCGTGGAGGACTTTTTGATAGGACTAACCCGCATTTGCGTTACGTGGAGAGGAAGACCACGAGAACCTCCCACGGTTAGTCTGACGGCAAGGGGACTCTAACCCACGATCCCTCTACCACTGAGGATATTTCACTTCAGCACTGTGGTCGGTGCAAGCCAGATGCGGAATACGCATCGATCAGCTATTGCCGGGATCGAATCCCTGTCACCTCATTTGAAGGCGAACGCTTTATCCCCTGAACCATTGCCACTCTCACAAAGTTAATTAAACTAATAAAATGAGTTGCAAGAATAAATTTATGACAAAACTAATTATATAATAGTACAAAATGAAATACCTTCATTTCTAATCAAGCAGGAAAAAATGGAAATATATATTTGAAATTAGCATTTACTTAGCTGAAATATTTATTCATTCCTGGGATTCGGTAAAAAATTTTACAGAGCATAAGACGGAATCGGGCATTTTAACCGGTGATTTCACATATTTGGTAAAGACACGAAGATAATTTTTCAAATATTAAACGCCGTTAAAGATAAAACAAATACTGTGTGTGGAATCGTTTCTGAGCATCACAATATAAATTTACAGATCAAAAATAAATATTTGAAACTAATAAAACAGTTCCGAATCCATTATCGACCCAATTTCACAGATAATATGCTACTATGAGAAAAAAGGGTTAATTTTGCGATAAATTCCCTTTACTATCCGTAATCTATTTTTCAGGTCTCTTATATTTACATAGTTGCTAAAGGGATTGCATTGTTTAGAGAAAACAACAAGTATTTGCATTGTAATCTTGATTGTTGGCTGATAGGCGGAAGTAGTTCGACCTCCCTCATAAGAAGAATATTATTCCAATGAAGGAAATAGGCAGGAAAAAAATAGTTTCCTGCCTATTATCGCACTTAATAGGAGTGGGATCGGTGCTAAAGATCAGTGTGCTGAATGCCATTTCTGAGATTAGATTTAAATTATGAAGAATATCAAACTTTGCCAGTTGAGTATGGGAAAATGCAAGCTACATTATTTATCCTGGGAAATAAATTTAAGATAACAGGAACATAAGTTAAATCAGAAAAAATTCAGAGAATTGTAAGATCAATCAATTCAATTTTCAATGCGATATTCGTCAATCAATTGGATTTTAGAGATGAAGAGGATCAAAGCATTATCATTTGAGTGTGATAAAAAATATTTTTCTATATTGTTTTTACAGCATGAGGAAAGTTTTAAGACACTAAGAGCAAGCATTTAATCATAAAAGTTAAATGAAAGATAAACTGATTCAGTTTGATCGTAATCTGTTTTTCAAGAAAAAGACGATAGTTATTTTGTCATTCGTTTACGATAAAAACATAATCTACATTGTATTTTGCGCTATAAGAAACCTTTGAAGACACTAAGAGCAAATATTTAATCATTAGCGTTTAAGTGAAAGATAGGATAATTTAATGCATCTATCTGTTCATCATTCACCAATTTGCTTCTTAAATATGAAGATGATCAACACTTTTTGATTCGATGATGATAAAAACATCAGCTACGTTACAATTTGCACTATGGTAAAATTTTTAAGACACTTAAATCAAACATTCGTTCATTAAAGATTTAATGAAAGATTGAATGATCCCATACATCTGTTTGCTGATCATCCATCAATTTTCTTTTTTAAATGAAGATGATTAACATTTTATCATACGAGTATGATGAAAACATCAGATATATTGTAATTTGTATGGGAAAACTATCAAAATACTTAAAGCAAATATTCATTCATTTAATATTTAATGAAAGATTGGATGATTCCAAACATCCATTCATTCATCATCTATCGATAGGTATCTGTTAAGTATATAATGTTTCTTAAATCTATAGGGTTTAAATTTAAGATTTTAATAGCAAAAATTATATCACAAAATGTTTAATAGGAGAGGGTATCATTATATCCTCGAAGAATGCAGAAGTTTGAAATCCTGTCTTTTATGTAATCTTAGACTCTAGTCTAATCTTTTTTTAACTGAAATAAGACACATGAGGGGGAAAAATTCTAATTTGAAATAGAATCTGTACAGCGTCATGTCATCAGTTAGTACGTAAATGAACCTTAGTATAATCTTCGAGCTTCTTAGTTACGATTATAATTTTTAAAAAGTAATAGTTTTTTTTAAATTATTGATACTTGTTATTCATTGCTTGTTATTTTTACAATGCACCACTCTGAACTTTTCTTTTCCTTTTCAATCAAAAAAGAAATCATTTAAGGTCTTAAAATAATATTTAAGTGAGATAAAACTAAAAATGCTTCATTTATCATTCATATTATTCATCATTTCATTCGATAATTCATTCTTTAATTTTGAATCACAAAACTGCGGCAACCAAGGTTTTATATATTTGTATTAAACCATTTTTCGTTGCTTAGAAGAAAAAATTAAATTGACTTTTACATTTCGGAATATGTAATGAAACGAAATGTTAATTTGCTTCGAATTCTTATCAAACAAATCAAGAAAGAGAAATAGCTTACGCTAATCACTTGCGAGCAATTAGACTCATATTATATCTTAATCACTTTTCCTATCGACAAAGTAACTACCTGACACAAAATACAAAGATAGCGAGTCACATTAATACAGCATTTAGTGAAAACGATTCACTGTCAAACGCTATCCGCTGAGCCTTTATCTTTCTGGCGATAATTCATATCTCTTTGAAAGACATAATGAGGCAGCGTTGTTCATGCAATAATTGTCCTCTAGGGACAACATGCACAGGTAACAAAAAAGAAATAATAAGCAATGGTTAATGACACGCAAAAAAGTTTCAAACAAAGGTCAATGTTCTTTTCTCGTGTAAGGGGAAGTGAAAGTACACAACGGCCAAGGGGCAGAGATGAGTTTGAAGCTAAAGGGTCAATAGAATCTATAATCCATTACGGTCATCGTTTTGATCGTTTTAGCCATTTGCCCTCCTTGATGGATTGAAAATGTAACTAGGAAGTCGGTGCTTCGGTGTTTATGTATTCCATAGCCTGTTGGAAACGAAACGAGTTAACCCACCTGGGATTTTGACTGCAAATACCACTTTCACCCTTTATTTTTTAACCCTAAAGCAGGATACGTTTTTATAAGACGAGATTTATCACTAAATATGTATAATATGCAGTGAAGTTGCCTAACGGTATTTTCTTCTGATACTAATAAACACTTCCTGTTCTCTAGGAACCATAGAAAACTTTTTAGAGAAATTCTGGTGAAAAGAGTCTATAAGTTTGTAAAACATACCATAAGTTTGTATTTTGTGCTAAAGCAAGGTATGGGGAAATTAAACCAAATTTGTATTTCCATCTTCTTTTTACAGTAGAAGTAAAAATATTGATAAAAAGAATATAGTATCAAATTGCATTAAAAAACAAATATACTGAAATAATTTTATTCATGAATACAACTTTTTTCATGGAATGAAACAAAAATTATTGTTTACATGATTTTAATTAAAATGAAGAAATACTATAATAAATTAGGCAAATAATATTTTAGTTAGATGAGGACATGATTAATGCTCTACCAATTGTGCGCATAAAGTTTATAAAATATATAAATGAATAAAATCGACGGACAACTGAGTATTCATACGCAAGAAATAATGCATTTTTTGAATAGGGATCCTTTTTCAAAAATTCTGGAAAGAGTAAGGTGTTTCCTAAATAACGAAATGCATGCATTCTAATTGAATGGCTGCATGCAGAGAGAGCTTCTATCTTTTCGAGAAAAACTAATAGGAAAAAATTAATTTTAAAACTATTCATTTAGTATTTTCTAAAAAAATGTTCATGGTTATGTCAAATGCCTAAAACGTAAAAAAAAAATTTTAATTTTTTCACTTCGATAGTAAAAACAGATAATAGTTTATTTTTTGCTTACTATTAATATTATTATTATTATTGTTTAGATTTCCTGAAAAATAAAGCCCTTTCTGCCTACAGCGATTCAGTTACAAAGTTTACAGACATTAACTTTAATGGAATTATTTTGCATTATTTGAGAGTTAACTTGAATTTTTTCTCCTCGTTCAGGAAAAAAATTGGAAAAAGAAATTGCATTTCGTCTGAAACTACGTGACCCAAAAAGAGTTATTAAAAGGACCATTATGAAATTTCTCCCTCAAAAAAAGTAATAACAATAGTAATAAAAATTAAAATTTGTCTTTAAATTGACCAGAAAATTTTATCTTGATCAAATGAGAAGGGTAATTCTACACAGTAAAAAATTTTTGATCAAATTACGGTATAAAATGCCAGCACTTTAGGTATATCATCTGTGAAATCTAATTTACCGTAAAATCCATTTCACCGTAAAATATTATATCGTAATTTTCACGGTACTGTTTATATAATTAGAGTAATTCAGTGTTTTTGCGGTAATAATTACTGTAAAATTATGACGCATCAGATTTTTTGTTCAGTAACATGTGCAAAATGCTCGGTTATGTCTCGCACATGACACAAGAAGTCAGTTAATTTATTGTAAGAAAATATTTTGCAAAATGCACTCATAATTAAAGTAATACGTAGATATAACTTTTTTTTTTTTTTTTTTTTTTTTTTTTTTTTTTTTTTTTTTATAAAATACCTCCGTAAAATTTAAACTACGATCCATCCCTTCACCAGAAATTGCCCAAAAGCTTAAATGAATATGTTTAGTGAAATTTTAAAAGAATATGTTAATGAAATAAATACCATAGTTTTCTTAAAGCGAAAGGCAAACATAACATTTCTATAAACTTCAGTTTCCAATTTTCCGAGGTAAAACTCATTCGAACTGTATTTCTTCCATAAACTTTTATTTTTCTACAATTTATTTTCCAAATTTTGTCATTTTTTGGACACTTAGAAAAGAGAAAGGGATTGAATTTTGAGACCTTTGAGAAGTTTTTCAAGGGGACGACGCGATCACATCACTGATGGTTTTCGTACAAGTAATGTCATTACGTTCTGATCGAAGAAAACTGAAAAACTTAATCACTTATTAAACTTTTTTTAACGTTTAACATCTACCAAACTCAATTAAGGGATCATGAAAAAAGGCTATGATTTCTAATCTTCAGAAATTTTCAAGCTCTCCAAAAAATACTTAAAAACTTGTACTCTTTTAGAGTACGAATTTGGTGTCTGATAGGAAACGATATTGAGGGCACCATAATATCTGATTTCGAACTTGATTTTCTAGATTTTAAAAAATCCTAATATGGAAAATGAAGAAGAAAAAATTGTGGACACCAAATTCTCAATACTTCAAATCTATGACAGATCCTTAAACATAATTTGTACAATAAATTTCCTCAAAGGAAAATTTCGTTGCCAAAGTTCTTATTGTTACTCATCTGAGAACATCGATAATCTTCTCCTGCTAAACCAACAGCTGCCTCCAGGTGGCTCCTAAACAATTAAGAAGGTGAACAGGACTAGCGGAAAGGGAACAGGAACAAGGAGAAAAAATCTTTTAACCATTTTGAAATTTCATGCATTTCAAGTGACCACTTCTGAGTCTTGCCAAGGCCAATTGTAAAGTCCTGGGGCCGCTGCATACCAAAGACAGGCCCGACACCTATGCAGTGTACCAGTTATGATCCGGTGGGAGGCACCAAGCACCAAAGTTGAATGAGTATTTAATTGTTTTATTAGATTGTCTAATACTTTTAGACACAAGATAGGAGAAGAAAGAAAGTCATTTGTATATTAGTATCATAGAAAAAAAGCTGTTCTATAAAAATTTTCGTTCAATTTTATTTATTATTTTTTATTTTCTTATTTATTTACTTTTGCTTCAAAATGAGCAAAGAAAAACAGATTTCAAGTCGAAATTTTTTTAATATTATGGATCGTTCTATTGGGGGGACGCAGTATGATGAGCAGATAAGAAAAAAATGGGGGAAAAAAATGGAAAAAAAATGGGAAAAAATGCACATACCAAAATATTCCTATTCTTAAAGTTTTGAGCTGTTTTGCAAAACTGGATAGTCCATCTAACTAACTGAAAAAATTAATAAAAATAAAATCAAGTACATTATTTTGTGAAAATGTCATACCATCATTTTTAAGTTCATCGCTTTTAAAGCGATGAACTCAGATGAAATCTTAAATCAGAAAGCTTAGTTATTTTCCATTGTTTCCAAAGTCGTCTAATGACTTTAATTCTAAGAATCATTTTAATGAAGAGTAATGTGACATTTTACGCTTGATTAAAGATGCAAATTAAATATTAAATTAGTAAAACACACGCATTTTAATAGCTTTCGAAACAGAAATAATATGAATCAAAAATGAAAAAAACACGATAATTTCAAAAATATCATCAAACATTGTCAATTTCCAATTCTTTTTTAATCTTTTATTTTGAAAAAACAAAAAACAAAATATTTCCAAGTCATTATTATGCTGCATGTTCATAAAGCATGAAAAACACCCTTTCTCATTAACTGTGATTTTACATAGGCAGTTTCCATAGAGCATGACATTTAACATTTTTGAGTAAAATGGCTTTTAATCTGATGACAGATTAGGTCTTTTAATGCTAACAAACTTTACTCTTTTCTGAACTTAGAAACAAGAATTCTTTGAAAACCATGTGCTCATCTTGAAGGGTTTTTTTTTTTAATACATACGCATTCATATCTAAGATTTTAACTCATAAATGAAATCATGGTAATTGAATGTTTACGAGTAATGTAGTCAAAAGCTACACATTGCAAAAATAACATTTTTACCACTAACTGTTCCTCAGTGTTGTTTCAGAAATGATAATTTATACAATGTCCAAAAACCTCACGTGGCCTACGAAATCGTGGTGCTTCTTTCCTAGTCTACGGTCATAAATATTCCGTGATATACCACGAGGAGGTAAGTTTGCTTCTTACCCCACCGTAAATATAACATTGAAGACATTTGTTTTGCACTTGTTTTTTATATTTCAGCGAAATCGTAACAGCAAGTGACGAGGTCCCGAGGGGAGAGAGAGAGAGAGAGAGAGAGAGAGAGAGAGAGAGAGAGAGAGAGAGAGGAGAGAGAGAGAGAGAGAGAGAGAGAGAGAGAGAGGAGAGAGAGAGAGAGAGAGAGAGAGAGAGAGAGAGAGAGAGAGAGAGAGAGAGAGAGAGAGAGAGAGAGAGAGAGAGAGAGAGAGAGAGAGAGAGAGAGAGAGAGAGAGTAAAAATGTAGCCCCGAATCCCATAAAACTCCATATTATTTTGCAATTTATGAAGAATTTCAGCTGAACAACACCATCTGAAATATTGAAACACTTTTAAAAAAATTTTATTGTTCAAAAATATCGCTCCGGCTAACTTAGGAAATTAATTTTAAAATGTACCTTGTACCGTTATAAGTTCCATCACATTTTGTCTTTCTGTAAATACGATAGAGAGCAGCACCAGAACTTCTTCAGAGAAGCATTTCGTAGTTTTTATTTCCTTTTATAGATGGCAGCACTAAATTACTTTTAAAAAAATTTTAAATGAATCATGCTTGTTTACTGTTTTGAATTTTTCAATTTGATTAGGTTCCAATATGTAAGATTTAACAATTTAAATTCCGAGTAAATATTTCTTTTGACGTAACACTTTTTCTTTCGACACACATTTTTGAAATTAATGTTCATCTAAAATCAATAGACTAACTATTTTATTTTTAAATGATATATATATATATATATATATAATATTATTAAAAATAGATACATTTTTATTGTTTTTTTAGTAAATAATTAGTGTAATTTACATATGTCTAATACAAGAAGAAAAAAAAAACTTCGTTCCATGGTATTAGAGGGTTATTATGGGTCTTAAAAATATTTGATAATGGTAGTAAGTTCTGGTAAATACTTTTATAAATATTTATATCTCAGAAGCGAAGTTTACAATGCCATTCTCTAGAATACGAAGAAAAATTGTTTATTCCAAAATATTATACGCTTTATTCCTTTTATTGCACACACTAAAAAAAAAAAAAAAACACTTTAAAAATATAATCTTCTTTTTATTGCTATTTTTAGAAAAATCTCAAAAAATTGACGTTTTCAGGATTACATTTATTTTTATTAATTCTTTTACGTAATTGTCCATTGTATTACCCCATATTCGGAAAATGTTTCATAAAAGAATATGCTGATTTTTGAATAGTACTGTTTAAAGAACGTACAATGCGCAAAAAGTAAAAGAAATACCCTAAATATTGTTTGATCAATTGATCGGATTTTCATTTTCAAGGACTCGATTTTAATGGTCCGAAGGGGTGACCTCAAATATGCTAATTCTTCAGTGCAGACGATATTTTGAGTAACGAAGTCAAGCACAAAAATGTACTTTCTCTGAATAAATAAACTCTGATTTTTTTCTGATTCTAGGAATATGAAGTCCTTACCCCCAAAATATAGGAGGTATCCAAAATCTGGAAAATATTGTCCCACTATAGCTGGATCAGCAGAATGATCGTAAGTGAGGACCCTTTAATGTTAATTTTACTTTTTGCGCACTTTGTCATACCTCGAGAACTTTTTAAGCAAATTAAGACATTTTTGCACACTATTTTAAATTTGATTTAGCCAAAGATTATTTCACACAAAAAATTATTTTGATAATTATTTCTTACTATTTATTATTTTGTTCAATAATAGTCGGAAAAAATTGAAATTCAATGTATACAAATTTCTACATCATTTAAAAGACTGTAATTTAATAAGGCAAAATACGAAATTTATAGGAAACCAGCCGAACAGTTTCCGGAAAATCAAATTTTAAAAAGGTTAGATAATTAAAATTCAATTTCTCAGGAACAACTCAATAGATTTCGTTCAAATTTTGTATTTTGTCATACAAAATAGCATTGTTAAATGACATAAAAATTTGTGTACTTGAAAATTCAAAATGTTTTTGACTATTAATAAACAAAGTAATAAAAAATATTAAATAGTAATTAAAATTTATATTTTGCATGGGATAACCTTTGGATAAACGATATTTATAAGTGTGTTCAAAAATTTTCCCTTTAAATTTTCTCGAGGTATGGAAATTTCTTCGAGGAAATTTTTTAGTGGAGAAAATAAGCAAAAGGTAAAAATGACATTAAAGGGTCCAAACTTTGGATAGCTCTCCTGACCATACTATTGTTACCATATTTTCTAAATTGCTGCCTCCAATATTTTTAGGGAGTTGGAAATCGTAATCCATCGGGTAAAAAAGGCATGCTTATTCAGAGAAAGTGTGGTTTTATGAATGATTTCTTAACTTAAAATATTTTTTCTACTAAGTAGTATAATAGAGCTCACTCTCATGAACCATTAAGATTAAGTTCTAGTACGTGAAAATCCAATCATTACATCGAAAGTTATTCGAAAGCCTATCGATATATTATTAAAGTGTTTGGTTTATTTATTTATTATGCACTGTACGTCTCAGATGCAAAGTTAACTAAACAGCACTATATTTAAAGATTTAATAAATTTTTTAGTAATAATACTTTCACTTTTTAATAAATTTTAAAAAGTGAACAAGAGGAAATAAAAAGAGAAGGGAATTGTCCCTTCTATAATTACATATTCGGGCACTTTTTTACAAATGAACTCTTTGAGCTGCAATGGCTCAGGGGACAGAGCGTTCGCCTTCCAATGAGGAGAACCGGGGTTCGATCCCGGTGATGGCTGGTCGATACGGATGCCGCATCCGGCTTACACCGTATACAGTGCTGACGTGAAATATCCTCAGTGGTAAACGGATCATGGGTTAGAGTCCCATTGTCATTAGGCTAACCTTGGGATGCTCTCGTGGTCTTCCTCTCCATGTAACGTAAATGCGGGTTAGTTCCATCAAAAAGTCCTCCACGAAGGCAAATTTCTCACAGTACTTGATCCAGGAGTGTCCTTGTCTTCTGGATTGGATTCAAAATGACAAGGCTACGGAGTTGAATATTAGTAGTCGTAAACCCAAAAATTGGTTCTGCTGTTCAACGACGGTTATTAAAAAAAAAAATTTACTATTTCATTTTTTTACTGATATTTTAGGCAACTTTTCAAATCAGGAGTTAAGTGGGACATATTTTTTTTGAAGGAGCGAAGTAAATAAGAATTATTTTTCACAAAAAAAATTAAAAGATCCGGTGAGCATTTAAGATATTTCGTAATTGATAATTTTTCGCTCACATTTTTGATCGCTGCTTATAGGAAGAAGAAAAAAACATGTTTATTTTTTACTGTTACTGTCATTAAAATTTACAATTCAGAAACAAAGTATAGGGATCCATTTTAATTAAGGCTCCTATACTGCTCTATTCAGGGGCTCTAATTTTAATTAGTGACACGAATGAGAATTATATATCTAAAAATATTAGAAAGCTCTAAGTGGTGTAAATACTTTCAGTAATACTTTTCCTTTTTACCACTGCAAAATAAAACACATTTTCTTTAAAAAAAATATTTTTTAGAGATATTTTAGAAAAAGAATTTCAGTGCGTCATCTTTTTAAAGTGTAGCACAAATTAAAGCTATTTATCTCCCCATAAATAAAGTTTTCCGTTGCGCAAATATATTTCGATACCAGGAGAGACCCTTTTTCTCAAAAAATTTTAAAAAAAAACGATAACTTAATATGCACAATACTTTTCACAAAAACGCCCTCATCTCAAAAATTTTATAATTACTGCTTATTTCTGTTATACTTGAAAAATATTACAGTGCGCAAGAAAAAAAAAAAAAAAAAAAAAAAAAAAAAAAAAAAAAAAAAAAAGGAACTAGCCACCATAAATAGCTTTTGTTATTCCATTTGATCTTAACGTTTTAGAATCCGATCTGAATGGTTCGAAGAGGTGACCTTAAATGTGCTAATTAATTAGTGCAGTCGATATTTTATGTTGCGAAATCAGATTCAAAAACGTACTTTTTCGTAATAAATAAACCTTTTTATTTATTTATTTATTTATTTATTTATTTATTTATTTATTTATTATTATTTTTTTTATTAGTTCAGATTTTAGACCCCCAAAATATAGGAGGTACCCGCAATCTGGAAAATATCGTCGCCAGTGTTAAGTCAGGAGTACCTAACACTGGGGTCAAAACGATCCAAAGTTTTGACCCCGTAATGCTAGTTTTACGTTTTTCCTATTTCGCCATATCTCAAGAACTTTTTAAGCAAATTGAAAAAATTTTGCACACAATTACAAAATTTGTTAATCCACCGATAATGTCATGCAAAAAATAACTTTTAGGAGATATTTATTATTTTTTTATTATTCTATTTAATAATGCAAGAAAACATTTCAAATTGTTAAGTATATAATTTTTTTTTTAAATCATTATATAGAGTCTAATTTTGCATGACAAGATATGAAATTTGAGCTAAAGTGGTCGAATAAATCCAAAGAAATCAAACTTTTAAAAAGTCATATAGTTAAAATTTGATTTTCTCAGGAATTATTCGACCGATTTCACTCAAATTTTGTATTTTGCCATGTAAAATTGGATTCTTTAATATAATATAAAAATCGTAAACCTTACAATTCAAAATAATTTCGACCATTAAAAAATTAATCTATACTTATAATAGAATAAAGAATTTGTGCATGTGTGTGTGTGCGTGTGTCTGAATATCAGATTGCATTGCGGGTAAACCCGAGGCTCTAAGATGACGTCATTCAACATGAAGCTAAATTAGTACGATTGTGAATAAATGACGAAGCCCGATTTTCGAACTTTTAACTAAATTTTTTGTTCAGAAACATTTAAAAAATGGAATTTTTTCATTGACTTGTTTTAAAGAGGATCATATTTATAACCGTCGTTGAACAGCCGACCCAATTTTGGGCTTACGACTACTAATGTTCAACTCCGTAGTCTTGTAATTTTGAACCAATCCAGAAGACAAGGAAACTCCTGGATCAGTACCCCCAGAGGTATTGATTGGTTATGAGAACATAGAGGACTATGCTACTCGACAGATTTAACATGCATCAGTTACCATTTACTACACGGGGAGTCTTCGGCCGGCAGGGATCGAACCCACGACCTCTTGGACATGGGCCCAGTGCCCTACCAACCAGGCTATCCTGGCCCTCTCGGACCAGTATAAAATATGATCCTATGGCTAGGATAGCCAGGTTGGTAGGGCATTAGGCCCATGTTCAAGAGTTCGTGGGTTCGATACCAGACAGGCCTCCATGTTCTCATAACAAATCAAAACCTCTGGGGGTACTGAATTGGAGATTGATCGTTCTCTGATTCAGGATGAATGGATGTATGAATGGGTTCACCCTATAGACGGTGTGGCGTATGGGTGTGGCAGAAGTCGAATTCTTGGCCATAGATGGCACTAATGGAGAACAAGAACAATGGCAACCCCTCTGCCTTAATGGCATACGTCAACAACAACTGGTCCGAGAACTGAAAAATATACCTTAAATTTATTAATTAATAAGGTGCAGACCATATTTAACGGTACGAAATCTGGCACATTAAAACTCATTATGTCTGATTGCCTTTTTCTATTTATGATTATGTTTTTTGACCTGGTATTACTTTTCCATTTTTTTTCTGGAGAGGGCACAGTAGCCTTAATATGGAAAGTATGGTTTTAGCAAGGAAGAACAGTATATAGATTATATTAATCTGGTATTTCACCATTTTAAAAAGTAAATTTTAAAAAAATTGAGCACAATAATTAAAACTGTTCTATTAAACAAAATTTTACGACTTAATCTAACGGAGTAGTTGCTCGTCAAATATTTATAAAAAGCATCTGTCAGGACCCTTTAGTCCCGAGTATTCTTCCCCCCTTCTTTCCTATCCCTACCCTCACCTTAAAAACAGGCCAACAGGTAAGCCATAACCGAAAGAATGGAGGAACTTCGAAAAACCGGTTCTACAGTTTCTTTCATGCCGTAGTCGGAAGAGGCCACGTCTTTGTGAGATCTCAAGAATACCGCCTTCAGGTGTGTTTGTTCTTGAAAGAAGATGAACCTGTTGTTGTCATTTTAGAACAATATACACTAAAACCAATACTGGTCTTTCAATGGTAGTTGAAACCTAGCCACAACATTTGGATTAATAGTTTGTGATATCATTATGATACTAATTATTTAAGATAGTTTGCTGTTTATTATTCAGAATAAAAAACTGAGAAAATCCCGATAAGTGGGTGAGTATAGATCTATTTTTGGGCGTTTGCTTTTAACAAAACTGGTGAAACAAAAGTAATGTTTTGGTTCGTTGCTTCAATGTCTTTTAATAAATAATCCCAATTTTTGTTCGTAAAGAGTAAAAGATTATGAATGTTTAGATATTTTTAAGAAATCACTGCAAGGCTTAGTACATAAACCGTGTGCAACCTAAAATTAATATGTATTCATTATTTTTAGGAAAGTTCAAAACAAATGACGATATAGTTAGTTTGTATGACTGTAGTTAAGCTTAATATAATGTAAAGTTATTTATAAATTTCTCTTATTAGATGAAAATAGGTTTGCATTTAAAGAAAAATAAATAAATGTTATAAACTTCATCTGTTTTGAAGAACTGTATATACATTTATTTTGAGGAAGATTCGAAACTATATTTTCATTGAATCAGAAAAATATATAAACAATTCCATTTTTGTAAAAATAATACCCAAATAGTTTCCATTAAATGAGGGAAAAAAATTAACTATTTAAATAATAACATAATTTGACTGTGTCAAATATGTTTTCATTAAATAATGTCAATGTCAATTGTAATAAAGTCATTAATAATATTTTTATTTAATAATATCAAATGTGTTTCCATTAAATGACAAAAATAAATCACTTATTTAAATTATAACATAGTTTACCCACCATGAAAATTTTTTTTAAGCATTTATGAGAATGATTTGTCTTCATTTAAGCTATTTTGGAGTCATTTAAAAGAAACTTTGCTAGCTTAAACTTTGCTAATTTCCAAATTTCAAATTTTTTTTTTTTGAATAATAATTAAAAAGCAGAATGCATTGAAACCCTTAAATGACAAGGTTAAATATGTAAAATACTTTGATTCTAAAATACTTTCTAAATACTTTATTACTAAAATACTTTCTATAAATTACAAAAATTATTATTTTTTTATTATAATATAAATCATAATTATCTAAAAATCCTATATTATTAAAAATTTTATATATCATATTATTATTTTTAAAAAAATATATCCAGATTTTTTTTTAAACTTAATTTTAGCATTTAATTATTTCCGTGAAATGAACAAAAATCTTTACACCTCAATATCGCTAAAAATATTAAATTTGCACTAAACTTTTTGTAGGTTATGCGTTTGTTGTTATTAAAACTAAACAAGCATTTCCAGAAATTGAAATTTGATTACTATTTGTTGAAAAAAGTTATTTGCTAATATATTAATTAATTACTCTTTTACGTTTTAATTTAAAAATTAAAATTTAAACAAATATGTTATAAATTATTTAAATTTGACACTTTATCATTTTATCATAAATAATGAACAACAAGCAAAAAAAAAAATTTCAGTAAAACATTTTCATTTAATAAAAAATATAAAAGCTATGGACATAAATTTTAAGTGATGTATCACTGTACTATATGATTCAAACTTGCAACATGATTAAAAATTTACTAATTATTTTTTTTCTTTACATATTTAGATTCAAGTATAAAACGCCTTTAAAATAAAAATCAATAAGTTAAAAAGTATATGCCTTAATTACTTTTAAAAAAAAACTTTTCAGTACAATAGATTATGAAATTCCAATCTATAGATACTGTATGTTTCGATTCTTTTCATAAAAAACGATTGGTCTTCGAGTTTTTGATCCTATTATTTGTTTAAAACTGAAAATTTCTTTCATCATATCAGAAGGATATCGAAAGTTAACATTTATTCTGATCTCCTGACCAAACTAAACGAACTAAGACTGCGACTACTCCTTATATTTTAGAGGTGAGATATCCAAATTCGTCGAAAAAAAGGTATGTTATTCAGAGAAAGTACGTTTTTGTGTCTGATTCCGTAACTTAAGATATAGTCTGTACTAATTAATTAGCATATTTGAGGTTACACCCACGAATCATTAAGAGTGAGTTCTAGAACGTAAAGATACTACCATTAGATCAAAAGTTATTCAGGGTGGTCAGTTTTTTTTATTTTGCTCTCTGTACTATGTTACGATACAGATCTTTATGAAACTAGCTAAAAATAATTTTATTTTTTATTTTATTGATACTTTACATAAATACTATTTTAAAAGCCTATTTTAGAGTCAATATAAGGATTATACATATTTTACGTAAGAGGATTAATTTCTTATCCGTAACTGTAACGTCATCCTATATATTTATTGGTACGTAACTACTTCTATTTTTCAGTGTTTCGTCAACTGAATAATTTTTAACAGTCTTTTGATAAATTTGTATTGGGGGATATTGTCAGAGGATGTTAACTATTGGTTATAAAGGATAAGTGTCTGTGAAGAAATTAACTTAAAAAAAATTTTTAACATACAAAAAACATATAAATAAAAGTGCGATTTGAAACTTTGTTTCATACAAAAAAAGAAGAAAAAACACAGAAAGCCAATTAAAAGCTTCCTAGCTTTTTAAAATAGCAATTACTGTATTTTAAAAGCATCATGTAATGTAAAAAGAAAGATAATCAGAGAAAAGTCAGTTTGTAATTGATAACATTATACATACCATACATACATAACACATAATAACACACACATTATACATTCCACACCGTCAGATATATCATTACAGATACCATGCAGTCACTCAGCATAATACATGCGTTATACATTAACTAATTAAAATAATCTTTATTTACTTTTTATTAAAAAACTAAGGATTTCTTTACGTTCAGTGAAATTGTGTGTGAGTGCAAAAATAAATACTGTTTTTTTTCCTTAAAAAAATTAAATTACCTTTTTGAAGGCAGTTTAAAGATTTATAGTTCACCACATAATGAGACCAGTTCTAAAATTCTTCTGGAAATAAGAAAGGAATGCCCTCTTTGCACTGAATAGGCAACAGTGAAAACGGAAGACTTAAACCTTTCCTTAAGAATAAATTGCCTTTGTTAAACGATATAAAACAATGCATTAATTCAGGCAACCGAAAACAATAGAGACAGTAGCGCAAAGAGCTATCATTGACAGTTTCACATTTTTCACAGACATAAACTGGTGCTTGACTTTTTAATTTTTATTGCTCACCTTTTTTATTTGCTAGAAATAAAATTAAAAAAATTTACATGACTTTTTCACAAAGTATCAGATCAAATTCCGTGTGATTATAATTGAAGAGAGGTTCTAAATAAAATTTTGAAAAATTGGAATTTCTCGGAGACAGATCTTATTTTAGTCTTCATTATGTGTAAAACATTAATTTGTATTGTAAAGTATTAAAATTTCGCTGATCTTAGTACTTGAAGATACCAAATGGCAATCTTTTGATATTTTTAGAATTAAAGAAGCATCCCAAGTCCACATGGTAATAAGCAGTCTACGAATAGCTTTAGGATGACTATCATTTGGAGAAAGCTTGCAGTTAAGAAACAAGAGCAAAAAATCATAATTTTAATTTCTGATTATCAACGTCACTTATATTAGAATTTTCATCCAATAAGGTTTTCAATTATTAATCATAAATGGAGATCTTTTAGCGCAGGAACACATTTAGTGAGATTTGACAGTCGATGGCAATGGGACAACAGAAAGCTATGGATGGATGATTGAATGTAAACAATAAGAAGCTTTTTAAAACCGGAAGAAATGTAGAAAACTTCCGGTGTGTCCCTCCCCTTATGTTATGTTTACGAGGCAATGAGTGAACAGGCTTGGTATTCTAGGAAGTTTTATTGCTGTGACTTGTGTTTAAATTTAAGAGTAATTTTACCCTTCATAAAAATTTTCTGTAATTTTCAAATTCTGAAAGGTCGTGAATCGTAAAGAAATTTGAGGAAATTACTAAACATAGAAAAACCGTAAAGTTTGCCATGTTTTGAGTTTTATCCGTTTTTTCGCTATATTTGTGTAAAATATCACCGTTTGTTATTTTTTGGATAGCATCATAGCCTGATAGTGGAGTTTTTAAATTTGTTTGTAATAGCATAATATTGGATGGCTGCTTTTTTCTAGATTAGGCTAAAAAATAAATCGGAAGTAGAAACCCAAATGTCTTACGACGAATTTTAACCCCTTGAACTGCCTGTGCTTAGCTTTATATGGGCATCTATTCATACTCCAAACACATTTTTACATGAAAAAAAAAAAACAATATTAAAGCATATTCTAAACTAAGCTAAACTTAAAGCATATTCAGTTACATCAAAACTTAGAAAATTAATTTTCCAAAACTTGAAAAAAATTTAAAGTATGGGGGAGCAGATTTTCTAAATTTTTTAAATAGTACAACGGCAAAAAATCAATTAGTCACTACATTTTTAAAAGCATTTTTAATCATGAGCTTCTAGTGACATTTACCGTTATAATTTAAAACAATTATTTCCTTCTTTTAAAAAAAATATAAACTTTAAGAATTCATTCATTTTAGTTTCGGAATTTTACCCTTAATAACATTTTCTCTTCATACTGGTTTCAAGGATTACTCACGTTTTCTGGTTCAAGGTTTGTAGTTGGACTAAATCGCAGATAAAAAAAAACTGAAACAAACCGCTAAGTAAAACAAATGCCTGTCATCAAAAAAACATAAAATTTTCAAAAGAGAGCATATCTTTTATTTCTGTCTTGCAAATTATAAAAATGCTTCTAAACTTGTATAGATGCAGAAATACTTTTCTTTTAAACTACGTTTTTAACATTCATGCGTGCAGTTTCTTTTTTTTTATTTTAAAGCAGTGTAATATCTGGTAAAAATACAATTTTGCAGCATTACTGTCAGTGTTGCAAAATTAATTTTAGTAATCATGTGTTCATCAAGTTTTAAAAAGGCATTTTCATTTATCATTGAATTACTTATTCAATGCTTATTAATGTCATTATCTATGCAAAAGTGAAAGTTTATTAATGATTTCTATGTGACTTTGAAAGACATTTTAAACGTGATGTGTCATACGACGAAAAAAATTCTTATAAAAATACCATACTGTATAGTAATAACGTTTCGGGTAAAAAAATTAAGAAAAAAAAGATAAATAAAGAAACATCATAACGATTTTGGTTAATAAAAACAAAATATTCGGTATTTAAACTATTGAATTGGCAATTTTTACATTCATATGCTAATGGTTAACCTGAAATTCTGGCTATCAAAATTACAGCTCCTATTAACCCACACTTAGCAACAACAAAAAATATTGAAAAGTAAATTAAACCAAATAAATGGTTTTTACGCCATGCAGTAATGTATTATGATAATATTACTTTATTTTACCATATTTTTCAAATCTTATCACATATTTAAATACCATATTTTAACTGTAAGTTTTACCAAAATTATTATGAAAGTGCTTCAGCAAAAATTATTGCTTAAGCTTTTTGATGTTTTATAGAGCCAATGACACGGCAAATTTTACCGTATTCTGGTAGTTCTGCCGATTCTTTACTGTCAGTGTATAAATGATTGAATAATCATTTATAAATGATTGAATAATCATGTCTTGTATGCTTTATAAAATGATTAACAATATTTTTGCTGCTCAAAATTGTTTCAAGTATGCTCTAAGCAAAATTTATGTTAAAATTATCCTACTGAAAAGAAGGCGAAATATTACTGAAAAGAGAAGAAAAAAATATCGAACAGAAAGGAGAAATTGTTAATAATTGTCTCCAAAGTTTCACATCAACCTTCTGAATTCAATACTTGTATGTCAGCCGATTAGAATAGCTTAATGAGGTATTTTTCCTTCTTAGGGTATTTAATGACATATTTTTAACCTTTCAGTGATGAAAATAATAAAGAATAAAAAGGATATTTTAAAAAACATTAATTTAAATGAAATTAATTTAGGTTCGCTTAAAATGAAATTTTGTGGAAAAAAAACGCAGAACTTCATGACCTTTTCTAATAGTGTGCATAAGTAGTATGCAACTTAGTTCTTAAAAATGCAAAAATTAGTCGAAACACTTTCCAAAAAGAGTTAATTATTTTTTCTATCTATCTATTAAATCCAATTTCAGCACACATCTTAACTTAAGAAAAAGTTAATTATGTAGTTCAATAGAAATTATGGACTCTAATATAAAAAATGTTTTTAAAAACACACGCATTAATAACATAGCCAAAATGCGTAGCACAAATGCTTTGTAATTTCCTAGAATTTTAACATTATTTAAAGAAAAAAAAATTCAAGTATTAAACTTACTCCTCAAACTATTTATGAGAGCAGCATGCTCTATTTTCATACTGCTTACGAGTGTTCCATTAAAATACTTACATAATCTCTTTTTTTCCTTTTCTTTGTTCCTTATTATTTCTTTTTAATGTTTGAAAATTATCGCATCGGTTTCAAAACTTTGAAAATTATTGCATATTAGACACCTTTCTACCATACAATTTTTACAATTTGAACGAATGAAATCAAAAATAAATAGAATAGTTTATTTAATGAATCATATTGTTTTTTGTGAATCAAAAAGTTACTTAAATTTCCTCCTTTTGTTACCAGCATTATTGTTTTAATTATCTTATTCATTATAACACATTTTATTATTTTCAGTGTCTTTAAGGAAATTTCTTGTTTTCAGGTATAGCTCATAACAGTCACCACATGCACCATAGACTAAAATGATATTTTCAGCATTAGTACTATTTAGCTATTTAGGTAAATACAACCTTCTTTATAAATATTCTTATTCCTTTTTCTCACAAATTTGTAACGTAATCGAAATTTTCTAATCATATTGCCTTTTTTTAAAATGAATTTTGTAGGGAAAAAATAATGGAATGAGGTTTTGTAAAGAAGATACGGTTCGTTTATTGTAAAAAGTGAATTATCTTGCAAAATTATGTGGAAAAAAACAATTACTAGTTATCAGAATTATATAGGGAATTTTATTGCCATTATTTGAGTTGATTCTCTTTAAAAACGATAAATGATGACTAAATATGTAACTGTACATAATTAAAAAGCATGAAATTTCTCTTAATTTTACTATAAGACTGTCACATGTAGCATTATTGAATTCAAATATAACTTAATCCTTTATGTAACTGTTTTTTTTTTAAATATTACCTTTTCAATAAGTTGTGTTATGCATTGTTACAAATTTTAACGTGCATCGAACCATGGTTGAGACTTTCTACTTCCTTCATATCGATCTAAGTTGAACCATTTGACTTCTTAAACTTTGATTCAACTTGAATCGAAATATGGTTAAACTTGACACTTTATTAAAACAAATTTGCACTTTATTATGGTTCAAGATAACGTTATTTAGTTAGAATACGAGACTATTTTTTATGAAAATGTAGCTGCATGTGTAATATAATTATTCACTAAATATAATTATTGGGGGAAAAATTAATAAATATAAATCCCTAAAAAGTTTCTTTATTTTTGTTATATTTCTTTAATGGAAGCTTTGATATGTCTTTAATTATTTTTTTTTTCAAATAAATTGTGTTAAACATTGTTACAAATTTTGTCGTGTATCGAATCATCGTTGAGACTTCCTTCTTCCTTCATATCGTTCGAAGTTGAACCCTCTTAGAGCACTCTTTAACTTCATTACGCGATACAATTCAACTTGATTCGAAACATAGTTCAACTTGACACCTTATTAAATATGTAGCAAACGTACATCTTATTATGGTTTAAGACAACGGCAATATGGTAGAATATGGTACTAAGTTTTAGGAAAGAGTTGTTTTATGTATAATATAATTATTCATTAATTATAATTATAAGGAAAAAAAATTAATAAATATAAAAGTTACTTTATTTTCGCTATATTTCACTAATAGAAGCTTTAGTGCGTCTTTAATACATTCATAAAATAGGAAAATAAAATTTAACGATGAAACAATACTATGTTTGTGGAGCTATTGTTCTTTTTTTTTTTTTTCTATTACGTTGTTATTGATTTCTGTTTACTGAGTTGTTCTAGACATATATTCATTGGATTTTCATCATCGTATTTAAAACATATGCGTAAATCCCTAACCTTGCATAAATCCTAGAAGTAAGATAAATCTTCTCGTTAGTTAAAGTAAAATTGCGGTCTTTTTCAGCTGCTTATACTTTTAAGCTTTATATTTTTTGACACAAAAAAAAGCTTTCAAATTTTATTTATCTGAATATATTTTGGGCAAATAAACTTTTACACTGAGAAAAAAAAAATTTAAAATTACCGTATTGAGTGGTAATAAGCATGTATGGTAAGAGAAACTATAATTCTGGGAGCAATAACTAAAATATATAGCATTTAAACCAATCATTTGATAGTTTATTCCCTTCATATAGAAACGGTTTATCAAAAACTCCGGGCTTCAAAATCAAAGTTCTTACTATCACACAATTAGTAAAAAATACATAAATCTTAAAGCAAATTTGACTGAATGGTTTTTATGTCATGCTCTAAGGTATCATGATAAAATTACCACTTTTAAACACATTTACCGAATTTTGTCACATATTATATCACATATTATCAAATTCTCTAACAGTTAATTATATATTGTTAATTTTGCCAAAATCATTACCAAAGCGCTTCGGGAAAAACTAGTGAGCTTTTTGTAGTTCTCAACGAGACGGAAACACGGTAAATTTTACCAAGTGTACGAGCAAATATTAAGTGTACGAAGGAATATTTGAGTGTCATTTATCTTCTTCAGAATTTTCGTTCACGTTTCGTTGCAAAGTTAGCCATCCATATGATATCAAGAAAAAAAACAGCATATGTTATATAAGATATAAAAAAATTGGTGTTTGTGGATAAGAGGGCATTGTCCTCCAGAATTTGAAGAAAAAAATCGATATGGCGAGAAGAATTATTAAAAGTTTTATAGGATTAAATACGTTTGAAGGAATGCATTTGACAATCCGTTAAAATCCTCTAAAAATTTGAATGAATCATCCTTTACGGTGAATGACTTTTTGAAAGCGTAGGATTTAAGAAAATACAAAGATTAAGAAGTAAAAAAAGTTAAGAAACTCCTATGATTTCATCGTTAAATACAGCAGCAATTTTCGTCTACAAAATTAAAAAGATTTCTTCTTTTGAATAGTGGTTTAACAAAAACATTTGCACTTTGTATTATATTGCTCTCAGAAATTCGTTTCGACAAGATTCGAATTTATAATTCTCTAGCCTTACTGATAAACATGGTCAAAATAGTTTAAATTTTAGACATACACAGTATTAATCTTGGGAATTATATAAGAGGTAAATTTCAATCAAACCTACATCAGTTTTTAATACTTTTATACATTTTTTGGAAAATAAAAATAGCCAAAATAGTAGAATTTAGAATTTAGAAAAATAACCAAAATAGAATTTAGATTTTCAAGAACAGGCTATACTCTGATTAAAGGAAGTTTTTTTTTTTTTTTTTGGAATTAATATATTTTATAGCTGTTCACACACACACAAATATTGCGAACAATAAAATACAATCTTTTCGTTAAATAACCTGTTTTAAAAGCTAAAAACTAAAATATGTGCAGAAATAGCATTAATAAACAAGTGATAAAATAATCTCACAGTAAATTGCACCCCCGTTTGATTAGTGTGAAAAGTAAATATTTGTATTTTTTTTTTAGAAAACTTAAAGTAAAACTTATATTTTGGCTGCAGCCTACAATGTGACCTGCCCTACGGATGGGCTATAATATTGAATATAGCATAGATTTCATTTCTGGTGTAATTTTTAATTTTGCATTTCAATAATACGGCATTTAATTTTTTCGTTAGCAAGTGCAATCCATTGATAAATTTATTTGTCTATTGATATTGATTTTTGAAATACACTAATTTATTAAAAAATTATTGCCAGTTTTGAAATCAGTTCAGTTTTACTTTAATTGTTTTAAAAAGGCATCACTACCTATATAGGGAAGAACAGTGGGTAAAATAATAAAATCAAATAAAATAATAAAATGAAATAAGCAAATAAAGTGAACACTATAACAGGTATGCACAACGAACTTTTGGTCTGTGAGCCACTTAAACTACAAAATACAGTGTTTAGGTCAATATGAATATAATTCTGTAATTGCAAAAATGCGAAGTATATTTAGATTCTTTTTGAAAGTAATATAAATGGGTTTCAAATATATAATTAGTCCTTTTTCCGCACACTGTAAAATATTCCAGAAAAAAGAACCGGCACTCAATTTTTAGTGGCTCACTGGTTGTGCATTACAGTCATGATGTTAACTTTATTACTTGTTTTGTAAAAGTTCTGCCTGTACTTTTTACCGTAAAATTCATTTTGACAGGAATATTTTAAGGATTTGATGTACCATAATTTTTACAATAATTATTACCGTATAATCACTGACTCAATCTAATTGAATAATTTCTATAAAAATTACAGTATAATATTTTACGGTAAAATGGTTTTTACGGATGGTATACCAAAAGTGCCTTTTTTTTTATATCGTAATTTAATCCGAAGTTTTTTACCATGAGAATAATGAAAATAATGTCAATAAATTTAAACAAGCAAATAATATTCTATAAAGCAAATTACGGTGAGTTTATAGGCATACAACGAAAAAGTTAACTTAAATTTACATATATTCTTCAAGTTAACTTTCACTATTATTCAGAAAACAAAATTTGTACCTAATACAGCATCAGATTACTGTGATAACTAATGCTGGAATTTTAAAATTATAATTTTTATTTTTATTATTATTAATAATTATCTTATCCCTACGAAATTTTCGTTTATTATTCTCTTTCAATTCATATTTTATTTTATTTTATAATTTTATAACTGTCGTTGAACAACCGACCCAATTTTGGGTTTACGACCATTAATTTTCAACTCCGTAGCCTTGTAATTTTGAACCAATTCAGAAGACAAGGAGACTCCTGGATCAGTATCCCCAGAGGTATGACTTGTTATAATTTAAATTTATACGTTTCTATTTTAGGCCTATCCGTTGCCAATCGTCCACCTATTTTCCTTCGAAACATTGATTTAGCTGTTATTAAAGAAAACACCCCCATTGGTAAGCAATAATTTCTTGAAACTTATGTATTGTAAATGTTTATCCAAACGTTTATCAATCAATTTTCTACAACTAAAATGACATTCCGATATAAAATATTTGTTGCTACTATTAAATACGCTTTCATTCTTATAAAAATTTCAATAAACCAGTTACCGAGTATTACTTATTTTGATTTTTCAACTTCGATGAAAACATCCAATGTCCGGAGTAAATATCCTTAATGTACTTTTAAAAAAAATCTCGATCTGTTCATCGTTAAGCAAACTACTGCATTAATACTTAAAATTGTTTAAAAATTCTGCAGACTTTTTCATTAACAAGTTTTTAATTGAACTCGATACCAACTATAATATGATAAATAAGTTTATCTATCTAAAAAAATTTCTTTGAGAAATTTAATTTAAGAAAGAACAAAACTAAACTTTAAATCTGAAAAATTTATCTATCAAAAAAAAAAAAATTCTTAGAAAAATTTTATTTCAAGAAACAATAAAAAAAAATTTAATTCTGCAAGAATTTGCACCAACAACAAAAGGCCAAAATTACTATAAAATTACGTTATTTATAATGAGATTTCTGCATCTTAGTTTAAATACGCTTATTTTAAGCCTAATTTAAATTTCTATTTTATTCCATTCCTTTAATAGTGTATTATTGTAACTAAACTTATTTAGTTTTAAACACAAAAAAGCATATTTAAAATTTAAAAATACGTATTTATTATAGCTTCATTATAAATTCCCCTCTCATGTAAAGCTTATACAGTTAAAATATTATAATCGCTATTTTTAGTTAAAATTTTATTGGTGGCAAAAAGTTTCATGAGACTTAAAATTTTCTTTTGAGACATAGTGGAGAACCGAGATGTATTAGTCATAGTCTTTTTAAATAAAAGAAAAACTTATTTAAATAAATAAAAACTTTGATAAGTTTAACATTTGTTAAGGTACTGAAAACGTTCGAAGTGTTTTATCGAAGAATAAGCTCTATAGGCAGTATGGATGTAAATAATACCTTTACGAAATATTATTTGCTAAATATAGTTAATTGCTTTATCAATCAAAAAAACTACTTCTTTCAGGTTCTGTATTTTTCCAATTATTGGGTTCTGACCCAGAAAATTCTACAATTACATACGGGCTTGAGGGGACAGATAGGTTTCGTGTAAACAGTACAACTGGAATAATTACAGTTGCTGAACCCATTGACAGAGAGGTAAGTACTGTCTAAAGTACCTTATACCTAGAAAATAATTTTGAAATTAAGAAGTTATGGAAAATATTCTTATTTTAGAAGTACTTCAGATAAATCTAATGATATGCACTATGAGGTAACATGAATTAATACTATATTTACAAATGATTTACACGTCTAAGTTTTAGCAAATTAGCACGCGCAACTTTCCATAATAAGAATAATTTTATATTTAACGTTAAATTATTGCACTATAATTCGAATGTAAAAGAATATACTACAATGTTTGATCATAAAGATTTAAAATTGAAATCATAAAGGTGTTACAATCATGAAGATGTTAAAGAGGATGCACTACAATCATTGAAATCTTTACATTGGAACATGTCACCGTTTAATTGAATCTTGTGATTAAATTCAGGAAAGATTACACTTGATGATAGAAAAAATTATTCAGCTTCAAAGATTATTAAGGTGAAAAAATCGCCATGTTTCGAGAGCTAAAAAATCAAGACGCCCATTCTGAAAAGTAAAACAAAGCAGAATTAACAAAAATAAAGCTAAGTTTATCAATGAAAATATGGAAAATAAAGTAAAGATGAAAAACTGGGTATCGGCATTCTTCAAGATAAGGTAAAATAGTAAGGTTGGTCAAAATGATGGCATTGTCAGTATTAATTATATTTTTTTAACATATTAATTGACATAATTGGCATAAAACGTTAATTGCCATAATACATTAATTGGCATAAAACATTATGTACAACCAACCTCACCTTGTAATTGAGTGTTTGTATCATATCAACTTTTTCCACTTTATAAATTTTTGAAGCTAATACATTTTTTTCATGATTAAATACATCCTTCCACTACAGTTTCTTGGCATTATTTCTTTTAAGGAAGATTAATTTGCACGACAAAACGTTTCAACTTGTCACTGTATTAAAGTTGCAGAAAAATGGAATGTTAATTCATACGACAATATGGTTCAACCTGTCACCGTATTAAAGTTACAGAAATCCAAATGTTATTGCAAAAATTTGAATAACGTATTCCAAAATTTCTAATATAGAAGAATTCAAATTCACGCAACTAATAAAAAAACCGATCCGCTTCTACTTTTTGATTCATCGAATAATTTGTCGGAAAATACAATTTGAATATTCGATTTTATATATTCCAAGTCAAGTCAACTAATTTAATAAGATTCAACAGTTTAAGCTTGCAAAATCAATCTCTATGTTATTTTCATTTATATCAGCATATAATAATAGTATATTTTGATCGTTAAATTATTTTTCATGGTACTAAATGATGTCAATTATTTAAGTCAATTATTTTTAGAACAATTCTTCTAAGTATATGCTTTAATTAACTTGAAGTTGAAAAGTAATTACTTTAAACACTTTAGGAAAATGACAGCTTAAGATTTTACGTGACTCTAGAAGATGTGGTTGGAGCTGGACAAGATAATAATTTGGTGAGTAAATTCAGAAAGTAAAGCATTACTTTTTTAGCCAAAATTTTTCGTAGTTAAGAAACTAAACAGTTATAACTCTTCATTAGCAGTTTTTATTTTTTTTAACTATATTAGTTCAGTTAGACTATTATTTTACCTTCGCATAACAATTTTTTGTGAATGGATTAAAAGATGGAAAGTAGAGGCGACTGATAGATCGAGATAAAATGAGTGGCTTGAGACAGCCGCTGCCGACAAACGGCTGTAGTGCAGACAGAAGAAGAAGATAACAAATTTTACCTCTAATTCAATTTCAATCATTATAAGACTGAATTAGTTTCATGAATAATTCGAATGCATAAGTAAATATAATCAATAGTTCATTTTTAGTTCAGCACGCCTAACACAAATCCTTGACATTCAAGTTGATTATTTTCATAAGTTTAGGACTTAGAGAATTACATAACTAAATATTTAAATCACTATCACTGTGTATTTTAAATTAGAAACTTAGAATTTCTGTATGAATTGCAATATTCAAAAATTTCCAATTGATAATACGATTTTAAATTGAAAATTAATCCTATCAACAAAAGCAAAGCTACATTTTTTATTCGAATGTCATATATAAGATGATAAAATATATGACAATGGTTGACTTTTGCTAAACTGACTTGTAAAGAGCTTTGGAAAAAAAGTATTCTGATTCATAGTAAGTTCACTAACAGTTATATCAAGATAAAAATTTAATAGTAAGATTAAAGGACAAAATAATGATGAATTAACTTAATAATTGTAGTTCTAAATTTAAAAATGAAACATTAGCAGATTTGTTTTAAAAAAATAAGTATTTCATAAGTCGCATAGATATTTTATAGTAAAACTTACCGTTTGAGAATAGCTAGTATGAAGAACTATGAAATAAAATTTCATTAAAATTGGATAATGACACAAGGAAATAATGAGAATTTTATTTGTTTCTAAATATTCTGATTTGAAGAAAATTCTATTCCATTTAGACTATTCTATTTTATTTAGAATATTCTATTCAGAGTGTTCTATTCTATTTACAATATTCTATTATATTATATTCTAATTTGAATATTTTATTCTGAGTAATCTAAATATCACCACCAGGTAGCATTTTATGCTTTACAGAGTACCTAAAAAGTGTCTATATATTTTAATAATCTTCTTTTTACAAAAAAAATTATCAATCCTGATACCGGGGAATATTATGCGCATGATTTTTTTGGCTATTATTGGAGTTTTGAAATAGATGGGGTGAGATTACGGCAGAACAAGTTTTTGCGGGATCCTCACAATCCAAAATCGCAATCATTCATATCTGAGGATCTTCAAGGCTAAGTTCACCACCTAGTAGTAACGTTCGAAAGAATTTTTTTTAGTTATAATTTCCATTGTTTCATCATGCCAAATTCAATTTTCTTGAAATAATTGTACTCCAATTTAATTTTCATGAAATAATTTTAATAATTCTACTAATCTATTATTCGCCAATTTTATGCTCGAATAAGTTGTAGTATATTTAATAAATAAGATTACGCTCGCTAACAAATTTGGTTTGTAAATCATAACTTTTTCAACTAATACAGATTTTTTCAAATGATTTTCAGGTCAGAGTTCCAGTAACTGTTATAATATTGGATGAAAATGACAACGAACCAGTTTTTCATAACACACCTTACAAGACAAGCATTCCAGAAGTATGTGAATTAAAGATGCATGAAAAAAATTTCAGCTTAATACACCTCAGAAAATAATAATAGTTCTAAATTTATTAATAGTATTTGAAATGAAATTAAGCTTTGTATGAATATCTGAATGAATATATGTACTTTCACTTGGTTGTATTCCTTCCTGGTATAATATTTCTTCAAACTTCTCATCCATCTTAAAACTTTTTTTTTTCTCATTCCTTCCTTTTTCCATCTTAATTTATGGTGAATCATTTCATATTAAGCTCTTTTTGAATTTAAAAATAAGACTTAATTTGAGAAAAAATTTGTTAATCAAAATTTAATTTTCTAATGAAATTTTACTAATTATTATTTTAATGTTATTTTATTTCAATTTTTTTTTCTAAATGCTTTTTTTTTTCTTATCTTTAACTTTAATAAATGGCTTACATAACTCTTTTTTAAAGTCAAAATTTTTAGAGCTAATTATGACTGTAAATCGGATAATTGTAATCTAACCTCATAATTAAATACTGAAATTACATTTAAAAAATATTCCATATCTCAGTGCTGTTACCATGAGAAAAAAAAACTAATGAATTTTTTTCAGAAAATTTAAATTCATAAAATTCAAAACATAATTTTTTTAATTTTAGGATACTCCAATTGGAACAACGGTAATTGATAATATAAGAATAACTGATGCCGATGATGTTGGAGGTATCTTACAAATCAGATGTGATTTTCATCCACAGGTTAGTTCATTTATTAATAATTGTACAGGAATAAAAATTTATAGAAAATACTGTTATTTTTAATGTACTATTTTGCACTGTAAAATTAATCCATGGAATGGTTGCTGAAACTTAATGGAGGGATTCTTTCAATCCTTCCTTACATTAAAAATGACTGAGTTCTATAAAGTTATCTGGAGATTATCTGTTATTTTTGGTGAAAGAAATCCTAAATATACATAATCTTTCAAGACAAAACCACACAAAAAACAAAATCTCTCGTGGTACGAAAGTATATGGCAAAGTGCAGAATAATGCGTGTTCAAAATATTGCACGAGCCGGAAAATTGCTTTGTATACTGATGTGGGCAAAATTTCGAGTGAACAAAACTTCCGTTAAGAATAATATATTAATAAAATATTTTGAAAGCCTGCGTATTTAGTTCTAAGACAGTTATCTAGACAACATCAGAGATAATATCTAGATAATATGTGTCAGGTTTCTCATCATTTTTATTTGGCTTGATAAATAAAAGATTATAGCTACTAAGGACAACAACCGAGGCTATCATAGTACTTCTGTTATACCGAAACACATTCCAAGCCGAAAGCATAATTCTTTCTCTTGAGCGCATAACTGTGACAATATTTCTCCGCCACCCTCACCTTTCTCAGATAAGCTGAAAGTGTAAACGTGTCTTCCGACATTTTTCACGCAAAATTTCATCTTCCCTTGCTACTCTGGAAGTAAAGAACGTCATTACCAAAAAAAGCAATGCAGAACATAATATCGGACACAGTTTTGTCTACCATCATCATCATTTGTATATCTTTATAGGACAATATCCGCACTCTGGTCAGCACTTGAAACACTTTAAATCAAGCACTTAGAAAACATGAAAATCTTTCGAGCATATATTCTGACCTGAGCAAAATTTAAATTGAGAAAAACTCACGTTATGAATAATTGCCTATTAAATTATTTTGTAAGCCAGCTTATTTAGTCCTGATAAGATCAAAGCTCTTGCAAAGATACACAAATCTGTAAGCTTTCCTTCAAAATATCTGTTACTTACTCGTTTACTCTTTGTCAGGTTTCTCATCATTTATGTTTAGCTGTATAAATAAAAGATTATATGTACTAAGAACACCAACCGAAGCTAGCAGTGTACTTCTGCTGTACAGAAACATATTCCAAGCCGAAAGCATAATTCTTTCTCTTGAGCGCATGAATTGTGCCAGTCTTTCTCCATCACCTCCAGCTTTTTCAGACAAGCTAAATGTGTAAACGTGCCTCCTGACATTTTTTCGCAAATTCTCATCTTCCCTTGCTACTCTGGAAGCAAAGTACGTTACAGCGAAAAAAGCAATGCAGAAGATAATATTGGACACAGTTCTATCCACCAACAGTTGTATATCTTCATGGGGCAATGTCCAAAATTTTAGCGCTCGGGCCAGCACTTGAAACACCTCGATAAAATGAGCACTACTCAAAAAGAAAATAGCCATTGAAAGGGCAGATTCTGAACAAATTGCCAAATCGTGAATCACCTCATATTCCTGGATGAAAGATAAAGTTAAATGGAATGCTAACGTCACGGAACACTTTCTGATTAAATCTCCCAGCATAACACACCAAGTGATATAGAACAACGTAAGCAACAACGGCATTTGGGTAATGAGCATACTGGTTAAAAGAAAATGTACAAAAATGCAAACTTCCTTCGCTGGAGAATGCAATGTTACGTTAGTTTTAAAAGTTAGCTCCAGAAACCACTGGTCAACAACACTTTTTTCGAAAAACGCAGCATGGATTACGGGAAAGACGACAATAAGAAAAGACACTAATGGAATTAACATCGCAATGTTGGTTATTCTGTTGTATTTTTTTCTCAAGCTTCGCTTCAGAGAATTGTATTTGAAAAGAATGCTTTTGACTGCAAGTTTTTTGTAGTACATTGAGAACCAACTTAACCAAATGCAGACTCTCCATAAAACTCGGGAGAGTAGCACTTTTTTGCACTGAAAATTTTTACAATTCAAAAATTGATACAAGTACTGAAATGTTATAAACACTAAACATACATTAAATACTGCCATAAACAAAATGCGCACTAAAACCCAGAGCTTTGAAATTGAATTTAGTTGGAAACCTGGAACTCCATATACGTATAGCATAAAAAACAATGCATTGCAAGTTTCAAACTTTTTTTCAAAATATTTTACAAAATTTGAAATAACATTTTCTCTCCTAGACTCCATTGGAATTAATACATTTATTTCTCTGAATAAACAAGATGTTTCTTTGGCCAACATGACGACAAAAATACGGATTAAAATTAGCTATAAAAATATTGTTTATAAGATTTTAACTACCGTTAAATATAATAAGATGACAAAGATAAAGTATAGGTGATAAATCAATTTACTATCACACAAACAGCTGTGACAAACAGGTGTTAAATTTGCGTGTTAACATAACAATTAGGAATCAATATTAACCTAAACTAATGATTATTACAATGAAAAAGGTGATGACTTTTATTGATTTTTGCTAATATTGTTAACATTTACTGTGTTCTCTTATTATTTAATTAACTTGTAAAGGATAAAACACGTTTTCCGATTTACCGGTGAAATTCAATTAAGCACGTAACTCATTCACATTGATTAACAATCAGTCAAATAGTGACATAAGTCTTATACAAATAAATATTACCGAAGTAAACAAATACAAATATTATCAAATTATGTAGTTTTCTTCCTTTGTGACAAATTTTTATTCAACATTATACATGTGGTTTTTAAAGCGTTGTTTTTTCTATCTGCAGCATTTAATTTTTTGTAGCTTATATTTGATGTAATTTGAATTGGGTTTATTTTAGTAATATACACAATCTAAAATTATCTTTGAAAGCAAGCAATCATTGGTAATATTATATTTAGATTTAATTTTAAATTTGACCTTTGAAATAAAACGAAATGTAGGTTTCATACCTTAAAAGGAACAAATTTTGTATTATTCTATAGAATATTTCTATTATTTTAAGGCACGTAATTTTACATGACAGGACACAAAATTTGCGCAAAGTTATTCGAATGGTTTCTGGAAAATCGAATTTTAAAAAAGTCGAATTTCAGAATTTTAAAAAATGTAATAATAAGTTTAAAACAAATTAAATTTATAACCAACTCATCAGTTTCTAAAATATCGCAATTATTTTTATTCATATTTGAAATGTAAGGAATTCGGGAACATAAAAACTAAAATTCGTAAATTTATATAAACTAGAACAAGAAAACTAAAAAACTAGAAAAGGAATTCGAGGACATATGAATAAAATTGAAAAGCTTATCGAAACAGCTAATATCTCAAGTTATCTTATGTATTTGCATGTGTATTTTATAGTTTCCCTTGCTTGAAAGAATAATTTTAATTATTTTATGATCTTCTTTAATAATTAAATAATAAATTTCCATTTTAAAATATTTATCATTTAATATACTGACATTTTGTTTAAACATTGCATGCAAAAAAAGAAAAAAACATAAATTTCAATTTTAAAATACTTATCATTTAATATATACTGACATTTTATTCTAACCTTACATGCAAAACAAAAACCTGAATGGTAATCCACAAGTAACTGGACAAAAATTGTAATGCTTATAGAAACCGCTATTAGCATAAGTTATCTTATTATACATGTGCATTTTATAGTTTCCATTGCTTGTAGGAATAATTTTAATTATTTTTTTTTTGAATTTATAAACCGTTAAATGATAAATTTCAATTGTAAAATATTTATCATTTAATATACTGACATTTTGTTTAAGCATTGCATGTAAAACAAAACCCATAAATTTCAATTTTAAAATACTTATCATTTAATGTATGCTGACATTTTATTTAAACCTTACAAGTAAAGCAAAAACCTGAATGATAATCCACAAGTAACTGGACAAAAATTATAATGCTTATAGAAACCGCTATTAGCACAAGTTATCTTATTATACATGTGCATTTTACAGTTTACATTGCTTGTAGGAATAATTTTAATTATTTTTTTTTTTTTTTTTGAGTTTATAAACAGTTAAATGATAAATTTCAATTGTAAAATATTTATCATTTAATATACTGACATTTTGTTTAAGCATTGCATGCAAAACAAAACCCATAAATTTCAATTTTAAAATACTTATCATTTAATGTATGCTGACATTTTATTTAAACCTTACATGTAAAACAAAAACCTGAATGGTAATCCACAAGTAACTGGACAAAAATTATAATGCTTATAGAAACCGCTATTAGCACAAGTTATCTTATTATACATGTGTATTTTATAGTTTCCATTGCTTGTAGGAATAATTTTTTTTTAATTTTATAAATCATTAAATGATAAATTTCAATTGCAAAATACTTATCATTTAATATACTGACATTGCGTTTAAACCTTACATGTGAAACAAAATCTTGCATGCTAATACACAAGTAAATGGAACAAAGCTGTAAAGCTCATCGAAACCCTCACTAACCCAAGCTATCTTATGATACATGTTTATTTTATAGAACAATACAAAGCATGCAAAATAATTTTAAAATAAACACGTATTTTTCTTACGAATAAAAAATTAATGAATTTATTTACAATGATATCTCATTTATGGTATAGTTAATCAATTTGTTGTTTACAATATTTCTAAGAAGTAACTTTATATATGTCCTTTGTTTTCATAGTTTCCATCTGCCTGTGACAAATTTTCGGTGGTCACCCAATCCTCTTCACCCCAATCTTCCTCAGCTTCATTAGTTCTTCGCAAAAATTTAGATTACTCAGAAAACAAGAACTTTCGTCTCAGGCTTATTGCTGATGTAAGTATAACTTACAAAAGAAAATGTATTGCTTTATTTTTTTTCCTAAAAATTCATTTCAAGTGCCCGTAAATACAATTATTTTGGTGATAGGGGCTTATGTGAGAGAAACGTTTTATACCTGGGAGAGGGTATGATGTAAAAAGAAGGAGAAAGCATTATATATTTAGGGAAGAGAGCATTTTAAATTAGACGACGTATACTAATGACACGATTTAAACAACGGAAATATAAATACTTAAGAATGTTTGGCTAAAGAATGTTTATCACTCGGTTCACAAGCTAAGTTCACGTTAACATCGTTGTAATTAATTAACAAACTGTCTGATCTGAAGTAATGATAGAGCCTTTAGCGGAATCGATAAGAAGACTTCATTCTATATCACTACTGCCTAGAAGTCAAAAAACAATTATTTTTTTTGTTCGAGAATATTTTTATATATCTTTTTACTGTACAGTTTTAGCATAACTATCCTAGCATAGATCATTAAATGCTTCACATTTAAACTTAGAGGCCTATTTCAGTAGTTCCCAATTTTTTTTATTTTTTTTTGTTTTTGTTTTTTTTTTTTTGTTTTTTTTGTTTATGGAATCCTTAATGATTGGCCTTCTTTTGTTAGAGCCCCGACCTTATCCAACAATTGCGAATCCATTAACTAATAAAAGACTGATTTATTTCGAAAATATACAAGAGAAATGAAGCGCGATGACTCAAGAAATAGAACGTTTACTTTCCATCAAGGTAACCCAGGTTAGAATCTCAGCGGTGGTTGGTTAGCACGAGCAATGCTCCTGGCTTGTACCGATCATTTTGCTAACGTAAAATATCATCAGAGGTATACAGGTAATGGACAGAATCCCCTTGCCATTGGACTAACTAGTATGCGATTTTCGTGGTTTTCATTTCCATGTTACGCAAATGCGGTTTAGTACTATCAAAAAATCTTCCACGAAGACTAGTTTGTCCCAATGCTTGTTCCGAGAGCTCCCTTGTCTCTTGAGTTGGTTTAAAATTTACAAAGCTATGGAGTTAAACAATGATAGTCGTAAACTCAGAATTGGATCGGCTGTTCAATGCCAGTTATAAAATAAAATAAAATAAAATAAGAAGAATAAAAAATTTTCATCGCTTTATTTCCGGTGGTTTGAATTCGTAATCCCGTAGTTGAAGCTAATCTTTGGTGTATGCACATAAGCTGAAAATGAATCAACTAAACAAATTACGGTTTTCATTGAAACTAAATATAAAATTAACTGCTTTAAACGGTAAAAAATGGTTATTAGGAAAGCATATTTCTTTATCAACAAATTTAGCTATTTTAGTTTGATTTAAAAAGAGCGATGAAGAATACTAATTCAATTTTTTCCACATGCGTGGCCTTTTCATAATTTATTCATGATATTGTTCTTAGAAAAATTTTATTTTTTTAAAAAAATTCCATTTCTTTTTCATTGGCCCTTTACTTAAAATAATTTCATGAAGACAAACAAAATACTAAATAAATAATGGTTAACTTAATGAATCTGAGTCAAATTACATATTTTAAAAATGATAAGAAAATAATTAAAAGAAGTCCTAAATTCTCCCAACCCTTTCGACTCTTCCTCCACGAAACACCATTTAGGAACTCTTGTTTTTAACTTCATTTTTTCATAAACATATAATAAATTCTAATTAGAAAGCAATGGATATATTACTTTCTTTTAAAGCTGGATTACAGGCTAAATTGTTAATCATTGCTTAATGTTTCAGGATGGTCGCTACAACACTTCAGAGATAGTCAGCATTGATGTAAATGATGTCCAAAACAGGCCACCCATATTTATGGGGTCACTGACTGGTATTGTAGACGAAGATGTTCCTGTGGTAAGTTCAAGAGAAAAAATTATTTTTGGAAAGATATTTAAAACTTTCTTACATTTTAAAGCAATCTCTTTGAAAAAAAAAAAACTTTTCTAGGAGCTGCACAAAGCTTCATAGTTTATTTATTTATTTTTTTAATAATGAATTATATGACAGACAAATTTACCGATTAGATATTAATCTAGTATCATGTGAGGGGGTTTTAATTATCGACTATGTCAACCTTCATCCATCAAAAGGTACCTCCAGATGGAATCGAGTTAACATGTCTTATATACTAGTGATTCGGTATTTAATACTTATAGTGGTAGTTACGCCAAATTACTCCCCTTCCAAAATTTTATCTGTGATAGAATTCAACGAGCAGATAACACTAATTGTTAATACATGCTGTTTATTTATTTATAACATTTTTGCTCATTGTATTTTTCTTTATTTTTTTGTTTTTATAGCATTTCGCTTATTTTTTTCATTTTTTTTTTTTTTTTTTTTTTTTTTTTTTTTTTTTTTTGGTTTATAGCAATTTGCTAATTTTTTTCTATATTGTTTTTATTACCGGGAGACTTTATTTACTTTACCGGATCTTTTTTTTTTCCTTGAGCAGTTTATATTAAGCAAATCAACTGTTTAATGTGGACCATCCATCATGTTAGCGAGTTCAGATCCCGTTGGCAAGTCACTATTGAAGGGATTTAATTATCGACTATGTCAACCTTCATCCATCAAAAGGTACCTTCAGAGAGAATCGAGTTAACATGTCTTACATACTAGTGAATTAGTATTTAATATTTATAGTGGTAGTTACGCCACACATGTATATGATTTTCATCACATCACATATGAAGCACTTATAAATTATTTTTTGTTCGTATAAAAACTATATTTTAATTACTTTTTCCCAATGCTATGAATAAAATATAATTTCCCATTTAGGGAACTCTCGTAATCACGTTACATGCTAAAGATGGCGACGAAGGAAGTCCCAGAAAAGTTATTTATGAGCTAGTGACAAGTAAGTGGCTAAGCAACTTACCAATCTTAAATTAATTATATTATACATAGTTTATGCATGCACCAAAAGCACCAAAAATTTAACAATATTTTGAATAATTATTTTAAGTGTTAAAATATCAATAGCAATTCTTCCTGATTAAATTTATAAGCAGGTTGCTCTCGAAAAACGTTTAAAAGATTTATATAGGATCTTCCGTTGAGACCACCATTAATGTATATGTTTAGAAACCTCGGTCAAAAATGAAAACTCATTAGGGCTCACAAATTAGGTAGAATCACAAGTTAGAAAAGTAAAGCGAAAAATGAGTGTGTCCTGATGAAACTTGAGGACGTTTCTAATAGTCATCTTTCAAATCCTCTTAGTCCCTTTTAACCACCTAACAGGTTTTGATGTTTTCAGCCCCTGCCTTTCTTAATATTCAGATGTTGAATTTCAAAAGCACTTTTTTCTTGAGCTTATATATTAATTGCCTTTCATCCCCTCAGTGGGTGGATAAAATGAGTACCAAAGAATGATTGGGAATTAAACAATGGGTATTCTGCATCGGGCTGACCACCCAACCGGAACTCTTGCACCCTAGAGCCCAATGGTCAAGTAAACTGAGATGGGCACAGTAGGCTTGGGCTCTCGATGGCTGTCACTCTACTAAGTTTAGTTTAGTATATATTAATTTGTATCTCTCAATGTGCATAACTTTTTGACGTCATTTTCGGCAAGGACTCTAAGATTCAACATTAAAGGGGATGATTGCGTAACATCCAGAACATAAAACATCTTTATTATTTTCTTAAAACCAACTTTTTTTTTCTTCGTCCCTCAAACTAGTTTAGTTTTTCATCTCTCAAGTCCCAGTAGTGGACAAGTTCTACAACATTTAATTGTCAGAAGACTCAAGTTTATAATCAATCAAACATTCAAATTAGGTATCATTCTATTTCAGTTAGATATGTCCAAAAAAATCAAGACACACTTGCTATGAGTCTAGCAGACACACATACCTAGCATGCCAAGTCTTTTGCCAGTTGTTTAAACTTCGTGAGTAATCCTAATAAAAAATTATTCCCCGAAGAGTTTTAAACAACACCTTATAATTATTTTAATTGTTTTCAAAAAAGAAATGAAAAGAAAATGAATTTTCTTTACTTTTTGGTTTTAATATTACTCTAATACAAAATTTAACAAAAACCAATAATAATGAAGTGACAGTATTTAAAAACGAAATTGTTAAACAAGTTGTTAGAATTTGTGCTCAGTTAATAATATTTTTAATGAATAAAAAAAATAATACTGTAAACAAATAAATGATTTTAAAACAATCGTAGACTTTCATTATTTCTAAAAAAATAATTACCGAATTACTTTTTTGACAGATCCTGAGGAATTCTTTAGCGTTCATCCGGAAACTGGGGAATTAAGAACTGCTAGGCTTCTGGACAAAGAAATATTTCCATCATCAAATGGTGTTATAAATGTTGGCGTAAAGGTAATTAAAACACTATGTTTTGTTATTCAGTCGTCAACGAATTAATTTCCACCTAAAATTTTCTGATCTTTAAAATTAGTTTTACGAGGTTTTATTAAGTCTTCTAATCATACTATTAACATTGCTCAAGATTTTGCGATTTATATATATCATCTAAATATTACTGGTATTCGCATCTAAAAAGTTCGAAAAATTTTAATATAATTGGAATTTATTACCTGTAGTTCAAAACATTATAAGAAAAACATGGGAGATTTAACCCACCTCTTAGAAAAAGAAAATTAAGGTAATTCAGTTTATAAGTTGACATTATTTTATAATTTATAATGTTTGTCTTCTAATTACAGAATTATTTTACGCCTAAGAATGATACTTTAAATGTGTATACACTGGGTCAAATATCCCTACTTGAGGCCAGTTTGCTCCACTAGGAGGAAAGTTTGACCTACGGAAATTGAAAAAGTTATTAGAACCTACATTGTAAAAGATTTTCCAGTGAAAGCACATAAAAATACAAAGGAAATAATTAATGAGGGAGTCTCATATAAAATTATGGAGTTAGAAAAAGGGAAAATTTCTATGAAAATATATATAAATATTTCCAGTTATTTTTCAGAGATAAAGTAGGAAAAAACTCTGTAAGTTACCTCTCGGCTCTAGGACTATAGACCTTTTACTGTTCAGAAGCTTCTTCTTAAAATTCTAAGATGAATTAAATTTTACTAGATTTATATGATTGTTCTGTAAGCTTAACTATTTCTATTACTCTCTTTTTTTTTAAATTTGATTCTTGGTTGCTTCCTAGTATTTTGAAAAGTTTTCTTTATATTTCCTGTTGTGCCCTTTCAAAATTTTCTCTTTAACAGTTTAACAAGGGTACCTAACAAAATCATCGGTTTTGTACAATGAATCAAATCTCTTTTAATAGTCGTTTTGAAAAAATAAAAAATTAAAAACACATTAAAATAGAAAATATAAACAAAAATTATGTAATGGAGAAAAAAACAGGAAAAACATCTGAAACTCATAAAAATTCGGCACTGAAGCAGCACAGAAAAAACGATAAGTTTTACTTTCATTTTGGCCCATAACAAAGAAAAGAGCTTGCAAACAAAAGTTACTTTTTTGCATAAAAATAATATCACAGGAGATTTTTCCTTGAATTTACTTGCAGATCATTGATGGTTAGAAAAGGCATGCGATTTTGTCTGTTACCATGCTGAAATCTGATGCCCATCAGTTACATAAACGTTTAAATATATATATACATGTCAGAACATCTCAATGGTCTAACCTCCTTTGTTTCCCATAATTACATCGGAAAAATGATAAAATAGATTCGAAGAAACTGCTTAACTCAACCATCTCTTTAAGTACGCTGCTTTTGCAAGTTAACCACATGTTTAACCTGACTTCTGTATTTAAACATAAAACGGAATAAAAAAAAAATATTTTTTCTAATGGAACTTTTAAATGTATGCTTCAGTGTACTCTGTTGGTCAAAAAAAATAAAACTTTAGTACCCGTTACTCACAATTTAAGTTATGTCTTACTACATTATTTTAGGCTACTGAAGTTATGTCCAATGGAGCTCTAGCTGTAGGTAATGAAGCCTGGACAGTAGCAGCACTGATGATTACAATAAGGGATGTAAACGACGAACCACCGACTTTCAACAAAATTAGTTACACTGTCAATTTGAACGAGAACGTTGCTAATGGTACACCTTTGCCTAACCTCGACATGTTTGTTCAAGACACGGACACGGTAAGGAAACAATGTTTAGCTTAATAATAATTATAATATAATAATATTATAATTCTTGTACATTACTAATTATTATAATTATTAGTACCAAGCATGCTTGCGAACTAAACACTGGAGGTTTCACGTTTGGCTGACCACCTAACCGGAACATCTGCTCCTGCACCCCAGAGCCCAAGGTCAAGAAAACTGAGATGGGCACAGTAGGCCTTGGCCCTATATGGGCTGTCGCGCCACTGAGTTTAGTTCAGTACCACGTACATCAATTATTAATATAACTAATATTAATGATAACTATATTAATAATTAATGCACAAGGGCGAGTCAAATAAAAGTGAGCAGTTATGAATATATGACAAACGGAGTACTTTATTAAAGAGAAGTCTTTATAAGCATTTAGACATTTGTCCCACTGACAAATGAGTCAAGTGATTCCTTTCTCATGAAACTCCTGGGGTTTGTTGCTTCAAAATATGACTCCTTCACGTCCTCGTACGACATACATATGGTTCCCTGGAGCAGTTTTTCTCAATTGACATTTGACAATTGACTCAATTATATGGCAAGATGACCCCGACACTCAGCAGGACCATCGTTTCATAATATCGAGCCTGGTTGATAGTAGGAAGCGAATGTGAGAAACAAATTTATATATATATATATATATATATATATATATATATATATATATATATATATATATATATATATATATATATATATATATATATATATATATATATATATATATATATATATATATATATATATATATATATATATATATATATATATATATATATATATATATAAATTTGTTAAAATATTATTTTTAATTCAATGCATAACAATTTCTCAATGTTCTTAAAAACACGAATTATATCAATTTCAATTTCCTAGCCTTTTAATGTCATGGCTAATCAACTGCCACATTTGAAAACATTTGGATGAAACAATCTTCCCTTTACAACATTGCGATTTGTAATGAAATTTTTAGGCATGCATTGTGAAGCTCAATTCGCTTAAATGTTAAAGTTATGAGGCTCTGTTACAATTTGGTTCATATCGCTATTAACGAGGTAAAGGGCACATTAAACAGCTTTCAAACTCTAACGGCAACATATGTATATTCATATAGAACATTGTTCAATATTTTTGCTGACATTGTACTATCAATAAATAAGTTATGATTCGATTTTTTTTTACTATTATTGGTTATCTATAGCTTTTTTTTTTATGTTTTCTATTTGTTAGAAAACCTACTAAACGCATTTTATTCTCTTTTTTTTTTTAAGGAATATTTTTACGCTTGAGTTATAAAGGGTGACTTCAAATCTTCGCTAGATTTAAACCTTGCATCATTTGTGCCATAAAACATTGAGAGAAAAAAATGTGAAAACTGATAGTTCAGGTTTATTAAAAACGGAAAACTACGTGAAAAAACAACACATTTTCATTATTTATCAATATTTTTTTTAGCATTGTTGAGTCATTTGCTGGTTGCGTAATTTACTTTTTGAGATCAGAATCAGGGATTCGAGTTGTGTGATTTAACACTGTTGGATTATTTTTTGCCTAAATTCTAAGGCTTCTACCGGCTAGACTCCAATCGCATACTTTTCGAGGGGAGGAATTAAGTGCCGTGTCAACGAAATTTATCATCATTTATGCAAAACGCCTATGTAGCACGCACTCGTTACCCAATATGTTATGTCATACCCCAATGCCACATAATATATAAATCAACAAAGAATTCATTACATTTAATTAGACACTTATGTTTTACATCAAAATTACTACTTTGAGGAATTTTGAGATACTCTGTATATGCGACATGCTAATGTAACGTTTTTTTTCACATCAAAAGGCAAAAAATCAATATAAAGTTTTTGTTAATATTTTCTAGGGGTCTAATTCTGTCTTCAATATTGAGTTAGTGGATGATTCAGGCATCTTCAGTGTTGAGCCAAACTTGGCGACTGGCTCGTCTTCAGTTAGCATTCGAGTTTCAAATGGGCCTCTTGATTACGAAAATCCAAATCAAAGGAAATTTATCCTGTTGGTAAGAATTACACAATTATTATTTATTTATAAATAATAATTATCAAATTTATTTGGTGATCTTTACTGCTCATAATCAACACTAAAAAATATTTCCAGGTCGTTGCCAAAGAAGCTTTCACGAATCCTCAGCTGTCTGGAACGGGAACTGTAACAGTAAATATTTTAGACACTAACGACAATGCACCAAGATTTGACAAACCTGAATATAAGGCCAGTGTTATTGAAAACGCACCTGCTGGAACAGTTGTAGACACTATAACAGTAAGTAGAACTACTCCACACTGCTTAAAGAGCTTTGGACACTTTATTTAATTCTAATTATGTGGATCGTGGAACAGATTTTACAAAAAATTTTAGATATTCTGTTTTAAAGCATATTTAATTTATTCAATAACAATTCCTGAGAAATCAATTTATGAGATTTAGCATATAAAATCAAACACTCTTAGATCAATTAATTCAACCTTGAATCCGAATATAACCTCATACTACAATACGGTGCAAGTTCCTGAAAAATTAATAAAGAGTTAAATGAAACTATGTAAACGTCTAAGTCGAAACATTAAAACATGCAATCAAGTTAAAGAAGTACTAAATATAGTTTAAGCTAGCACCATACTAAATAAAGGTTGCAGCAGATTTGAACAATATTGTTCAATATATGATCCAAAATTTCTAGGAAGTCATTTGTATCTGAGCTACTTTAAGTACAAGTTCTTAAATGCTGTTCCGTGGAAAACATTATTTCTGTTATTACTTGATTTACGATTCCATTCGCTTCAAATATATGCAAATTTGAAATAATAGTCGACATATTCAAAGATCTCAAAAACAAAACAAAAAAGGTAATTTGAAAAATAAGCGATTCAAATCACTTTTGCTTTTTCTGGTAAGTCTTGAAAATGGGAGTCTGTTTTCGAGAGCTTGAAACAAGTTGACTGTTTTTTCTAATTTATACATTTGTTAAGTGAATGAACTATCTTATCGTTTCTGTTTCCTAGGATTATTTATTTAATTTATTTCTGTTAGTTTTGTCGATCTTCGACATCTCAAAAAGACTTGATGCGACTGGTTAATTCCTGATTTTTGCAATAAAAATAAGCAAAAATAAACTGTAATTGTTATAATTATATTTCTTTTAGGCTACAGATAGAGACACTAAGAAATTCGGTGAAGCAGGTATCATCTATTCAATTTTTGGAAACGGAGCTGAGAAGTAAATTTAGCAAATTTTTATTTTAATATCATCATTTGTCAGTTAAAAATTTTAAATAATCATTCAATTTTATTTCTTTCATTTTCGGTGGACAGATTCCATGTAGGAGATAGATCTGGTGTTATCACAGTTGCTTCTTGCCTGACTCCCGGATCCGGTAACTGCCTAGATTTTGAAACAAGACCCACTTATTACCTGTCCTATCAAGCTGTTGATGAATTAGGTGATGGATTAGCTGCTGTTGTCCCTCTCACCATCTCCCTTTCTGACGCTAACGATAATGCACCAGCTTTTGTACATGACTCATACTCCGCAACTATTGATGAAGGTGCATTTAAATTTGACACTCCCCTAAGAGTTCAGGTAATTTTTAATTTTACCTCAGACACTAAATTTTTATTGTTGTTGCAAATATTGTCCTTAATTTGAAATCTTTCACTTAAGCAGTCGAACTTCAACAAAAAATAAGCATATTAGTATAAATACAATATATTTGTGATTTAAAAATGAATTTTTTTTATAAAAAATATTTCAGTAATTGCAGACAATACATGGTAAATTAAGTTTTATGCATTATTTGACTACCAAAAAAGAAATTCTCGAGTTAAAGTTTTGAGTTCCAAGAGTTAAGGTTTCAAACTTTTTTTGTATCGTTTTTGTAATTTTACCTATAATTATATTTAGGTTCAATCAATAATTTATTATTAATTTAATATTTTGATTACTTTTATGCAAATATTTAATGTCAAATGACAATGAAAAAATAGCGTTTTTTTTTAAAGAAAACGTATTTTATGCAAATATTTAATGTCAAATGACAATGAAAAAAATAGCGTTTTTTTTAAAGAAAACGTAATTATTTTTTAACAATACATAATTAAATGGACACGAGTCTCAAAAAAACCATCGTGCTTTTCAAACAAACCCTGATACCCTTTTTCAATTATCACACCAGTTCTTCTTATCTTTCATTTCAACAAAAACCAAAATTTGACTAATTTACTTTTTTATCAGTTTATATACACACTAAAAATAAATTCATAACTATATATTACTTTCAGTTCCAAGACTGCGAATTCAAATGCGGAACATAAATCCCAATTTAAGACAATTAATGATAAAATTCCATTTATCTTTTTAAATATTTTCAAATGAAAGTAGACTTTTATTGCTTAATAGGCTCACAATTGTTTTACATATTTTATTTATAGAGTCGGGGCTCCACCAAAAGAAGGTTGATCATATAGGATTCCTTAGCCGTAAAAATATTGGGAACCGCTACTACAAACTATTGAATATGATTATATTTTACCCTATAAATGAATACCCTATGATTACCCTATAAAATGAATTACAGCCATATAATATACATAAACATCAGTCTGGTCTTCCATTATGGTTCTTGTAAAATAATATTGGTTTTCTTTGAAAATGATATTCTACTGCAGGATGGTTTTTACTTAAAATAACAAGCAATAATTTAACTTTTCGCAGGCAGTGGACGCAGATGCAACATCGGTTGTGCAATATTCGATCATAGCAGGCAACAATCACAATATATTTGCCATCGACGGGAGATCTGGAGAAATAACAGTTGCCCAGAGGAATGGTTTGGATGTATCAGCTTTGAAGACAGACCAGTAAGCAAAAAATTACATTTTTACAAGAATATCTATTTAATTCACATTAGGTATATATTTTAGCAATGATCCCATTTAGCAAACCATTACAGGCAACCTTACGACAAACGATGTATTTTTAATTTCATTTGGCTGGAATAGAAGTGTTGAATAATTAATCCTTTTTTAAACTTAGTAGAAATATTTGTATCCCAAACTTGTACGCTTAAAAGATTGAATAAAGGCATGCAAAAAAAACTTTACCGAAAAATCGCGCTTTTTAGCTTTTACTATGAACTTTACTTTTATACTTTTGCCTTTTTTTTTTCATTCCAGCTTTGTCCAAACTCTCAAATGCAACATTCTGAATGTGATTTAAATTTAGTGATCAGGCTAGTCTTCATTTTTAATGTGTTAAAGAAAGTATATAAAAGTCTGCTCAAATAAACCTTGTTTCAGTGATGGCCATAAAATCTAAAATAAACCTTGAAAAGGTGAATTTATCCTCAATTTGAAAACTCTTTCTACCCTTGGTTTGGAAATGATAATCATCCTCGATTTCAGATGGTTTTTCTAGTCATGTTTTCTAAAGGCAGATTCTATATCGATATAAAAGGGCTGTATATGCAAGTTTAGTGCGAACTTAATAGTGCTTAAACTTGTATAATTAAATTTAACTATGTTTCAAGCTTGCATGGTTTATAAACCTTCTTGGGCTTTGTCATGAAGGTTATTACTGAAATTAAAATCAACCCTAAACTGTTATCCAGGATGTATATTTTTTTCGCCTTAAAAGAAAATTGTGTAGTATTTTTAAATTTATTATTTGAAATGTTTATTTTCATATTCTTCAAATTGCATTAGCTAAAAGTAGAACAATTTGTTCAAATGTTTTTTTAAAGTAATCCTCGTTCATATCCTAATTTTATACGCTTTCCCCTTTTTTCCAAGAAACATAATCAAAATTTAAAATGATTACTTAATAGATACTTTCAAGTGTCATCGTTGGTAAATCACGACATTTGTTGATTCAAAATCCAGTCTGGCACGACACACACGCGTGACGTCGTTTATAGGTATCCAATTAAAACGGATTTAAATCACATGATTAGGCATAATCACAAGTTTCATCACAAGTTTCATAAAACAAATTTTGAAATAAAATTTTACAGAATTATTTTTCAGGATTTAGTTATATAAGCAAACATTCATACGACTTAATAGAAAAATGTTTTCCATTCAACATGTTACAATTTGGAATTCAAGATTAAATTAGCTCAGAGCTTAATGTTTTGATATGAATTTAATTTCACATTCTTTCTAGTGCTACTGTAAAGCGTTTATTAAGCCCAGCAAACATGTTCTGAGTAGTTCATGAAAACATGCTAAATTACACTTCTTGTTAAACAGATACAAAAATGCAGTCGAAATCATTAGTAAGAAAGGTAGAATATAATACTTAAAAGCCAGTTTTATTGCCTGGTTAAACCTTAATAATCATTTTTAAACTCTCCTCTGTTTCCTCCGACAATCAAACAAGTTTTGATTTTTCAGTTCAGCTATTCTAAGCAGTGATTCGTTAAGTTTTGATAGAGTTTTTGTTTTTCCTCCTCTTCAGTATTACAAATTTAAGAATGAATGAATATACTTTTTTACTTTATCTTTTTAAAGGATTCTAGAAATATATAGTAAGGGTGATCACTATATATTCGAGTATATGCACTAATAACTTTTTATTTTCTTTACTCATAGAATTATTCTTACTGTTCAAGCTAGTGATGGAGGAAGTGGTATAGTAACAACAACAGTAAAAATTACAGTTAAGGTAATTATGAACTTCTCATGAATATCATTATATGTATTAGAATATATTAATTTTCTTAAAATAGTTTCTTGAACACCTCTATTTTTTTAATGTATAAATTTTTTTTTGCTAAACTTTTGTTATATGTTAATTTCAAATTATGTGTACCAACTCTGAGTTTTGAATGAGTACATATTTATTACTTTATTTATTACCAGAAATTTTATATTTATGCATTTCTTACAAGTGGAATGATACATTAACTGAGATTTCATGAAGAGTTTAATAAACATTTACTGTTAATATGTACTACTATAAATTGAAAATATCAGAATAATGCACTTTATTTATATTTATTATTACATTTTAGGATGCAAATAACAATGAACCTATATTTCAAAAGCCAATATACACTGCTAATATCCCAGAATCGTCACCAGCTGGTAAGTTGATATTTCATTCTCAAAGAAGTTTAAATTCAAAACTTGATTTTTTAAAAGGGAAGTACAATTCGTTCTCTCTTTTTTTTAATGAAATAGCATTCTTAAAAAAAGTTGCATATGGTTTTCAGATTGAGAATTCAGTATCTTTATTAGCTGAAAATACAATTTTTTTAAAAATATATTAACACATTTTTTAAGTAATAGTCTAGCTTTCTATTCATATAAAATAACGAAGCTCTGCGGGATCCTACAATTATACTTTGCAATCCTTTAACCTTTCAGCAACTGCACTATGTGCTTGCATAAATATATATAAAAATTCTCCTAAGCAGCAAACACTAAGAGAAGGAGAAAACGTGGTGTTTAAAGTGAGTTGAGTTTTTCCCAAAAATTAAAATTAACAATTGGTAAAAAAATAAAATTGATTATTGGTGCTTAAAATTTCTAACTTTTTCTTTCATGCCTAAAAAATATTGTAAATATTGTAATCATAAAGATTCATTATGAATTTTAGTTTCACTTTTTTCTCTCAAAAATAATAATTGGGGATATATTTTTCAATGCTCGGCTGAAACAGCTAAAAATAAAAATAAGGTTTTTTTTTTCGTGCCACAATTCAAAAACAGATTGCTTTTCCAACAAACCAATCAAATATGAGCTACAATTGTGCAAGAATGATGCCATCAGAGATCTTATCATTTACGACTTGCAAATGCTTATCATTTGATCATATCCTGCATCAAAAAACCATTCTGATTTTTTTTTTTTTTTTTTTAATTTGCATAGCAATTTATATTGTGCAGTAAGATTCGTTAAAAAGATATTCCAGTGAAAAATAATTTCAAAAGTAGCTCAAAAGTGCCATTTTCATTTTATGATGATACTATTTTTATTTAAAGCACTCTATGTGTTGGTAACTCAGATACAACTTGTATTAAATTTGCATAGAAATCATAACATAAAATGACCCGTTTTGAAACTTACGTGTTATGTGTTTGGGAAATATTCTGAATAAATAATGAATACTGTTTAGGTACTATCGTCGAGCAAGTTTCAGCTTCAGATGCTGATACTGGCGTGAACGCTGAACTTTCATATAGAATTCAAAGAGGTGGTTTTGACGACTTCCTAATAGATTCTAATTCCGGTGAAATAACAGTAAAAAGTGGAGCCAAACTTGATTATGATCGAAGAAAAGAATATAACATTGAAGTAAGCGTAATTTTTCATTATTTATTTTTCTATTAATTAAACTCCAAATATAATCTTACCATTTTAAAAAGTTAATATTAGCATTGATACTTTTTAATATTACATAAGACTTAAGTCTTATCCTTGTATTTTTTTAAGAAGAGTGAAATACAGCTTTAAAACTTCATGAGTCATGTTTACTTTATATAATTTCTCGTTTATTCATGTGACATAGGTTATAGCAGTTGATCATGGAAGCCCTATACACACAGGAACTGCTACTTTAGTGGTTACTATCCTAAACAGCAACGATAAAGCTCCCTACTTTACACCTTCAACACAGCGTACACAAGTTACAGAGGGTAATTATGATAAATATATTAACTGAATATAACTACAATGTAGGATAACATATCATAACTACAATAATATAAATAAATAATATATATCATCACCCAGTGGCTGAGAAGTGGCACTTCGCGCTCCCGTGTCACAGGTCTAAGGTTCCATCCTCGGACCAGACAATGTTGATTCAGCCTCTCACCCCTTCAGTATGTCGATAAAATGAGTGCCAAGTTTGCTTGAGGTTGACCACCCAACAGGACCATCTCCTGTATCCCAAAGTCCAAGGTCAAAAAAAATTGGGATGTGCACAGTAGGCCTACGCCCTCTCTGGGCTGTCACGCCACTATGGTTTATATTAATAAAGTGGCTTATTTACTTATGTATTCAAAGTGGCTTATGTATTCAAAAAGTACAGTTGTTGAACTTAACTCACGTTTTAAATGTAAATAAACATTTTTTAAAAAATTTATTTTTATTAATATGCAATACCGGAAATAATAGCTGAATGGCATTAATAGGGCTAAAACGAAGCCTAAAAAGGATCAGTAGATTTATTTGTATATTTGCCCTTCCTAACAGATAAAAACTCTTAAATGATTTGTTTTACATGAGAATGTATTACATTGTGTTTAAATTATCTTTTATTTGTTAGAAATGTGATCTTTATTTATAAAATAAATCCTTACTGCCTAGTAAAATGTCCTTTTGAAACTGAAATACTATTCAGTTTAATAAATCTTTGAGGGTTTAATAATATATCTATCCGGTCATATTGATTGAGCAAACAAATTCGAACAAAGAAAGTCAGGAAATTATGGGCCACATGACTTGAAAAAAGGAATAACTATATGTTGCATGAGAAAAAGTAAACACTCGCTTTTTAAAAAGGAAAGATAAAAGATATCTTGATGGCGCTTCAGCTTCCTTTATATTCTGCAAATAGTCAAACATTTTTATCTGCAATAAAATTAAATGAAAAAATAAAGTGGACATTTACATTCAGCAGAAATATCGCTAAATTTAATAAAAATGAAAATTTCATTCAATAATGCGGATGAATTTCACAAGGATAAAATTAA